>NC_033636.1:1868562-1982968 GCF_001540865.1 Ananas comosus
TCGGTTTGATGTTTGGATGGTACGAAGTTGACAGCGGCAATAATGATTTTTAAATACAGAAAGAACACATCAATAATAATAACTTAATACATAAGGGGATAGGTGATTTGCTCTTTTCTCTGTTTATTAGGATTTTTTAAAAGTTTATTGACTCGCCAGCTATTTTTACTGAGTTTTATCGATTTTCTTTGAACAGTTTTTGTTTAATAATTAGTCGGAATATTATTCTCCATCTAACTCTTCTATTCTTCGAATTAGATTTTTAATACACTCCTTTATTTGGTTCTTATTTGTCATTGATTGTTCTACATTGATGATTGATTAGGGAAGGCTATGACTGGCGTTTTCAGCAAATGAAGTGATGAATGGTATTAAAAATAATAATTAATATACCTCCTTTGACGATTTTTCGTTTCATAATTGTCGGTAATTAATTGCTTCTCTTATCTACTCTTTCTACTTTTTTCATTAGATTTTAAAATACCTCCTTTATTTGCGTTCTCATTTGTCCATGGATGTTCTAATCGAATAATGATTATGCGAGCCAAGTGATGGTTTTTAGCAAATCGAAATGATGAATGGCTTAAAAAAGTTAAATGTTGATTCCATGTTTCTGTTTAATCACTTAATTTTTTATTATTTCTTATCTGCTATTGAATTGAATTATGTTTGATATTAATTGTGAGGGATTTATCAGCATTTTCTAAGATTCATTTGGTTGCCATTGTATCGAATTAATTATTTCATATTGGTTGTGGAATTATCCTTGTATTGATATTTCTCTCCTGAACTGTGAAACTGGATTTGGATTTCGTCATGTGCTAAACAAAGAGAACGAAAGGAAAAGAAAATCAGACGAATAATAAAAAGAAAAAACTGTGGAGATAAGAAGACAACAAGATTTACGTGGTTCGAGCAATTGCTACGTCAAGGGAGAGGCGGAGGAGAGGAGTTATGCACTATATATAAAGAAATAGAAGTACACTGTCATGCCCGGGAGTATTTTAAAGCCTTTTTATAGCTAAGTATTATTTAGAACTAGAGTCTGCGTAAACGTGCCTTTTTTTTTTTTTTTGAATTCAACCCAAGCCAGTGATAAGACCCCAAAATACAAGTTTCTCTGTCACTCGGACAGAGTTCCTTTGTTTATTTGTTACGGCGTACCTACAGCTACACAAAGATCACAACAAACACTACATGTTTCCAGCACAAACAGTTCATGCGATGTTTTCATACAAGCTAGCGATCCTATGAGATGATGCATGGTCTAAGACACTCCTTCGCGTGCTGATGATGCAATGTACAATAAATGCAGGATCCTATTAAAAGGTGCTCCCACCGGAAGCTTTGATTTTAAACTTATTTAATATCCATAAACTAGTTGCCAACTTAATTTCTATGAAAATGCCTATGGGACTATTTGAAAACAAACTATCTCGAGGGTAGAAACCATGATGTAAATATACAATTTAAGAACCAAGCGCAACCAATAAACCTATATTGCCACTAGAATGCACGAAATCATGACATCGACTGTACATAGAGAATCCAGACGTCACATTACATTGACAAGAACCTAAAGTGTGAATACATACGACGTTGGTAACTCACAGCAAAACAATCCAACTAACTCAAGGAGTGATATCTGTGTGCTCTTGGATTTGACCGTAGAGGCTTCCATGTCCTGTGTTGAAGTGGGGCGGTCAGGTAGCAAAGAAGCAGCTGCCGACCTCACGCTGAGAGATGGTCCAACTCAGTGCCTCACCTAACACTCAAACGAGTAATGTTACCCTGCAGCACAAGAACCGACTCGAGAGGTAACAAACAAATCAAACTGTCGAGCTCTTAGCATCGATATACCTTAGATGTAATCGAATACGCACTCGCACGTGCATACAACGCCTTAGTTTCCTATTGGGTCAACTAACGCATGATTCAAATAGAAAGCTTGTATAATGCAGTTGTAGTCTGTCACACCCGAATAATCCAATGCGATAGAATGGAGATGTGATTAGGGTAATATTAGCAGATTAGACACTAGTAAATAACTGGCTTAATATTTTTGGCCTGGTGTTTGGCGGCTCAAGGTTATTGTTTGTAGTGGGCGTGGGTAGTTACATTGGTATCAAGCAGTTCACCAGTCAAAATGATGTGGCTAGTCTGGTGAGCCAGGTTTGGCTGAGCAGGGTCTGAAGACAAGGTGATAGGCTTGTCGGGTCGGTATGCAAGAGTGATCGCTATGCTAGGGTCTAGATGACAAAGCTAGCTTGAGGCGCGTCCACATCGCCTGGTGATCTTGTGGACTGATGGTGTTTTGTATTTGGATTACGGGACGTCAGGCCTCAGGAGGGGATGGAGTTTGTCATACCAATAAATCTAAATCGGATAGGGAATAGGGATGTGATTGCGGCTATATTGAGACTTAGCATTAATATAATTAACTTGGCTTAAGCATTTGGGACTCGTTTTTGGGCCCACGAACGGTTATTGTTGCTAGTAGGCTGGGTGTTCAAGGCTTACAACTTATGTCTTTCCGGTAAAAAGCAGAGCCGCATTATGGTGTAATCCACATCTCTTTCAATGAAAACTCCAAGAACATACCGAAATTTTTTGTCGTATAAAATCGAGGAGACAAATTCGAGAAAGTATAGAAATTCTATTCTCTTGTTCAACGAAACTCCAAGACAATACCGAATTTTTTTCGGTAAATCGAGGAGACCAATTAAGAAGTAAGGGAAAATTGCTGACAAAAAATCCTTTTATGTCGTTTGCTTCGAGAATTGAAACTGCTCAGGCAAATTGTCGAGAACTCGGCGCTCCGCAGCCGACTTTCAATCCGTCGTTGCATTGCAGATAGCCGCGCACTTCTTTGATGCGGCTACCATACGTACGGCTTCAAGAACGCGCACTTTTCTTCTTAATTAATACTCTCTTTAATTAATTTGTTGACCACCGACATTGTACATGACTGCTAGTATATTAAGGGATAGTTCTAAACTCTTATTATCCAATTCTAGATTAGATTGAATTAGCCTTATGCATGGAACCGAATCCAGTCCAACTAATTTAGATCCACCATAAATCCTCAAGAGATGCTTCTTTTATCCATATACCGGTGCATGACCAGCAATAAAAGAAGGCATATCTTTAAATGAATACCCTAAAATTTCTTTTTTCTTTCAATTTTCTCATATTTCATGTGTTTTCTCCTTTATTTTCGCTGATTTTAAATACTTTGTTGCTATGTATGGTTTGACTTCATGCTCTTACATGCTAGAGAAGGTGTTATATCACTTATATATGCACAAAACATGCGTGCACTTCTAAAGTAATTTAAAGTGTGCTGTCGACTTGCCTTTATTTTTTCTCATATTTCTCTCCTTTTCTTTTCTAATCTCCTAAATTGCCTACATAATGTTCTACTTGCTTTTATTCGGCTATATTTTTACCTTTTATTAAATATTGTTGCGTACCTGATTTTATTCTATTTTATTTTAGATGTTTACCTTGCATTCGCTTCTATTCTCCTAGATTGATTTAATTTTCTATTTGGTTTATTTTCTATGTTGTATTTATTTGTTACTTTGGTTAATATTTAGTTTTTATATAAATTGTTGCTAATTAATTTTGATTCTTGCATTCACTTGTTTTCTATTCTTATTTTATTTATGCCTATATTTGAAATTTAATGGAAGTTTTAGTGTGTGGATTACCATGTTCTCTACATGAATTTTTCATGCGATTGTACTTACTCTTTTTTTTTTCGATATGGATTTTCTTCATATCCTTTTTCGAATTTGGGATTTCTTTTTTGAATTGATTGTTTTCCTCAGATTTCTTGGACTCGCTTAGATTTACTGCCAGCAACCCCTCTTTCAAAGTTACCAAATTTTACCTTAACTTGATGTAAATGGCAAAAGGGTAACTTGGAAAGAATTTAGTTATTAAGTGTGAGGAACAACTTCATCATTCGTAGGAAAAACAAATTCAAAAGAATTATTTAAAGAACATCCTAACTCCAAAAAATCTGTCAGGAGTATTAACTTTCTAGTTCTTACCCCTCATATAATATACTTTTTGTATTTTATTTTTAATGATTAATAATAGTAGCGCTACACGCGATATGGAAAAGATTTGCTCAAGTTCCATTTCCAAGAGACAGTGGCGTAGCGAATAAACCAAAATTTCAATATTTTTACTTCAAATTTAAAGTTACCTTCAGTAAACTTTTTCTTTATTTTTGCTTTTAACTTTTTCCTTTTTCACTAATTTGACGAAATGTAGGTTAACAAGTGAAAAATAATGAAGAATCAATTTCTTCTATTTAAGGAGCAACTTAATTAGATTACATTATGATTCTAATTTTAGCTATGTAAGTTATTGACTTTTAGTTTCATTTATTAATACAAACAACTATAATCTCCCGCGACGAGCGTTTGAGTTTTAACTAGTTGTAGAAGCACGGTTTGTAAACTTGTTGATATATAATCATAAATATGGCTAGCAGACTATAGTCATATACATGATAAAAGATCACAGTAATACTGTCTCGGTGCCCTAGCAAGGTGCACTGAAAAAAGCAAACTAAGTGTGAGAGTTAATGAGGTAAGTTGAGCGATGTTCAAATTGAGTAGATTTGTAATTGTACTAAAAGTATTTGTTAATAATTGGAATTAGAAATTGGACTAGAAAAAATTATGTGCTGAAAAGGAAAAAGTGTCGAAAATTTAGATATATTAGTTAGTTGTGCATAGAATAATTAATAAAATAATAAAAAATAGTTGGAAATAGGACTAGGGGCAATTAATTAATGTTTAAATTTTTGGCCTTGAAATAGTGTTCTAATAGTATGTCGTTATTTTAAGATTATATAGGCACAACAACAAGTTTATAATTTAAGCGTATATTATTTAAGATACGTACGCAAAATGATGACTCAAATAGTCGTTAGCAATATAATTTTATATATGCTATTGATATATTTATTTTGCGAATATTTAGGACATATATAATGTAAAATTAGAAAGGCTTAGCTAGCTTTTTTTTAGATTCATAATTAACACACAATAACATAAATATTGTAGTATTGTCAATAATTTTTAAAAAATTGATCAATTGAGTTAAACCTCAAAGGCAAAGCCTATTCCTCATACCTTGCCAGTTGCAAGTATATATTTGCTATACTTCAAAGTCTAATGGGGTCCTCGCGATCGCACATATTAGCGGTAGAAAGATGTAATCTACTTCACGATTCCTTACTTTATACAAAGTCATGAGCTTGCATAGACACAGGCTTGAATAGAAGGGACAATGTAGTGTGAAATATCTGAACAGTATACTAATAGTACAGTTGCGACAATAACGACGACTACCCTAGGCCACTACAAGCAAAATAGAGAATGAAAATGTATATAAATATGACATAATGAGCCTGAATATAACTAAGTCAAATATCTCTAAAACAGCGTAGAAAGATTGGTAAATAGTATTAATCAAAATTGATCGACTAAAATACCAGAAGTAATATGCAATACACCCAATATACACATCGATCAAAGCTCTGGTTAAGCTGCGCCACTTGGTGTTCCGGTATCTATTTATGGATGGTTCCACTACCCGTAGGCTTACTTTCCTGTCTAATCAGCCAATCTTCAGTATGTGCATAGCGTGGTGTGACCAGGCGAGATATAATAGTATCCCAAACTGTCCAAGAGTTATATGGCTAGCAGCTAGTAGTCAATACTATATAAAAGATCACAGTATACTATCTCGGTGCTAGGCAAACCATTGATGTGTTAAATCATCTACCCCTGTCTAACTGCGTGCTAGGCATAAATAAGTTTCTGTGTTCATATATCAATCCAATACATATCCAATAGTCCATAAGTCTTCCAATTAACATCAGTGTGTACAAAACAATGATTCATAAAGTAGAGTATCAAATCTCATTATATCCACATGGTACTGAATTAAACGAATAATTAATGGGATATGCATATAGACATTCGCTATCAGATAATTTCATATAAGGCCTTAAATGCTATACTTACATTAATCCCTTGATAAATCTTACATGTACCACACCTTATTTGAGTAGTGGAGTGGGCGACACCTTTTTTTTACTTATTTTTTCTCATTTTCTTTAAAATTAGTAGGCCTAATTTTTTTTTTTTTTTTTTTCACTTTGTTTTCTTTCAGGTCTTCCCTTTCTTAATTTCGACAATTCGAACTTTGTTGTGTTTCATATTCGAGTCATATTAGTATTAAAGATATTATAATATATATTATCTATATATTAATATATATATATACGATATATAGTTTATATATATATATATGCTAGAGTACTATCCTATTAATAGATAGGAGCACTTGTCCTATCAAATTGTCTTGCAGTGATCAGATATTCGAATCGATATCGGAGCCGTGAAAGTGATTCTAGAGTATTTGAAATATCTAAATAAATTTCATAAAATTTAAAATTATTTAATGGTTGATCAAAGTGTGTAAATCGACAATTTTTTGAGGCTATTGAAACCGTTTGCTTGTTAATGGTGTAAAGAATCCATTGTTGAATTTTTATAGAAAATTCTTGATATATATATTTGATAATGTTTGATACTTGATTATAATTTGAGAGAAGTTAACTCTTTTTAAGAGGTTATTCATTATGGTTCATTTTTTAAGCTCTTAAATGAACTGATAATGGATTTTTAAATATTAAAATTGTGTTTCTAAAATTTCTATTGGGTAAGATCAATTTCAACGGTGCGATTATCAAGTTGAGTTCGATCAATAAAACGACTTTGATAGGACCATGAATCCAATCCTATTATAGGATAGTAGCGGACGTCATATTGAGCAGCTACTATCTATAATAGGATTGGGACATTGTGCTATCATTGGTTTGAATGATTGACAACCTTAAGATTGAATAATCAGGCACCGTTGAATTATGCTACACCTATAAGAATTTTAAAAACGAATTTTGTAATTTTTGAAAAATCATTATCAGCTCTATCGAAGAGTCGGTCAAAATAGTTTGTTTAAATTTTAAATACCATTGTCGGGAGGCCTGCTTTAGTCCATATATTGATTTCTTTAATTTGCATACCAAATGCTCCTTTCCCTTTTGCGAGAATCCTTCATATTGATTCATATACACATCTTCTTGGAGATCCCCATTTAAAAAAACAGTTTTGACATTCATCTGGTGTAGCTCGGAAAGATTCCTTTCTAGATACTGAAGAGAAAGTCTCTTTATAGTCAATACCTTCTTTCTGAGTGAACCCTTTCGCCACAAGTCGGGCCTTATATCTCTCTATGTTACCTTTGAAGTTCCATTTAATTTTATAAACCCACTTGCATCCTACGGGTTTAACTCCTATAGGTAACTCAACAAGATCCCATACCTTATTGTGGTTCGTGCATTCAATCTCATCATTCATGGCATTGTACCATTCCGTAGAATTACTGCTATTTATAGTTTCGGAAAAACTAAGAGGATCATCTAAACTCTAGCCATTCTCATAGAGATAGACAATATAATTACTGGATATAGCCAGTCTTTTCTGTCTTGAGAATCTTCTTAAATCTATCTGATTATCCACATGTACATCTTGATGTGAATTATTCACTTGTACATTTGATGTGAATTATCAACGATAGGTTCACAATGATTTTGTGGTTCCAAAACGACTTGTTGTTCTACTGGAATAGGAACCCTCAAATCGTGAAAGATAATAGTGGGTCTGTCATGTACAGAATTCGAATGCTCTTGAATTTCCTCAAATTCAATGAATCGAGGTTCAGAGCTCCCACTAATTGCACTATCCTCAATAAACCGAGCTGTTTTAGTTTCTGCAATCTTTATAGGAAGTGATGGACAGTAAAACTTATACCCCTTGGATCTTTCTGAATAACCAATAAAATATCCTGATATGATTCTAGAATCCAATTTCTTTATTTGTGGATCATACAATTTGGTCTCAGCTTGATAACCTCATGTATGAAAATATCTTAAGCTGGGTTTCCTACCTGTCCAAAGCTCAAAAGGAGTCTTAGTGACAGCTTTAGTAGGGACCCGATTAAGAATATACATGGCAATTTTGAGTGTCTCACTCCACAATGATATCGGAAGCGTAAAATTACTAATCATACTCCTGAGCATATCAATTAATGTGCGGTTCCTTCTTTCAGCAACACCATTCTGATAAGGTGTCCCTGGCATAGTGTACTATGGAACAATTCCGCACTGCTCCAGAAACTTAGCAAAAGGCCCAAGAATTTGGCCTTTATCTGTTTGTCTACCAAAATATTCACCACCCCTATCTGATCTGACTACTTTTATCCTCTTCTCGAGTTGATACTCTACTTCAGCCTTATATGCCTTAAAGGCATCTAATGCTTTAGAATTTTTTTTTTTTTAAGCAAGTAGAGATAGCCATATCGAGAGTAGTCATCAGTAAATGTGATAAAATATTTATGGCCAGTAATTGATAGAGGAAGAGGTCCGCATATATCGGTATAAATCAACTCTAATGTTCCATCACATCTTTTAGCAGCTTTAGAAAAGGTTTTGGTATGCTTTCCCTTTATGCAGTCCACACACATTCCAAAGTCAGAGAAGTCCAAATCATCTAAAATGCCTTCTCTGATTAATCTTTGGATTCTCTGTTTTGAGATGTGTCCTAACCTCTTATGCCACAACATGGATGACTTTTTATTATTAATGCCACGTTTTGATCCAACATTTCCGTGCATAGTAAGAATGATTTTACTAAATGAATCATCTAAAAATACTTTATATAGATTATTTTCCAAAACACCAGAGCCAACTATCTGAGATTTATAAGATAAGAAAAAAACTTTATTATTAAAACTGAAACTATATCCCAATCCAACAAGTTTCGAAATAGAAATTAAATTCTTAAAAAAATTTGGAATATATAATGTATCTTCTAAATCCAAAATATGATCAGTAGAAAGAACTAATCTAAAATTTCTAGTAAATTCTATTTTAGTTGGATTTCCTTCAGCTGTATAGATAGTCGCTTCAACTTTACTGGGTTTTCTGTGATTCTGAAATCCCTGCACGGAATTCGCCACGTGGCATGTGACATCAAGTATTAGATGGAACAGAAACTAAATGCAACTCATGCTTCAAAACTAGAAATTTACCTTTCTTCTGGAGCCATTTCTGATACTTTTGGCAGTCCTTCTTTATATGACCCCTTTTTCTTATAAAAGAAATACTTGGGAGTCCAATTACTTGATTGGCCTTGTGAGCCAGATGGAACTTCCTTTTTCTTTCTTTTGAGTCATTCTTGTCCTTACCATTCTTAGCACGCTTTATGTCTCTTTTGAGAAACAAAGTTAACTGCATTTTGTGTCTCTTGTATTAATCTGCCTTCCTTTTGCACACACATGGTCAGCAATTCATTAATTGACCATTTATCTTTATGTGTGTTATAAGATATCTGAAAAGGTCCGTATTCAGATGGCAAAGAATTTAAAATAAAGTGCACTAAGAATGAATCAGAGATGGTTACTTCAAGTGCGGTGAGTTGCGCTGCAATATCTCGCATTTCCATAATATGCTTGCGAATCGAGCCATTTCCGGAGTATTTCGTGGAAGACAATTTATCCATTAAGGTGCTTGCCAAGACTTTATCGGAGTTGACAAATTGCTCCTCAATGGCCTTTAGATAGTCTTTGGCTTTATCATATTTTGGGATTGATCCCCTTATGCTTTTTGATACCCTTGACTTTATGAGCATCAAACTTAAGCGGTTGGATCGCTCCCACTTTTCCTGCGCGAATTCCTGCTGTGGACTCATTGGCCCCACTATCTTAGGCGGTTGTTCAGCACGTAGAGCCAAATCTAAATCCATATAGCCCAAAATGAACATGATCTGTTCTTTCCACTTCGAATAATTAGAACCATTAAGTATAGAAACAAATTCACCAATAGGAACAAAAAATGGGGTCATAGCTGAAATGCATGTTTTGTCAATAAAATACCACATCATAAATTACCACACCAAAATTAGAAAAATACACTTTATATGACATCACAACCCCTCCTTTGGGAGCAGAGTTATAAGTATAAGTATTCTTCATTCTTTATGCATATGCTTTATATGACATCACAACCCTTCCTTTGGGAGCAGAGTTATGAGCATAAATATGCAATCTCTTTGTTAGAGATTAATTTAAACTTTCTGTAGGTCGTGATAATCTCAAATTTCCCATATGAAGAAATTGTCAGCTTTGGCCAGGCAAATTTCTTCANTATATATATATATATATATATATATATATATATATATATATATATATATATATATATATATATCTTTTAATCAATTACTTGACTTCGAATATGAAACACAACAAAGGTTCGAATTTGCAAATTTAAGGAAGAGGGTGGAAGACCGAAAGGAAAAACAAAGTGATAAAAAAAAAAAAAAAAATTTAGGCCTTACTAAATTTAAAGAAAATGAGAAAAAATAAGTAAAAAAAAAGTAGGCCCCACTCCTCCTCAAATTAAGGGGGTGGGTACATGTAAGATTTAGTCAAGGGGATTAATGTATAGGTATAGATTTGAGGCCTTTATTATGATAGTAGTCTGATAGCGATGCTTTACTATGCATTATCCCATTAATTATGTGTTTAATTAGTACCATGTGGATATATGTAGATGTTGATACTCTATTACTTGAGATCATGTTTTGTACACACTGATGGTTAATTGGGAAAGACGTTATGGACTATTGGATAGTGGATTGGATTGGATATATTGAACTCAGAAACTGTATTTTATGCCACAGGCAGTTAGACAGGGGTAGATGATTAGACACATCATGGTTGTGCCTAGGGCACCGAGATAGTATTACTGTGATCTTTTTATCATAGTATTGACTATAGTCTGCTAGCCATATTAAGCTTGACAGTTTGGGATACTATTATACTCGGCTGGGGTCACACCACGCGAGTGCCACTCCGAAGATTGGCTGAGATTGAGACAAGGATAGTAGCCTACGTGGTAGTGGACCACCATAAATAGATACTGGACACAAAGTGGCGCAGGCTTAACCAGACTTTGAGTCGATTGGTGTATGATTGGGTGTATTGCATATTACTTGGTAATTTTAGTCGATGCATGTATTTGTATTAACTATTTACCATCTTTCCTTACCTGTTTTAGAGATATGTTTGACTTAGTTATTATTCAGCTCATTATGTCATATTACTATACAGTTTATTCTTTATTTTTGCTTGTAGTAGGCCTAGTGGTGTAGGTCGTTATTGTCGTCAACTGTACCTATTAGGTATTACTGTTCAGTAGTTTCCACGCCCTCCATTTTGTGGTTTTCTATTTCAGAGCCCTCAGCACCGACTTTGTATCAAGGTAAGGGAATCGTGAAGTAGATAGCATCTTCTACCCGAAATTATGTGCGATCGAGGAGGACCCCCAGTTAGCTTTGAAGTATAGCAAACTATATATTTGAACTGGCAAGGGTAGTGAGGGAATAGGCTTTTGCCTTTGAGGTTGAAACTCAATTTGGATCATATTTTTTAAAAAATTATTGAACTACTACCAATATTTGTTATGTTGTGTTGTTAAATTATTGCAACATCTAAAAACAAAGCTAGCTAAGCCTTTATATTTAACTTTATTATAGCCTAAATATTGCTAAATAAATATATTCAATAGCATATATAAAATTATATTGCTAACGACTATTTTGAGTATCATTTGCGTACGTATCTTAAATAATATATCGCTAAATTATAAGATTGTTGTTGTGCCTATATAATCCAAAAATAAGACATACTATTAGAACTATTTCAAGCCAAAAATTTAAACATATTAAATTTTGCCCCTTAGTCTATTTCAATATTTTTTATTATTTTATTAATTATTCTATGCACAACTAACTAATTATATCTAAATTTTCGACACTTTTTTCTTTTCACACATAAATTTTTTCTAGATCCAATTTTCTAATTTCCAATTATTATAACAAATGACTTTTAGTAGTCATTACAAATCTACTCATTTGAACCATCGCTCAAACTTTACCTCATTATCCTCACACTTAGTTTGGCTTTTTTCAGTGCACCTTGCTAGGGCACCGAGACAGTATTACTGTGATCTTTTTATCATTGTATTGACTATAGTCTGCTAGCCATATTTATGATTTATATATCAACAAGTTTAAAAACCGTGCTTCTACCAACTAGTTAAAACCCACGCTTCGTCGCGGGAAGGAGTTATAGTTGTTTTGTATTAATAAAAATAGAACAAAAGTCTAAATAAGTTACATAGCTAAAAGTTAGATCATAATGTAATTCTAATTAAGTTTTGCTCCTTAAATAGAAGAAATGTGATTCTTCATTATTTGTCTTCACTTGTTTAACCATTGTCGTCAAATTAGTGGAAAAAAGGAAAAAGTAAAAAAGCAAAAAATAAAGAGAAAGTTTACTGAGGTACTTTTAAATTTGAGTAAAAATTTGAATTGTTATTCCCTACGACACTGTCTCTTTGGAAATGGAACTTGATGCAAATTTTTCATATCGGCTGTAGCGCTATCATTATGAAATATTAAAATATTAAAATACAAAAAGTATATTATATTGAAGGGGTAAGGAAAATAGAAAGTTGTAATACCCTGAAGATTTTTTTGGAGTTAGGGATGTTTCTTTAAATAATTCTTTTTGAATTTGTTTTTCCCTACGGGATGAGTGAAGTTGTTCCTCACACTTAATAACTAAATTCTTTCCAAGTTACCCTTTGCCTTTTACATCAGAGTTTAAGGTAAAAATTTTGGTAACTTTGAAAGAGGGGTTGCTCGCAGTAAATCTATGCGAGTCCAAAGAAATCTGAGGAAAAAATCAATTCGAAAAAAGAAAATCAATTCGAAAAAAAGGATATGAAAGAAAATCAATTCGAAAAAAAAAAGAGTAAGTACAATCGCAGGAAAATTGCATGTAGAGAACATGGTAATCCACACACTAAAACTCCATAGCAAATTTCAAATATAGCATAAGTAATAAATAAGAGATAGAGAAACAAGTGAATTGCAGAATCGAAAATTAATTAGGCAACAAATTTATATAAAAACTAAATAGTTAGACAAAGTAACAAATAAATACAATAGAAGAATAAAACCAAATAGAAAATTAAATGCAATCTAGGAGAAATTAGAAGCAATGCATAGAACGTAGAGAATGAGCTAATCAATAAAATAGAAAATCAGGTAGGCAACAAATTTATATAAAAGGTAAAAATAGTAGCCGAATAAAAGCAAGTAGAAAATTTGTAGCAATTTAGGAGATTAGAAAGAAAGGAAGAGAAATAGTGAGGAAAAGAAATAAGAGGCAAAGTCGACAGCACACTTTTAAATTACTTTAGAAGAGGCTCAGATTGTTTGCTGCATATATAGTGATATAAGCACCTTCTCTAGCATGTAAAGCATGTAAGTTGCAAACCATACATAGCAACAAAGTATTTTAAAAATCAGCGAAAAATAAAGGAGTAAACAACATGGAAATAGAGAAAAGTGAAAAAAGGAATTAGGTAGTTCATGTTAAAGATTATGCCTTCTTTTTTATTGGCTTGGTCCATGCACCGGGTATATGGAATAAAGGAAAGCATCTCTTGAGGATTTTATTGGTGGATCCTAAATTAAGTTGGACTCGGATTCGGTTTTCCATGCATAAGGCTAATTCATGTTAATTATGAATTGGAGTAGATAAGGAGTTAGAACTATCCCTATATATATACAGTCATGTACAGATGTGGGTGTGGTCAAAAATTAATTAAAGAGAGGCTAATTAATTAAGAAGAAAAGGTGGCCGGTTCTTGAAGCCGTACGTATGGTAGCCGCATCAAAAGAAGGTGCGCGGCTTCTGCATGCAACGACGGATTGAAGTCGGCGGCGGAGCGGCGGTTCTCGACCAATTGCCTGAGCAGTTCAAATTCTTCGAAGCAACGACATAAAGGATTTTTTGTCAGAATTTTCTATACTTCTCTAATTTGGTCTCCTCGATTTTACGAAAAAAATTTCGGTATTTTCTTGGAGTTTTCGTTGGAACAAGAGAATAGAATTTTCTATACTTCTCTAATTTGGTCTCCTCGATTTTACGAAAAAAATTTCGGTATTTTCTTGGAGTTTTCATTGGAACAAGAGAATGGTGGGATTCACCATAAGGCTCTTGGTTTTTTATCCGGAGAAGACATAAGGTGTAAGCCTGTGTAACAACCCAGCCTACTAGCAACAATAACTCGTTGGGCCCAAACACCGGCCCAAAATGCTTAAGCCCAGTTATTATTATTAATGTCTAAGTCTCTAATATACCCAATCACATCCCTATTCCTATCCGATGTGAGATTATTGGGGTATGACAAACTCCCCCCGTTGAGGCCCTGACGTCCTCGTCAATCCAAATACACACACAGCCCAAGATCACCAGGCGATGTGAGACGCGCCTCGCTAGCTTTGTCATCTAGACCCTAGCATAGCCGATCACCTTGTCATACAGACTCCGACATAGCCTATCACCTTGTCTTTCAGACCCTGGCTCAGCCAAACCCTGGCTCAGCCAGACTAGCCACACATTTTTGACTGGTGAACTGGCTCTGATACCAAATGTAACGACCCAGCCCACTAGCAACAATAACTCGTTGAGCGCAACCACCAGCCCAAAATACTTAAGCCCAGTTATTATTACTAGTGTCTAAGTCTCTAATATACCCAATCACATCTCCATTCCTATCCGATGTGGGATTATTGGGGTGTGACAGACTACAACTGCATTTACAAGCTTTCTATTTGAATCACTGGTTAGGTTGACCCATAGGAAGACCTAAGGCGTGTAGGCACGTGCGAGCGCGGGGTATTCGAGATTTAATCTTGAGGTATATCGAGCTAAGAGGCTCGAAGGTTGATTTGTGTTTGTTACCTCGTGTTTCTTGTGCTGCAGGGTATGACATGTACTCGTTTTGGTGTTAGGAGTGGAGGCAGTGAGTGGACCAGCTCTCAGCAGTGAGGTGTCGGCAGGCTGCTTTTGCTACTGTGACCGCCCCACTTCCAACACAGGACATGGAAGCCTCTACGGGTCAATCCACAGGCACACAGGATTCACTCTTTTGAGTTATGTTGGATGGTTTTGCTGGTGGAGTTACCAAGGCGGATGTTTCGACCTTTATGGGTTCTTTGTCAATGTAGTGTGCGTCGGATCTGGCTAATGTACAGTCGTGATGTCAGATTTCGTGCATTCTAGTGCAATATAGGGTTATTGGTTGGCTTGGTTCTTAAATTTGTATATTTATGCATCATGGTTTTCTACCCCTCGAGATAGTTGGTTTTCAAAATAGAGTTTCCGGATAGGAAACAGTTTTAAAAAGGTTTGCAAATAGTTTTATGGATAATTAAATAGAGTTTAAAATCAAAGCTTCCGGGTGGGGAGCACTTTTAAATAGGATGCTTGTTGTATTGTACATTGCATCATCCAGCGCCGAAGGAGTGTTTAGAGACATGCATCATCTCTAAGGATCGCTAGCTGTATGAAAATGCATCGCATGAACTGTTTGTGCATTGGTAAATGTAGGTTGTTGTTGTGATCTTGATGTAGCTGTTAGTACGCCGTACAAATACAAAGGAGACTCTGTCCGAGTGGACAGAGAAACTTTGTATTTGTGGCGGGTCTGTATGTCACGTGGGCTTGGTTAATTCAAAAAAAAAAAAAGGCACGTTTTACGCAACTCTAGTTTCTAAAATAATACTTACTATAAAAAGGCTTTTAAAATTAGCCCCGGGGCATGACAGCTTGTACTTCTATTTCTTTATATAGTTGAATACATCTCTCTCGCTCTCCCTGTGGACGTAGGCAATTGCTGAACCACGTAAATCTTGGTTTCTTCTTTCTACATTTATTTCTTTTATTATTCGTTCGATTTTCTCTGTTCTTTCGTGTATCTTTGTTGGTAGCACATGACGAACAATCCATCCAGTTCTCAACAGTTCAGGAGAGAAATACAATACAAGGATAATTCCACAATATAATATCAAAATTAATTCAGTACAAAGTTGCAACCAAGAATGAAATCTTAGAAAATGTGATAATCTCACAATATAATATCAAAATTAATTCAGTTCAAAGCAGATAATGAAATTATAAAAAATGTGAAGTGATTAAACAGAACATGAGAATCAACATTTAACTTGTTTTTAATACATTCATCACTTTCGATTTTGCTAAAACCATCACTGGCTCCACTAATCAATTCATTCGATGTAGAACATCCATGGGACAAATGAGAACCAAATAAAGGAGGTATATTTAAAAATCTAATTGAGAAGAAAGTAGAAGAGTAGATAGAGAAGCAAGTATTCCGACAATTATTAAACGAAAAACTCGTCAAAGGAGGTATATTATTATTATTTTTTTAATACATTCATCACTTTCGATTTTGCTAAAACCATCACTGGCTCCACTAATCAATTCATTCAATGTAGAACATCAATGGGACAAATGAAGAACCAAATAAAGGAGGTGTATTTAAAAATCTAATTGGGAAGAAAGTAGAAGAGTAGATGGAGAAGTAAGTATTCCGACAATTATTAAACGAAAAACTCGTCAAAGAAAATCGATAAAGTAACTCAGTAGAAAATAGCTGCGAGCAATAAACATTTTAAAAACCTAAAGTAAGACAGTAGAAAAGAGCAATCAACCATCCCCTTTATTATTATTATTATTATTTTTGCTTGTTCCTTTCTGTTATGTGAAAAATCATTATTGCCTCTGTCAAACTTATTCGTACCATGCAAAACATCAACCGAACAAATAAAGTATCAAACCAAGTATAGCACCAGCAAAACATAGGCAGAGAGACAATAGCAAATAAAATAGGAACTACACATAAATGCATCACCACCAGCAATAGATAAGTAGAGAGATCGTACGGAGTAAAACAGGAAGCAAAAAAGCATAACAAAAAGAAGGAAGCGAGCAGGACACTATGCGTAAGAGCTTCACTACTGTGACCTACCAAACACAAGAAGAGAGAGTAGAAAGTACCAGCAAAAATTCATAGAACCATTAATTGGAGCTAATACATAATTAAGCTAGCACAGAGAAGACCTTCAAGATTAAATGGTTCATGAATGCTCTTAATCAAAGTGACCTACAAAAAAAAAAAAAAAAAAACAAAAACAAAAACAAAAGCAAAGAACAAAACATGTTAGTTCCCTGCATAAACAAAGGGGTGGATAGTGAAAACCTTAAAGAAGTACTGTTATTACTATTAGATGAATACCCTACCGCTAGATGTAAGCATGGAGGAGCATGTGCTATCACAAGGAAGGGCCACCCCTATTTATAGCATAAGGGCTCCTCTGACCTCTGTGAAGCAAAGAAGGAGGGTGATTATGCAGGGAGATACATAGAGAGAGAAGGCTCCAATGCCAAGGCACATTCGTACGACCTGACACTAAAGTGTTGAGTAGCAGTGAGCAGAAGATGACGACGGTGATCAATCCCATCATCACCAACCACCAGCACTTCTGACGGGAAGGGACTTAGAAAAGACAGAAAGAAGCATGTGAAGGGGAGGGGGAGTAGAAGAGAGCACCGTATAACCGCATGAACTTAGGTATGGTGCACAGACCTGTGGCCGGTGGCCAATCCCGTCACCAACGACCGGCAACATCTGTTAGAGAGGGGAAAGAAGTAGGAAAAGAAAAAAAATTGAGAAAAGTACAGAGAATGGATAGGGACGGTAACCTCAGGCTGCTAACCAGCCGCCGGTCCTCTCGTGCATGAGAACACTGGACGCGTTGCATTAAATGCAATGAGGAGAGAAAGTGACGACGAAAGGGCTACTGGAGATTGACACATATACTGTTTAGAACTCACATTTCATGCCCTTCTATAGATAGGTTGTACGATAATCGGAGCAGGTAACGACAACGAGAAAGGGCTGCCGACGATCGGCACGTATAGTGTTTAGAACTCACATTTTATATCTTTTTATAGAGCGACGACGAAAGGGTTGCAAGCGATCGACACGTATACTGTTTAGAACTCACATTTAATGTTTACTTATTTATAGGTTAAGGGGCTTCGTTTATTATTTTTTTTTTTTTTAAATAAACTTAGCTGAAAATGTGCTACAACTAGGCTTCGAATCTGGGATCTCGGGTACCACCCACCAAGCTCTTTGCCACTTGCCCTAGAGACGGTCGGTGCACACGAGTAATTTCTTATATATTGCTATTTAATTTTTTTTTTTTCAAATTTATCCTTTATTTTCTAAATGCCCTCTAAATTTTCAAATCTCCTCAAACCCTCAAGAGCAAAAGTATAATTTGAAAAAAGAAACTTTCGCTTTTTTATCCTTGACTGTTATTCAAAATTTTTTAAATTGATCTAAAAATTACCAAAATATTTTTCTAAATCCCAAACCTATTAGAAAAACCTAAGTATTTGGAAATATTTGAAGGGGTTTTTGAAAATCAAGTATATTAGATATTTTAAAATTTTAAAGAGTATATTAGGTATTATCTTTTTTAAAAAATAGCGTTTTTAGGAATAATTTGACAATAAAAAATAATTTAAAAAAACAAGAATATATAATTGTGAAGTTTTGAAGGATGCAGAAATTTCTATCGTGTACTGCAGGGAGTCAGAAAAAATTCTGTAATGCACCGGTAATATTAGTTACATGGTATTTTCAATCAATCAAATCAAATAGTTTCGTTTAGAGTTATTCGTCCCATTATGATAGAAAATATTTGGCCGATTTGCATAAAAAATCCACTAATTTTGGGTTTTTGCAAAAGTGGGCCACCTTTTTCGTTTTTGCAGATTCGGTCTGATTTTTCAGCAAACTGACCAAAATGCCCTTCTACCTTTTTCTCTCTCCTTTTTTTTTGTCATTCTTTTTTTCTTTTCTCTTCCCAGAGAGCGGCGGAGGCGGAAACGCCACCCCCTGCCCCGGCGACGTCGCCCTCACCCGCTCCGGCGATGTCGTCGGCAACAAGCCCGTCTCCCCTGCCTCGACCCGAATCCTCCGACCTTGCTGAGGCCGCGCCGCCACCCTCTTCTCCACTAGGGCAAGGCGACGTTGAGACGCAAGCTCTTCTTCTCTACTACGCGTCGGAAGGCCGAGATGTCGTCGGAGGCGGCGACATCACCTCCGACGATGTCGCGATGGTTGCGATAGAAAACAAGGGAGGAAGAGGTGGTGACAAAAAAAAATTATAGAAAAAAAATAAGAATAATAAAAATAAAAATAAAAATTATTTTGTCTATTTTAAAGATTAAAAAATGTAGGAGAAAAAAAAGATGATGAGAATTGCACTCTTAAAATAAAATTACACTGTTTTAAACAAAATTTACATTGTTTTAAAGAAAATTGCACTATTTGATATAAAAATTACACTTTTTTGAAATAAATTTTACACTCTTTAGGCCCAGGTTGCACCATTTAGAAAAATTTTACACTACTTTTTTTTTCCTCTTTCTTCTCTTCTTCTTCTTCTTNGAATCAGAGTCGCACACGGTGCAGATTCGAGTCAACAACCATGCCACCGAGATCCGAGTCTCGGTCTACACTGCAATCCGAATCGTGGTCCATGTCGTCATAAATAATTTGGCCCCTATTTGGCCCCTTTGCAATCTTTATAAGAGCCATACTATTAGAACGTCTCAGATCCTATGGAATAAGGGTCGGTTTCCACTTGATACGACCACAAGTCGCTAAGGCACCAAGTAAAAAAAAAACTGATTGGCATTAGGAAAAAGATGATGAACAGCACGACTTCTATAAAAGCTGCATACGATGTTTAATATTATCAACCTATGTCTCTGATACCAATTGATAGACTTTATAGGTATGTAAAAACAAAACCAAAAATAAATACATACCAAAATTCATGATCAAAACAAAAATATAAGATAACTCACAGAAAGCCATAGAGAAGAAATTCTTGATCAATCTTGCGGAAGCGTGAAGTCCGGCTATGGTCTGAAAGTCACCAACCGAACTTGGATGATTTGGTTTCTCCCCCTGTCTCAGACACTCTACCGTATGGTGTGGAACCGATGGAATTCTTCACCAGAATGCGTATGAGAATGTGGCAGAACCAATACCCCTTTATATAGAGTCCAGATCGACTTCCCATCAAAGTCTGATTAGGATTCTATTTAAATCTGAAATAGATGGGATAGGGATAAAATATACCATATCAAGTAGTTCTAAATCTGTTAGGATTGACCTTTATCTATAGCAAATCCTAAATTAAATATGATTAATTAGGCAACAATATATGGTAATCCTAACAATAAAAACTGGTGGAATGGTGTAAAAAAAAAAAAAATGAAAGAGGAAGAGATGGAGAAGAAGAAATTGTGCAATTTTTAGCGAAATAGTGCAAAATTGGGCGAAATAGTGCAAAATTAGACGAAATGGTGCAATTTTGGGCGAAATTGCACCATTTCTCCTTTTTCTTCTTCCCCTCTACTAGGCCGGATCGCAGGTGCCTTTGCAGCACTTGAATGGCGTCGTGCAGGGACTCCGCGCGTGACGTCGCCGACCCGGACGACAACGCCTGCGACGAGAATTGCGACGAGTCGAACTCCGAGGACATGTGCTCTCGCGGCACCCGAGCATCCTCTTCCACCTACTGTCGCTCCGCTCCGCCGCCTCCTCCCTCTCCCTCTTCCTCGCCTCGCTCCGCCGCCTCCCTCCTCTCCTCACTCCGCCACGCCCGCTTTGACCTTTTAAAAAAAAGAATGAGAAAAAAAGGAGCGGTGCGGCGGCGGAGCGGTGTTGGGGGTAGGTGCTGGGTGCCGCGGAGCCGCGCGAGGCGGGTGCGGCTGAGGCAAAGAGGTTGGTGGCGGGGTGGCAGAACTTGGCGTACATGAGGAAGAGGAAGAAGAAGAAGAAGAAAAAGAGGGAAAAAAAAGAAGAAGGAAGCTTCTCCTGCAGGAAGAAGAAAAAAGAGAAAGAGGAAAAAAAAAAGAAAAAAGAAAACTGTTCCTGCAGGAGAAAGAAGAAAAAGAAGAAGAAGAGAAGAAAGAGGAAAAAAAAAAAGAAGAAAAGAAATAGTGTAAAATTTTTCTAAATGGTGCAATCTTGATCTAAAGAGTGTAAAATCTATTTCAAAAGAGTGTAATTTTTATATCAAATAGTCCAATTTTTTTAAAAACAGTGTAAATTTTTTTTTAAAACAGTGTAATTTTATTTTGAGAGTGCAATTCTCATCATCTTCTTCCTTCTCCTATATTTTTTTAATCTTTTCTGTAGAAAAAATAATTTTTATTTTTATTTTTATTATTCTTATTTTTTTATATATATATATATATATATTTTTGTCGCCACCTCTCCCTCCCTTGCTTTCTATCGCAACCACCGCGACGTCGTCGGAGGTGATCTCGCCGCCTCCGACGACGTCTCGATGTTCCGACGCGTGGTGGAGAAGAAGTGCATGCGTCTCAACGTCGCCGTGCCCTAGTGGAGAAGAGGATGGCGGCACGGCCTAAGCAGAGTCGGAGGATTCGGTCGAGGCAGGGGAGAGGGGCTCGTTGCCGGCGACGTCGCCGGAGCGGGCGAGGGCAACGTCGCTGGGGCAGGGGTGGTGTTTCCGCCTCTATTGCTCTCTGGGAAGAGAAATGAAAAAAGAACGACAAAAAAAAAAGAAGAAAGAGAAAAAGGTACAAGGGCATTTTGGTCAGTTTGCTGAAAAATCGGACTGAATCTGCAAAAACAAAAAAGGTGGCCCACTTTTGCAAAAGCCCAAAATTAGTGAATTTTTTATACAAATTGGCCAAAATATTTCTATTATATTTTTTGAAAATAAGAAATGTGATTAGCTTATCTATTAAACATAATGAATCCACAATATTTCTTGCCACGTGGCAAGAAACCCTTCATTCTTAGGTTAATAGATAGATAATCTATACCTATACATATTCTATTAATCCCAAATAACGTGTTAATTCTCTCTCCTTTAATTCTCACTGTATTAGGCATCTCTTCATCTCCCCCACCCCTCTCCTCTCTGGTATATCTATTAATGTTTCATGAATTAATGGTAATCTACATTAACGTTTCATCAATTAATGGTAATTATAATCATAATTGATTAGTCTACCAACTTTGAATACATTTTTGTCTTTTCATAGTCACCATTTCATTCTTTTATTATTTTGCTAATTTTTTTTTTTATTTGAGATTGATTTTTCAGATGAATCAATTACTTCTTGTGAAAGAAAAAAAGTCATTTTCATGAATTCATTCTTTTTTTTTTATATATGTACCTTTTGATTTTTCTATTTTGGGTGTTAATTTGATGGGGTTTATGTGATTTGCAGGCCTAAGCTGAGAAGTTTGGATCCTTTTCTTCTCCTGGATAAGTTTGAAGATATTTTGGTTTCTAGAAAGATGTGAAAACCTTTTTTTTTTTCCGATTTGGATAAAAAATTTAGAATTTTTATCATTAAATTCTTCTAAATTTTGCTTGATTTTTCTCAACTGTTCCTTTTCTTTTAAGTTGGGGCTTTTTTTTCGTTTGAATTACAATTTGTTTTGTTGCAGTTTCTCCTCCCGCTGGGTTTCCTAATCACCCTCATAGAAGTTGGTTTTGAAAAATCACAACTTTTTATCCATGGTCTTTTGTTATAGGGTATTTGCTTCTGCTCAGGTGTTGTTTTGTTTAATTATGTTTTTTTTTTTTTTCAGGATTTAAGACTGTTACATACATGTTAGAGGTAACTCAAGTTACACATCTCTGTTATAATTCAGATTGGTTTGTAGTAGATGCTCATGAGATATTCTGTGGGGTTTCAGGGTTCATTCACTCATCAAAATTTCGCCAGGCATAAGGGCACAATTGGGTCCGGAGATGTACAGGTTTGGCTTTGTTTGGCTTTTTTTTAATATTAAAAAAAAATTGGTAAAAATATTTACTGAGAGATCCTCTATAGGCCATTTGAAATAGGCCCTCAATTTTATTTAATTTTCAATTAACACTCACTTGAACTTGTAACAATTTTTTTTATTTGAGTTGTTATGTGTAATCAAATTGTAAATTTTGTATTTGTCCTTTCTTATAATCTTATTATTTTTTTCACTAAACTATTGAGTTTGATTATATAGATTGTTGAGTTAATAAGTATGAAAATGTCATCTTTAATAGTTTTTTAATCGCATCTCTATATACAAATCATCTTGCGACGATCCCCATTTAAAAAAACAAAGTTTGGACATTCATCTGGCTGTAGCTCGGAAAGTATTCCTTTCTAGATACTGAGAGAAAGATCTCTTTATAAGTCAAATACTTTTTCTATGAACACTTTCGCTCACAAGTCGGCCTTATATCTTCTAATGTTACCTTTGAAGGTTCCATTTTTAATTTTAAAATCCCACTTCACTCCTACGGGTTTAATCCTTAGGATAACTCAACAACGTCCCATACCTGTATTGTGGTTCGTGCGATTCAATCCATCATTCATGGCCATCTTTACCATTCCGTAAATTACTGCTATTTATAGTTCGGAAAAACTAAGAGGATTCATTCTAACTCTAGCCATTCTTTATAGAGATAGACAATATAATACTGGATATAGCCAGTCTTTCGCTTGGCTGAGAATTTCTTATCTATCGATTATCCACATGTACATCTTGATGTGAATTATTCATATGACATTGTTGGTATGTGAATTATCACGTAGGTTCACAATGAATTTTGTGTTCCAAACGACCTTGTTGTTCTACTGGAATAGGCAACCTCACAAAATCGTGAAAGGATTTAATAGTGCGTCTGATATGGACAAGAATTCGAGAATGCCTTGAATTTCTCAAAATTCATATGAATCGAGGTTAGAAGCTCCATCGGAATTGCACCTATCCATCAATAACCGAGCGTTTTGTTTGCAATCTTTAATAAGGAAGTGATGGACGAGTAATAACTTATACCCCTTGATCTTCGAATAACCAATAAAATTTCTGATATGATTCTGAATCAATTCACTTTATTTGTGGATCATTACAATTTTCGGTCTCGAGCCTGATATACCTCATGTATGAAAATATCTTAAGCTGGTTTCTACCTGTCCAAAGCCAAAAGGAGTCTTAAGCTGAAGCCTTTAGTAGAGGACCCGATTAAGAATATAATGCAAATTTTGAGTGTCTCATCACAATGATATCGGAACGCGCTAAAATTACGAATATACTCCTGAGGCATAATACAATTAATGTGAGGTTCCTCGTCAGCAACACCATTCTTGATAGGTGTCCTTGGCATATGTGTAATAGTGAAAACAATTCCCACTGCTCCAGAATACTTTAGCAAAAGCCGCCTAAGAATTTGGCCTTTATCTGTTCATTGTCTACCAAGAATATTCACCACCCCGTATCTTGATCTACTATCTTTTTCCGTCTTCTCAGAAGTTGAACTCTATCTTCAGCTTATTGCCTTAAATGCATCTAATGCTTTAGAAAAAAAGAATTTTTTTTTTTTTGAAGCCAAGTTAGAGGATACTATATGCGAGTATGTCATCAGTAAATGTGAGAAAAAAGTTCTATGGCCAGAATTGATTATCGAGAAAGCGTCCGCCATATATCGGTATAAATCAATCTAATGTTCCCATCACATCTATTTAGCAGCTTTAGAAAAAGGTTTTGGTATGCTTTCCCTTTGCAGTCTACACACCTTCAAAGTCAGAGAATGTCACAAATCATTCTAAATGCTTCTCTGATTAATCTTTGTGATTCTCTTGTTTGTGAGATGTGATCTAACCTGCTTATAGCCACAACATGGTGACTTTTTATTATTAATGCCTCACGTTTTGATCAACATTTCCGGCATATGAGAATGCATTTTTACTAAATGAATCATCTAAAAATAATTTATATAGATTAATTTGCCAAAACACCAGAGGCCAACTATTGTAATTTTATAAGATAGGAAGAAAACTTTATTATTAAAATGAAACTATATCCCAATCCAAACAAGTTCGAAATAGAAATTAAATTCTTCCTAAAAAAATTTGGAAATATAATATCTTCTAAATCCAAAATTATGATAGTAGAAAAGAATCAATCTAAAATTTCTAGTAAGTTCTATTTTAGTTTGGGATCTTTCAGCGTATAGTATAGTGCTTCAACTTTACTGGATTATTTCTCGTTTGATTCTGAAATCCCTGCACGGAAATTCCCAGTGGCAATGTGCATCAAGTATGTAGATTGGAACAAGAAACTACAATGCAACTCATGCTTCAACAACTAGAAATTTACCTTTGTTCTCGGAGGCATTTTGAATACTTTGAGATCCTCTTTATATGAACCCCTTTTTCTTGATAAAAGAAATACTTGGAGTTCAATACATTGATGGCCTTGTAGCCAAGAATGCCGAACTTCCTTTACTTTCTTTTGAGTCATTCTTGTCCTTACCATTCTAGACGTTTATGTCTCTTTGAAAACAAAGTCTAACTTGCAATTTTGTGTCTCTGTATTAATCTTGGTTTTATTTTTTCCACATGGTCAAGCAATCATTAATGACCATTATATCTTGATGATGGTTATAAGATATCTGAAAAGCAGTCGATTCAGATGCAAAGAATTTAAAATAAGCTGCACTAAGAATGAATCAGAGATGTTACTCAAGTGCGGATGAGTCCCGCCTGCCCAATATCTGCATTTCCATAATGATGCTTGACCGAATGATGCCATTTCGGAAAGATTCGTGGAGAATTTAATACCATTAGGTGTGCAACGACTTTATTCGGAGTGACAAATTGATTCCTCAATGGCTTTTAGATGTCTTTGTGCTTTATCATATTTGGGATTTATCCCCTTAGCTTTTTGATACCTTTGACTTTATGAGCTCAAAACTTTTAAGATGGTGGGATCGCTCCCATTTGCGCGAATTCCTGGACTGTGGAGCTCATTGGCCCGACTATCTTAGGCGTTGTTCAGCACGTACGAGCCAAATATAAAAATCATATAGCCCAAAGAAATGATCTGTTCTTCACTCGTCGAATATTAGCCATTAGTAGTATAGAAATAAATTCACAATAGGGAAAAAAAATATGGAGTGCATAGCTGAAAGCATTTTTGTCAATTAAAATACCACACATAAAGATTACCACACCAAAATTAGAAAAATACACTTATAATGACATACAACCCCTCTGGAGCATAGTATAGTTATAATTTTCATTTCATTCTTTATGCATAGTTTATATGACATCACAACCCTTCGGTTGGGAGCAGAGTTATGTAGCATAAATATGCCCCCAATCTTTTGTTAAGATAATTTTAACTTCTGTAGGTCTGTGATAATCTCAAAATTTCCCATATGAAGACAATTGTCAGTTTATGCCAGGCAAATTTCTTTACAAACGAAGTTATAACCGAACAAACATTAATCCTACACCATCCAGTTTTACTTATTCAGACTCCTTTGGAGCAGACTAAATAATATTAGGGTGCAATTTCTGCCCTATGCACATCTTAAAGCAATTAATTTATCTTTTCTTCCGGTCGGGGACTCCTTTGCTTGCACAACCGACAGATTTGAAGTAATAAAATATCGACTCTAGCTGCTTGCCAATGATTGACATGAAAATTATTCGAAGCGCTACTTTAAAGAAATTAAATTATTAGTTTTTATAAATTAGGCCCGCTTGCTGCCACCGAACTATCGAAATAATAATTAATTAATCTCTGCCGGCCCAAATATAAATAATCGAAAACAATTATAAGATTATTAATTGTCATGTCATCCGCGTCAAATAAGAATATGTGCTGATAATTTATAAATAATATCGCAATTTAAATTTTAAAACTATATATTCTAATTGACAAAATATAATTAACTTGATAAGAAGTCAACAAAATTTGATGTTGAAACAAAACATATGCGCTCACAAGCACGTTTCATACAAAGGTCAATAGTCAACATTAAATTAATGACACGAATAATATAAAACGACCAAAATTGCAAATAATACAAAAGAACAAGTAATGACTCCTCTAATTTAGCAATTTGTCCCTTAAGTTTCAGTATTGCACGCAAAAAGCCCCGAAGATACACCCAACGTTTGCAAATTAAAAAAGTTAACAGTTAAGCAATATAAGCCACTAAGCGCCTGTTCATCTTCTCACAAAAATTTAAACCTACTTTCACATGAGCTTAAGGGTGGCGTTTGGTTCGCCCGCTATCTTTAAAATTAACTAGTAAATCCAATGGAGATAAAAAATATGGCGGTTTGGCTAAACGCACTAGAGTTCTAAAGGGTAATATTGGATTCACTGGGAATAAGTCACCTAAAGTAGCTAATCATCATTCCCTTGAGGGATTAGGGTAAGGTATCCCTCAGTATTAATCAGCATGGGTAATCATTAATTATGTCGAATTCTTTTTTTCTTTCCTACCCGCGTTAATTGATATTATTTTTTAATTACACTCTAACTATATCGCTCTCTAAACTTATTTTTCTCTCTAAAATTCAACTTTATTTTTTCCTCTAACTAATGCTCTCTGCTCTCATCTCTTTATTAAAATGTCAACTCTTACTCACTCCCTCTAATTTTCGACTATATTTTTCTTTTTATTTTGTTTCATATTATGCTGCTCTCTCTCTAACTTTATATCTCTCTCCCTTTTTTCTGAAAAAAGAATATTGTGAAACTGTTTCTGGTCACTTATTAAAATAAATAAATAAATTAATTAATTAATTGTACTATATTTTTGTAATATTAATAACATGGAGCTATTAATATTACCGCATAATCGGAACCAAACACCAGCGATCCACATTCTTAGTATTAGGATGAAATTGGAATAAGATTCCGATATTCTTATTCCTATATCTTTTCAGAATGCGAACCAAAACGCAACCTTAGATCATAGTAACATGCTCAATATTAATAAGCATGGGATCTGATCCCGTGTGCTTTCTCATCCACGCTTATCGCCCGACCTAGTTTCCGGATCGACTGCCGGATTAATCAGACATCAGAGTCGCACACGCCTGCAGATTCGAGTCAACAACCAGCGCCGAATCGAGTCTCGGTTTACAACTGCAATCCGAATCTGGTCAGTCGTCATAAAGTAATTTCCCTATTTGGCCTTTGTCAATCTTTATTAAGAGCACATACTATTAGAACGTCTCAGATCCTATGGAATACAGGAGTCGTTTCACTTGCTGCATGACGACACAAGTCGCATAAGGCACCAAGCTAAAAAAAGCTGATTAGCACTAGGCAAATATTGATGAACAGCACACTTCTATAAAGCTGACATACGATGTTATTAATATTTATGCAAACTATGTCTCTAAATACACATATGATTAACTTTTAGCGTAGTAAAAACAAAAACCAAAAATAAATACATACAAATCATGATCAAAACAAAAATATAAGATAATCACAGAAAGACATAGAGAAGAATTCTGGGATCATCTTGCCGAAGCGTGAAGTCGGTATGGTAATTGAAAAGTCACCAACCGAACGGATGATTTGATTCTCCCATGTTCAGACACTCTATCGTATAGTTGGAACCGATGCGTAATTCTTCACCAGAATGGTATGAGAATTTGCAGAACCAATACCCTTTTATAATAGAGTTCCCAGATCGCTTGCCCATCAAAGTCTGATTAGGATTCATATTTAAATTGAAATAGGTATGGATAGGATAAAATAAATACCAGATCAATTAGTTCTAATATTCTGTTAGATTTTGACCTTTATCTATAGCTAAAATCCTAAATGAAATATGATTAATAGCAACAATATATGGTAATGGAGACAATAAAAGCACTGGTGGAATGTTATAAAAAAAAAAAAATGAAAGGAGAAGAGATGGCAGAGAAGAAATTGTGCATATTTTAGCAAGAATAGCTGCAAAATGGCGAATGATTGCCCAAAATTAGACGAAATGGCAATTTGCCGCGCCGCGAAATTGCACCATTTCTCCTTTTTCTTTTCCCCTTAATAGTCCGGATCCAGGTGCTTGGCACACGAATGCGGTCTGTGCAGGGACGTCCGCGCTGTGACGTCGGCGACCCGGACGGAAATCCTGCGCGAGTAATCTGCGACGAGTTGAACTCCGAGGCATGATCCTCTCGCGGCACCCGGCAATTCATCTTCACCTTACTGTGTCGCTCCCTCCGTCCGCCGTACTCCCTTTCGCCTTTCTCGTAAGGTATAAATGATAGACTTTATAGGTATGTAAAAACAAAACCGAAAATAAATACATACCAAAATTCAGGATCAAAACAAAAATATAAGATAACTCACAGAGAGCCATAGAGAAGAAATTCTTGATCAATCTTGCGGAAGCGTGAAGTCCGGCTATGGTCTGAAAGTCACGAACCGAACTTGGGTGATTTGGTTTCTCCCCCTGTCTCAGGCACTCTACCGTATAGTGTGGAACCGATGGTAATTCTTCACCAGAATGCGTACGAGAAGGTCGCAGGACCAATACCCCTTTATATAGAGTCCAGATCGACTTCCCATCAAAGTCTGATTAGGATTCTATTTAAATCTGAAATAGATGGGATAGGGATAAAATATACCATATCAAGTAGTTCTAAATCTGTTAGGATTGACCTTTATCTATAGCAAATCCTAAATTAAATATGATTAATTAGGCAACAATATATGGAAATCCTAACAATCTCCCACTTGGCTCATATTAATCATATTCCATTAATGGATTTTCTATACTCCAATCTTTATTGCGCATTATTAGAAACTTTATGGTCAAATACTTTAGAACTCACTTGATCTTTAGCTCAAACTAAAAGACTACAATGATAGGAATTATGGTGGTCCACATCTTCATAACGAAATTTTCCTTCCATAATTACCGTATCATCTTCATCTCCTAGCCGAGTACTTTATATGGCAAAACTTTATGAATGAACTTAAACTATATGTTCATTCGTTAATAGACGAAACTTTATGTCTATTAAATGGTCCAACACAGCTGCATTAAACTTTATTGAAAAAAAATAGATGTTACAAATTTATACATCAAAAGAACTAATCAAACCCATAACTTTAACACGATCTGTATATGACTCAGGTGCCGGCCCCTTGGTCATTGGGTTTGCAATCATACACTTGGTACTGATGTATTCAATTGAATATAACCTTCATCTATCTTCTCTCTCACAATAAGATATTCGGTGTCCAAGTGTTTACACCCTGCTGTAATCTTATTGTTATTGGCAAAGGAAACCGCAGCTGAACTATCACAGAAAATCTTTATTGGATAAATACCGAAGTCCACAATTCTTAAGTCTGTGATAAAATTCCTAAGCCAAAAAATTTGTGATGTGGTATCGTAACATGCAATATGATCCAAAGTTCATTTCAAATACCTCATAACCTTTTAGCAGCCTTCCAATGCTCCATATCTGGATTACTTTGATATCTGCCAAGTAATCCAACGGCAAAAGCAATATCCGGACGTGTGCACAGTTGTGCATACACAAGACTATCAACTGTAGAGGCATAGGATATGTTTTTCATCTGTTCAATTTCTAATTGGTTCTAGAGACACTAAAAAGTATTAAGTTATCCCCTTTCTGGACAGGAGCAACACTGAGCTCATATGCAATAGCCCAAGATCATTACTGGCAAGCAAAATATCATCAATATAAAGGACTAATAAAATTATTTTACTCCCACTAACCTTTAGATAAATACATTGATCAACAATATTTTCCTTAAAACCAAAAGTCAAAATAGTTTGTTTAAATTTTAAATACCATTGTCGGGAGGCCTGCTTTAGTCCATATATTGATTTCTTTAATTTGCATACCAAATGCTCCTTTCCCTTTTGCGAGAATCCTTCATATTGATTCATATACACATCTTCTTGGAGATCCCCATTTAAAAAAACAGTTTTGACATTCATCTGGTGTAGCTCGGAAAGATTCCTTTCTAGATACTGAAGAGAAAGTCTCTTTATAGTCAATACCTTCTTTCTGAGTGAACCCTTTCGCCACAAGTCGGGCCTTATATCTCTCTATGTTACCTTTGAAGTTCCATTTAATTTTATAAACCCACTTGCATCCTACGGGTTTAACTCCTATAGGTAACTCAACAAGATCCCATACCTTATTGTGGTTCGTGCATTCAATCTCATCATTCATGGCATTGTACCATTCCGTAGAATTACTGCTATTTATAGTTTCGGAAAAACTAAGAGGATCATCTAAACTCTAGCCATTCTCATAGAGATAGACAATATAATTACTGGATATAGCCAGTCTTTTCTGTCTTGAGAATCTTCTTAAATCTATCTGATTATCCACATGTACATCTTGATGTGAATTATTCACTTGTACATTTGATGTGAATTATCAACGATAGGTTCACAATGATTTTGTGGTTCCAAAACGACTTGTTGTTCTACTGGAATAGGAACCCTCAAATCGTGAAAGATAATAGTGGGTCTGTCATGTACAGAATTCGAATGCTCTTGAATTTCCTCAAATTCAATGAATCGAGGTTCAGAGCTCCCACTAATTGCACTATCCTCAATAAACCGAGCTGTTTTAGTTTCTGCAATCTTTATAGGAAGTGATGGACAGTAAAACTTATACCCCTTGGATCTTTCTGAATAACCAATAAAATATCCTGATATGATTCTAGAATCCAATTTCTTTATTTGTGGATCATACAATTTGGTCTCAGCTTGATAACCTCATGTATGAAAATATCTTAAGCTGGGTTTCCTACCTGTCCAAAGCTCAAAAGGAGTCTTAGTGACAGCTTTAGTAGGGACCCGATTAAGAATATACATGGCAATTTTGAGTGTCTCACTCCACAATGATATCGGAAGCGTAAAATTACTAATCATACTCCTGAGCATATCAATTAATGTGCGGTTCCTTCTTTCAGCAACACCATTCTGATAAGGTGTCCCTGGCATAGTGTACTATGGAACAATTCCGCACTGCTCCAGAAACTTAGCAAAAGGCCCAAGAATTTGGCCTTTATCTGTTTGTCTACCAAAATATTCACCACCCCTATCTGATCTGACTACTTTTATCCTCTTCTCGAGTTGATACTCTACTTCAGCCTTATATGCCTTAAAGGCATCTAATGCTTTAGAATTTTTTTTTTTTTAAGCAAGTAGAGATAGCCATATCGAGAGTAGTCNAGTTTGATTATATAGATTGTTGAGTTAATAAGTATGAAAATATCATCTTTAATAATTTTTTACCAAATTTTGGCGACCATTTAAACTAATATTAATTAGTTTATAGAAATAATGATTGTTTCGATAATATCTACCTGCCGCATCGCACGGGTAACTACACTAGTAATGAACGATACGGTGCTAGTGTGATTCCTCGAGAGGATCCTAATTGCTGCCCTCCAACGCCTATACAGGCTGTTGTTTCTGTCAGCCAAAATGGACGGTTGAAGCACTTCGGGCTGTGGCATCACCTTCCAGACGGACGCTGCGGCGAGGCGGAGGAGAGACGGACGGGGAGAATGATTTTAAGGTCTGCCGTAGCATCGCCGCCGCTGCTGCCGCCGCCGGCGGTGAGGGGTCGTCCGGCGCCGTCCGTAGGGCGCAGGAAGACGGCGCCCTCCGTGGTCGCTTGCGGTAACCACGACCTAACCCGAACGCAGGAGCTGCGGACCCAAATCCACCAACTCCACTCCGAAGCCGAGCTAATACGATCCAAAGGTACTTACAATCTCTCTCTCTCTCTCTCTCTCTCTCTCTCTCTCGTCTATTTGGTTTTCAGCAATCATTTTCTCTGATACAGAATGTTAAATATAAAAATGTTTAAACACCGTTCTCTAACAGCTTAAGCTTTTAGAGTACAACGGTTGTTTCACATGGTATCAGAGCCGGAGGTCCTGAGTTCGAGTCACGCCAGGCTCCTAACATATTAATTTCCTCCCATTTAATTCAAGCCCACGTCATGGGCCGATTAGAAAGTCTCGAGCCCAGACGTGAGGGGGAGTGTTAAATATAAAACTATTTAAACACCGTTCTCTAACAGCTTAAGCTTTTAGAGTACAACGGTTGTTTCACACAGAATGCTGGCAGTTTCTGTACTCATTTTGAATTGGGGATCATAAGCACTAACCAACTATTTCAAAAGCAGGTGTGCCTGATACGAAGGGCACGTCCATCGTACTTACGGGTTCAGCCATAGCATTCATAAGTTTCAACTTGACTCAATCCATCTGGACGTTAGGTCTATTAGTGGATCTCTTGCCGTTAATTCTATTGAGGACCGCAGCCCCGCTCAACTTATTCGGCTTATCCAACTCAATTTATTAGTCCCATAGGCTTATTGTCGCAGGGCAGAAATTTGGACCTATTTTAGCCTGTAATAAATAGCCAATATAAAGTTCTCCCTTTTGATTCTGTTTCACTCTTGGCCCTATCAGAATGTCTCGAGTCTAGGCGCGAAGAGTAATGTTGAATGTAAGTATTAAGATCACCATTCTCTGGTAGCTTAAGTTTTTGAAGAATAGTAGTTATTTTACATTATTTAACACTGGCTAGCTAGTTTAATATTGTAATTTAAAATATTGAATGTAGAAAATGTAGAGGTTAAAAAGGACAAAAGCACGGAAGACCCTTTTATAAAGAGAACTACCTAATCTTTAGAAGTTCTGTAACCTTTGGTTTATTTGATTTGAGCCCTTCTGTTACAGAATTTGGATGCATCGTTTATCTTAACAGACTAGATTAGAGTATCTCACGTGAGTGTATTCTCATTAAAGCAAGTAGTGCTTCATGTGCCTGTATTTAGTAACGGATTAGCCATCAAATAGTTCAAATTAGACGAACTGAGAACTTATATAACAAAATTAATATGCTTTTGAAAGGTGGGAGTCATATAGTTCAGATAAGTTCCATGCATTTTCACCAAAAGAAAACTGTAGGTAGGTAATACAATTTAACAGGTACAATTGCGTGGAGGCAACTGAATTCTTGGATATTTGCAAATAGGTATTCGAACTTTAGAAGTTTGCGATTTCAGTGCTTTGCTGTTTGTGATAATTTCAGGAAATTATGTCTTGACTGCACTTATACATCCACACCACGCTTAGAATGTCCCTCCATCCTGTTTCATAAACTTCAATAGAACCATTCAAAAGTTTGTTAGACGAATGGCTATAATCCCTTAGGTGGTAGAGATGAAAATTACGAATGCATAGGTGTAAGCGACAATTTCTCTACTTGTTGGCGATAGCGATGAGTAACTAAAACCGAAATTTCATAAATGTTAGATCATAAAATCCAAACTTTTAAAGTTCAAGTATCTATTTGCAAATACCATATTTCTTTTTCTCTTTTTCTTTCTTTCTTTTTTTTTTATAAATCGATACGATCTTTATAAGGCTCCTCTTCTGAATGAAATTGAATGGGGTCCATAGAAACCATATCTTCATCCATAGGACCCCAAGTGCCTGAATCAATCAAAAGTCCGATTCTAACTGAACCATTTTTAAATGATATCCACATTGTTCACAAATAACTTATCTTAGAATTTTTGAAAATAAAGTTCTTTTTTAGAAAGATTACCGTTGTCTCTGTTTATGTTTTGGGTTGGAGTATAATCCTAAGGTTTGTTAAGAAAGGGGAAGAATGAAAGCTCAAGGATACTCCTTCCAAAGTATCAACTTACTTTAAACCCAAAAAAAGAAAATACCTCATTTTTCCCATGTAGCAAATTAATAAAAGTTATAGCTATTCTCTACCAAAAAAAAGGACAGTAACAAAAAGAGAGAAAGTATGGCGTTTGTACTTTGTAGCATCTCGTGGAAAGTGAGCATGCATTCTTTCAAATCCATAATGCATGCTCAAGGAGGCAAAGAGCCTCAAAATTCAAAATAATTCCAAAAATTGCAACCTAAGACCATAGTGGAAGATATGAGCTGATCCTCTACTTGTTGGAAAGCTCAAACACCTGTCACCTCCAACTAGGGATTGTTGAGGAAAATAAGCCTGCAGTCCTTCGTGATCTTGTGAAGGGCATCGACTGGAAGGGACGCAAACAAATCAATGTCAAACGGGGTAGAGGAGGCATCCAAGGGCAAGGACTGGTCGTTGGCCAAATGAAGGTGGGGACTGGAGGAAGTAGAGGAAGCTAGCATGGCAAAAATTTTCTTTTCGTGTGACCTCAATCGCGTAATTGGTCATGCTGCGGTAGGGGCCTGAGAACTTCTACGAGAACCGACCACTTCGCCAAAAGGAAGGACACCCCCTAATAGCTAGAAGGACTAACGGTGAGAGGCCAGGATAAGGCGGGGGAAGGAGGAGGAGGAAGATGAAGGGAAGTGACAAAGATGGAGGTGAAACATCCATGGTAATTAAAGGTTATGAATAAAGGAGAGGACTAGAGGTGGTAAGAGAAGTGGCCACAAGCGGCCATGAAGGAAAAGAGGGTGGGCTAGGGAATAAAGAGAGGGGCGGGAGGGGAGAATTAAACTAATAGTGATTTTAGCTTACAAAGTTATTGTATGTTTATATAGTTGAAATTAGGTTCGCTTAGTAACCTCTTTGATCTTAGAAACCGGAAGAACTAGTTAAAGTTAGATTTCTACCATTTATCATCTTCAAGTGCATCTTGAAGGAAAGGCCCGATAATCACAATTCTTAAAATATGACACGAATTGGATAATGTGCCAAAATTAAAGTAATTCTTAGTTTTAGATATATTCCTAGTTGAATATTGTGACGAGCACAAGACTATTTGAGCTCAAGTGCTCAAATAGGATAATCAATTTAAGATTAGAGCTGAGATAAAGTCAATGTTTCTATTTCCTTCCATATAAGAACCAAGAACATTGGACTATGTGATCCTAAATATTGTAGGTAGAAACAAATAGACATGCAGTCTCAATGTTCTGCTTAACGATTTTGTCTCCAAGTAATAATACTGTTTATATGTTTGTTTTCTGATAAATAAAGTACTGTTATAAATAGAATGTTTATTGTGCAATTATATTATTAGAGTTGAGGTGTAATTTGTTAAATCCGTTGTACTTAAATGGTTGAAGCAAATGGGAATTACTTGTGAGCATGATGCCAAGACATCCCTACTTTCTATGAAGGAATGCTGATCACAAGTTCGTATACACGAACCAAATTAAAGTATTGAAAGTGTAAGAGTCTAGGAGAACACATTTTTTCTTAGGTTGTATTGTAATGATGCTGATATCATGTAGGGAATATTCGGAAGAAGTTAAGTTCTTATGTTTGCTAGCCTTCCAAACTAAGTGTATGCTGAGTAATCATATGATATAACATTTACAAGGTCAGGCCATATCTACTTGTACAAGAATTATATGGAAAAAAAACCCTTGGTTAAATATGTTGCAATTTGGAAAGCATGAACCAACTTTAGGAAGCATGTAAGCACTTAAATCAATCTTTTAGTGATAGACTATATCTTCTTGTGAAAAACATGGATGAGGAATTGCTGTGATATTTTAAAAAAGGAAAACTCTCTATTATAAATATTGAAATTGGAAAACTGCTCATTAGGTTTACTGGTCAACCTAAGGATCCAAACCAATCAATGATCAAAACTTTTGAATCCTGTCCACAGTTTGCTGCCTAAACTGAGAGCCTAACTACAATCGACTGGTTTTCCCGTGGACTGTGCTAGTTGACCTATCTAGGTCGGCCAAGATTCAAGGTGATAGAGACAACACTGCAGAACAAGTAGAATAACTACGTGTACAGAAATTCAAGTACTTGGGTTTTAACACTTAAGACAATAACAAGAAGGATATCTGTGCAGGTTGAAGAAAAAAGATGATACCCAAAAACAAAAAAAGATGGAAAGGGATTTGGGCCCAGTCCAAAACAGTCGTTTTCTAAGAGAAGATTGCAACAGCATCCAAGACTGTTTAGGCATACTTATTGACTAACGGGGGATCTTACTAGGCAGTAATTCAGTAAATGATAAGTAAAAAGAAGAACAAGGTATCGAGAGGTTGTCTAATGAAATGCGGTGATACTGTCAAGAGTAGATTGCTTGCTCTTGTATGGAATGCACACATCCCAGACTTAAATCTGCCTGCACCCCTCCTAGGTTTTTGGTTTCTATTTATATTTTAATGTTCCTGCTTTGCTTACAGTTTTGAGTTGTATACTACAAAGGACTGCTCGAGCTATCCTTATATGTATGTGTGTGTGTATATACGACGAACAATTTATAAAAAATCTCATCTTGCATGCATAAATCTTGAACTTAATTAGCATTCTTTTACACTTCTAGGTAATTGCATTTTTTTTTATTTCCTTGTCTGGTTATTGCAAGAGCAGAACGATTTTAGTGCTGCTATATCTGAATGAACTTGACATGGAATCTGTGTTTTATTGTCTCCCGTCACTGGATTACTGATTTTTCACCTCTATAATTACCTTCTACCTTCCAAATTGTTTTATGCAAGTCCTGTTGTAGTAATATTCTTGAATTTGTTTTTGTTCTTCATACTATATTCTATCGGCTTCATCTCAAAATGTCTAGATCACCTAACCAGCTTGTAGAATCCTATCTACTAGTTTATTCGAAATATAACTCCATTGAATATTGGGAAGGAAATTTGCCTTTATTAATTGATGATGATGTGAGCTGCCTAGAAGTTTACCGCCTTCTGTCAAAAAGGGGGTTGTGAAGGCTTTAAATCAAGAGGTTTTCATGCTTCTATTGTAAATCGTCAAGATTATTCTAGATAGTTACTAGATTGATGTTGTTATTTAACGGGTGAATTAGTATTTTCCTTAGAATCAGAAGTATACTGGACTTTTGTAGACTGGTTTCCCACTCATCAATTTCTGTTATTTCTTCCAAGTTGTCATTAGGTTCCCCTGTAATTGTAGAAGCACAAGATTCGAGCTAATATTGTTGCTTATTATTCTTATTCCAGAAATTTGTCTTTTGTTATCCTAGCAAATAATGCAAGATTGAGACTTATGCGGTTGAGTGAGACAGCTGAGAATCTAAAGAGAAGAGCTGCCATGAGCGTCCTAGCTGGTAAAGAAGGTGATGCGAGGGAGCTACTTGTACAAAAGAAGAAGTTGATGCAAGCCTTGGAAAAATCAAAAAGCCGCATCGAGGTGCTTGATAAACTTTCGGCAAAAATTAATGAGGTAAAACTTGGATTATATTTTCAGTAAAAAAATTATGAGTTACTTTATATTTGTGTCAAATCGCAGAGAAATATATACCTGTATGAATGTTATCATAGTATCGACCACTCGTGGTAAATTGATCGATTACACCTTTTGCTGTTCTCGATTGTGCTCTTGTTGTTCATATTTTGTTAGATTTTCGTTGTTGCTTTTGCTTAAGAATTTACATAAGATCGAAGAGAAATATTTCAAGAGAATTCTGGGGCTTATTTATGATATTTTAACCCCAGCTCACGGGAACATCATTCATCTGCTACAGAGGCTTATCATTTCACCGCATATACTTTCCGAACCTTCCAGAACAAAGGCGCCAAAAACCCGTCTTTATATCTCCGATATTTGTTACTTGGAAAAAAAATGCTGCAACGTGTTGGCTTCTCGTGTTAGTGAGACTAATTGTTCTTGTTCTCTTTTACTTTAACAATCTAAAGTTATCCACTGAATGAAATCCTATTTTTATTTTATGGGATCCTTGTTTGGGTACCCCTTCCTATTCTAATTGTGACTTGTGCAAAACCACCTCTCAGTTATATTCACGAACTGGTGAAATTAGCTTTTGATAAAAGAAATCAAAATCATCTCATAATGTGTTGGAATGTCAAAATGTTTTGAGATTCAACATTTTTCTAGTCATTCCAATATTATAAATTTAACTTCCTTTAAGAGATTTTGCAAGGACCAAAACTGAACTGAATTCTTCTGTCTTTGCGTTTAACCTATTATTGCCTTTTTTTTATGTTCTTTGAGAACGAACCCATACCCATATTCCAGATCCCTAGCAATGTCATATCTTGGTTAAAAATTACCTGGTTTCAGGCAATTTCTCTGAAAGAAAGCAAGTTGATAGAACATGTCGCCATGCAACGTGAAATCACTCAGAAAGATTCCAGTCATCAGATTCGATACGCCCCCACTAAGTCTCATGTTGGTGAAGTTGCAGACAAAGCAAAGGATTCTCTGGCTGCTATCCTGCAATCAGCTGAAAATTACTCTGTTGAAGTGAGAAGTCATAGCGCAAATATTGCTGCCAACTTTGAGAAACAGGATTTTGATGCTTCTGAAAACTCCACAGATTCTGATATTGATAATGTGGTCGGCAGTTTAACCGGCCTATCGTCATATAGGGATTTGCTTGAACAAATTGACACGCAACTACATGTAGTGGTATCCAATATAGAAGAGTTCATGAGTACCGAATTATCAATACAAAGTGATCAGAATCAGATGAAAGACCAACTGCAGAAATTATCAGAAATTTTAAACAATGTACTCTGCATCAGAGGAAGGTTAGTCTTGACTAATATTTCCTTTTGTTTTTGCTGTTAACAATGCAGGTAGGAGTTGAAAGCCAAAACTCAAATATCTTTGCAATTTGAGTGTCACTTCATATTAAATTAAATTTGTGATGGTGAAGTCGAAAGACTTTTGTCTGCCTGATGTCATACTAATAGCATGAGAGAGGCCAATATGTGACAAACTAATGTAGAACCAGAATATACTTGGATATTTTGAAATTAAATTCTTAAATATTTCAGGATTGCAACCATCATGCAGACACTAACAGATAGCAGCTGAACCTCAAATTGTGCGAGCGGACAGGCGCGTAATGATATTAATGGGTATGTGTAAAATTCTCCCTGAATCTTCTAAATTATTTGTTGTTTTCTTGTTCTTCGAAAATATAAATGAATGGTAATGAGACTTGAAAAGTATAACATAAATTTGCAAATGTCGTAAACAATGCATTAACTCTTATACATGTCATGTAGCATGATGAAGGAAATGATCTATTGAGTTGTGTACAGGTTTAACATTTCGTCATATTAATAGCAAGGCAATTATCCCCTAGAGCACTTGAAGAGCAAAACAAACCAAACTCTTTGACAGGGATAATTAATTCAGCTATTGCCTCTACTTAGTAACACATTGTTTAGGCAAAACCAAATACTTTCTTCTATTGCGAAGGTATAGGTTGAGTCACAGGAAAATTCTAGTCCGCATTGTATTATTTGATGTGGAATGAAGATTTAGAATAACTAAAATTTGAACAATTTCTTGGAAAAGATTCAAATTCATCATGAAAAGCAGATAGATAATGATTTAATTAGATGCAGCTCCATACTAATCCTAATTTTTGTGTAATACTGTATTCTTTTATATTTACTTGTATAATCAAGAAAGGAAAACTTCAAATACCACCCCTGTGGTTTCGCACTTTTTCACTTTAGTACCCTGTGGTTTAAAATGCATCAATTTAGTACTCTGTGGTTTCATTTTTCTCTTTTTGTCGGCTCCTTTGTTAATATTTTGTTAAATTATATATAAAAAACTTCAGATACCCTACCTAGGTTTATCGAATATTCACTTTACTACCTTTTAGTTTTAACTTTATCACTGATTTTTTTTTCCTCCGTTAATATTTCATTAAATTATATACAAAAAACTTTAGATAACCTACCTAGGTTTATCGAATATTCACTTTACTACCCTTTAGTTTTAACTTTGTCACTGATTTAACGGAAAAAAATTAGCGAGATGGATAATAAAAAGAGAAAAATGAAACCACAGGGTACTAACTTGATACACTTTAAAGCACAGGGTACTTACTTGATACACTGTAAACCATAGGGTACTAAAGTGAGAAAGTGTGAAACCGCAGGGGCTAACTTGATACATTTTAAACCACAGGGTACTAAAGTGAGAAAGTGTGAAACCACAAGAGGGGTATTTGAAGTTTTCTCAATCAAGAATACAAAACAAGCAATTGTAATAACTAGCAGCCAACATTGACAATTTTTTAAGATAAACAAACCATTAGATAGTCTTTTGGCATCATAATGATGTAATTGGAAAAATCCATGAAACCACCATTTCCACTTGCATCAGATCCTATAATCTAAGCATTGAGCCTCTATTTTCATATTAATCTACCAAATTTATTGATGACTTGGAACCCTCTCTAGAAGGGATATTTAACTGGGTTAGTTAAAGCGGCTTGCTGGCGCAGAGAAGGAGAGAAGGGGGTTTATGCTTGAGATCGTTTAGCAATTCCAAACTATTTTTGCAATTAGGGGTCATATGCATGTTACTCAGGCTAGCGCACTGAAGAATTGAAATTATTTCCATTCAACCGAACACAATAAAGAGAAATTCACAACAGTGGAAAACAAAAGTAATTGATATGCATGTTCAAGTTGGGAGATCTATTTGGGCGTGATCCCTTTTTTGAGGCGCTTGAGGTGCTTAGCTAACCATTAACCCTCCCCTGTTGTGAAATAAACAAAGAAAGAAAGAAAAAAGGCTTTTAAGATCTTACACTTAACCTCTCACTGTTTGTGCAATTTGTAACTTGTTTTCATCATTGCTTTGTGAGAATATGGTGCTGAAAATATTTGACACGACTTATTTAATTTTAAAGTTTGGCAAATAAATAAATAAATATTATAAAATAAAGTTTAATATTAAGTAAATAGAATTTGGCTAGCGTAAGATGAGGCATGCACAAAGCACTTTACTAGAGAGGCAATTGCCCCTCCATGGCGAGGGTACCTGGCAAATCGATGTAGCGATACTACTCTCCTGGAACTCCTGAATCTCCTCTGTTGATACGGCTTAAAAGAAGTGCTAATTGGGTTGTATTCCGGCTTTAGGGGGTCTCAGTTGTCTAAATCTTGATATAAAATTGAAGAAAGTATATTTATACTAGCAAAGAAGATGAAAGAGTTTTTTGGATGAAGAGGTGAAGGCTTTCTGCCTCCATAGGCCTCTCCAATCTCCAATCAATAATGGTTTAAAAGATGTTAACGTTGAAATATACTTCTTGTTCATTATGCTGGCTTGAATTAAGGAGTAATACCCTCTAATATTCCTCCATTATTTTAAGCTATTGCCCCGGCCATGTATTAGATTGCATGCTTGGTTCAAAAGATTATCCTGGCTAATAAATAGCTTGAAAGCCTTTCTTCATCAGACAGAGATGTAGTACATGGGCCAGAGTATCCTACGTTCCACAAAACAAGATTGAATTTGGAGAGAAGAGGGAACATTTTTGGCCATTGAGAAGTATGATGTGTTTGAGAATGAGGTGTTATATGTTCTTGTATGGTACACTAGTGGAACAATGATAGAAGGGGATCAAGTTAACAAAGTGAACCAATATTGAGGGGGTTGAGTGTTTTTCTTTCTTTTAGCCTGTTTTTATAGTATTAAGTTGAAATGCTTCTAATAGCACCAAGGAATTGGTGTTTGTGAGTTTTTAGCTCTTGGATCCAAGACTTTGGCCATCGGATTGGAAGTTAAAAATGGTGGCTAATAATAGGCTGCCTATTGTGCATGACCCGAGGGCCAAAAAGTTAGATCCAAGGGCCAAAAAATGACAAGCACCAAATGCTTGGTGCCATTAGAAGCATACAAGCCAAACTCATATTTATATATCGGTTATGTTATGTATTTATCATATTCGTATCTAAATAACATATACCGCATAGTTGGTAACAAAGTAGTAAACACCCTCTGTGAACTCATCCCTACTAAATTATCTAGATATCTTCTGAGCTTATTCATAATCACCATTTTTAAGTCTCATTAGTACATGTATACCTTCTATGGCGTGACTATTAACTCTTCTTTACTTTGCACTTCACAAGGATGTAATGAGGAGATGGTCCTCTTCTTTTTTTTTTCTTTTTTTTTTTTCTTTTTTTGAGGAATTTACATCCAAATCATCGGATCAGTGTGAGTATAAAAAGATTCCTATTTACAAACTAGACTCTTGAATGTTAGATAAGAAAAAGCTTTTCTATTGCTATCAAAAGCCATTTAAAGTTTACTATTTCTTTTGTCTCCTTCCAATAATGAGAATATGTGGCCTTTCCAGATTTTTTGCTGTCTAGCGGATCAAATTGATCGCAATTGCTGCAAGATCATTCTCCAAGATCTTTCCTATTTCTTTGAGCTTATATATCAGAAATGCTGATTTACTGCAGGTCAATAAGAACAAGTCAAGAGTTGCAAAATAAATTGAATTTGGAAGGAGGGGGCGAAACAAATGAACATTGTTTCTCATTTATCGAGCTTCTGATTCTTATTTTCCAATCAGCACTGCAATGCATAAACCAGTAGAAAGGTCATGTTTAAATTAGAGTATAATATGTTTACATAAATGCATAGTAGCAATAATTGAACTTACAATTATAGTTTGTGTATTATAAAGCTTAATGCCAGGCTTTTTTTGCAATTGGCCCCCTGGAAAAAATTAATTTTAAAAATAGCCCAAGTAATTTTATATTTGCAAAAATGGCCCTAGCTCTGCTATGCAGGCGTCACGTTAGCGCCATGCGGGCAGGACTGGGTTAAGATAGTTAAGTTGAATACGGTGAATTATTCATTGTGTCTAAACAGGGTGAATGGTTCACCGTGTTTACTATGTGACTTACAGCAATACTGGTGGACTTGGTGGATATACGAAGGGCGCAGACTTAGTGGATATACGAAGGGCGGGGGTAATACATTAAACATGGGAAACCGTTTACCGTGTCTAGACACGGGGAACAGCTCACCGTGTTGAGACACGGTGAATGGTTCACCGTGTTCAGTAGAGTTACAGCACACTTACAATTAGCTTTGCACAATAAACGACTGAAATGCAACATCAACAACACAACAACAAATTCAATATAACAATACAAGAAATTCAACATCAACAATACAATAACAAATCCAACACAACAATAAATCCAACAGAACATCAATAGACACGGATACCATATCATCACAACAGAATATCAAAAATTAAAACAAGTTTTTCAACAATATAGAAAGTTCGATGTAATTTAAAATTTACAAAAATATAATGTCATGTTCTCCTCTTAGTCCCTCGACCACGTCTACCTACACATCCCCTACCACGACCGCGACCGCGACCACGATCAACAGCATGCTCATCAAAAAGGCTTTATGATCTCTAACTAATTGAGATGTTCGATAACAGCACCCTCAATAACTGGCTGAGTGTTCTGCGTCTCGACCACCCGTCTGATCTCGTGCTCTATCATAGCAGGTGTCGGTAGTATGTCTGGTCGTGGAGGAGCTGAAGAGGAGGGCTGATCTGTATGGAGAGACTGTAACTGCCGTCGGCACGTACGATAAACAATATCAACTGGTCGAGATGGATCCTCTGGTACTGGTGCTAGTACTGGTGCTGGTACTGTGTCTGGATGATAAGGTGGCTCCTTTATCGGTGAAGATGGTCTCGGTGGACTATACAATGGTATATGGCCCGACATCGATGATCCACCATGTTCTGCTGGCCATGGAGGTACAGTGTGTGAAAGCGTAGGTAAAGTCTCCAAAATTGATTCCATTTGATCGGCAACCTGTGATAGAGCTTCTAATACTCCACCATATAGAATGTCTAGTAGGACACGTCTAATTGTATAATGTAATCTCTGCACGATATCAAGCTGAAATAAAAATACTATCATAAAGATTACACTAAACTTTCTTTATAAATAAAAATAAATATAAAGAGATATTATATATTAAAATCATACCAATACTCTCTCGACGTGACCACATGGCTGATACGCGAGGGGTGTCTGCTGTACTGGCCTAGATATCCACCTTTTGGTGATCCTCCAATACCATTGCATGTAAACAGTGGTAGCTCGTATAGTATCTGGATCTATCTCAGGGTCCACTTCTACTATATCCATCAATCTATCATCCCAACGCTGAATATATGAAGCATGATACGCCGCCCAATTTTTATCTGCTCTACCTCATGAAGTGATGCGAGATATGGCAAATACTGCTTCATGTATATGCTGTAACAGACTAAACTGCCGAAACACACGATCTGGAAGAAGCAGCTCAATAATATTGAAGCAGACTAAGGTGAGTCCTAAATCGCCAAAGCTGGAAGCCCGCTAGACAAAAAGGTGAGAGCGCCTCTAATACTGTATCTATTTAAGGCCTCCATGTAATCTATTGTGAAAAATACATATGCTTACTTACCCAAATGTTTAAAATATAGTGTGCAGTTATAATAAGATTGAGTTACTTTCATTTACTTAAGACTCTAGTTGTTGATCAAGCTGATCACGATAAAACTCAATATCAGTAGTCCTGACATTGTCCCGAGAAACTAGCCTAGTATGCCACTTAATTCATTTATATTATATTAGTCATGATTAAATAGTATACAGAAAACTTAAAATGAAAAAAATTCTTACCTACACCCTAGTGGCATGTTGACAAGCTTAGACTGCGGTCCAACTATCTCAGAGCGGCCAATGTGCAGGTGGTCTCATGCCCATATCTATACAAAAAGATAGTTAGAAATTACAGTAAAAACCATGACTTATTTAGTGCTAGTAAGGCAATGTACTTGAAGTAATATCCCGAAACAACAACACTCTACCTTCCCCCTCATGCAAACATTTCCTAATGCCTGATATAGATGAGCTAATGCAGCTACACCGCATGCCAACTCACCGCAGATATCAAAATCCTCTAACAGTGGCAACCATTTCAAATGCACTCTATTCCCGCTTAGATTTGGCAACAAACTACATCCTATCATAAACAATATATATGCTACAATAGCAGGAGGTGCATCTAGGGCGATATTATAAAAATGATGGTATAACCGGTCTATCTTTATCTCACCGCCCCTAATATCCTCAGGAATCACCTCAAGAAGTAGCTTGCAGAGCTGTGGCCACTGATATGATGCCCCTCCGGTCACAGCCCCACTATGGACGCAGAGTCCAGTAATAATAGCGACGTCCATTAAAGTAATAGTCATCTCTCCGTATCGCATATGGAAAGTCTGCGTCTCTCTCCGCCACCTCTCGACTAATGATCCCAATAATGAGTGATCTAGCTGTAGGCGCCGCAATCGCGATACATAATAAAATCTTGCTCGTCGCAATAGGTCCAAAACTGTAGGATGCTCAATTTGCCATCGGTTCATTTTACGGCTATGCTCCGTGAATTGAATAGGAGAATAACCCTGCATGATTGTGAATGTCAGATCAATATTAGTATATAGTTTATAAGTAAATTTCAAATGTTTAAAAAAACATCACCTCTTTTCTAATCAAAGTGGATCTATGGTATGGCTGCTCAGTCAGCACGGATGTATCGATCGGTCCGGGCTCCTCATGATCGTCCATCTGAAATAGTCAAATAAAATCCGTGAGAAATAAAAGGATGTAATATGAGTACATAAGCATAAAATAAAAAAAAAATGAAGTTTAATTTTCATATAAAAAAATATAGCGACGACATCTCTCGGTCCTTCTTTGCTGATTTTCAGGACGTGTTTTATAATGATCAGGCTGTTTACATATACTACACTTGCCCCTCCTATTTCCAGCGCCTTCGTCCATAACATTACGGATACGCGTAGATTTGGATCGTCCCTTTTTCCTTCTCCCGTGTGGTGAAAGTATATGTGAATCATATGACTCGATCCAATAACGACGATCGGGAACGGGGTGGAACTGCGGTTCATAAGCGTTACGATAGGATGCGGCGAACACGGTGAACGATTCACCATGTGGTTTAGGGTTTAGGGTTTATAATTACACAGTGAATCGTTCCCCGTATTCGCCGCATCTTATCATAACGCTTATGAACTGCAGTTCCACCCCGTTCCCGATCGTCGTTATTGGATCGAGTTATATAATTCACATATACTTTCACCACGCGGGAGAAGAAAAAATGGACGATCCAAATCTATGCGTATCCGTAATGTTATGGACGAAGGCGCTGGGAATAGGAGGGGCAAGTGTAGTATATGTAAACAGCATGATCATTATAAAAACACGTTCTGAAAATCAGCAAAGAAGGATCGAGAAACGTCGTCGCTAGGTTTTTTTATATGAAAATTATACTTAACTTTTTTTTTATTTTATGCTTACGCACTCATGTAACATCCTTTTGTTTCTCACGGATTTTATTTGACTATTTCAGATGGACGATTACGAGGAGCCGGGATCGATAGATACATCCGTGCTGACTGCGCAGCCACACCATAGATGCACTTTGATTAGAGAGGAGGTGATGTTTTTTTAAACATTTGAAATATACTTATAAACTATATACTAATATTGATCTGACATTCACAATCATGCAGGGTTATTCTCCTGTTTAATTTACGGAGTATGGCCGTAAAATGAACCGATGGCAAATTGAGCATCCTACAGTTTTGACCTATTGCGACGAGCAAGATTTTATTATGTATCGCGATTGCGGCGCCTACAGCTAGATCACTCATTATTGGGATCATTAGTCGAGAGATGGCGGAGGAGAGACGCAGACTTTCCATATGCGACACGGAGAGATGACTATTACTTTAATAGACGTCACTATTATTACTGGACTCTGCGTCCATGGTGGGGCTGTGACCGGAGGGGCATCATATCAGTGGCCACAGCTCTGCGAGCTACTTCTCGGAGTGGTTCCTGAGGATATTAGGGACGGTGAGATAAAGATAGACTGGTTATACCATGATTTTCATAATATCGCCCTAGATGCACCTCCTGCTATTGTAGCATATATATTGTTTAAGATAGGATGTAGTTTGTTGCCAAATTTAAGCGGGAATAGAGTGCATTTGAAATGGTTGCCACTGTTAGAGGATTTTGATCTCTGCTGTGAGTTGGCATGGGGTGTAGCCATTAACTCATCTATATCAGGCATTAGGAAATGCTTGCCTAAGGGGGAAGGTAGGGTGTTGTTGTTTCGGGATATTACTTCAAGTACATTGCCTTACTAGCACTATATAAGTCATGGTTTTTACTGTAATTTCTAAACTATCTTTTTATATAGATATCGGCATGAGACCACCTGCACATTGGCTGCTCTGAGATAGTTGGACCGCAGTCTGAGCTTGTCAACATGCTACTAAGGTGTAGGTAAGAATTTTTTTCATTTTAAGTTTTCTATATAATATTTAATCATGACTAATATGATATAAATGAATTAAGTGAAATACTAGGCTAGCTTCTCGGGACAATGTCAAGACTACTGATATTGAGTTTTATCGTGATCAGCTTGATCAACAACTAGAGTCTTAAAGTAAATGAAAGTAACTCAATCTTATTATAACTGTACATTATTTTTTAAACATTTGGATAAGTAAGCATATGTATTTTTCACAATAGATTACATAGAGGTCTTATACAGATACAGTATTAGAGACGCTCCCACCTTTTTGTCTAGCGGGCTCCCAACTTTGGCGATTTAGGATCACCTTAGATTGCTTCCATATTATTGAGCTGCATCTTCCAGATCGTGCGTTTCGACCGTTTGGTCTGTTACAGCATATACCTGAAGTAGTGGTTGTCATATCTCGCATCACTTCACGAGGTAGAGCAGATAAAAATTGGGCGGCGTATCATGCTTCATATATTCAGCGTTAGGATGATAGATTGATGGATATAGTAGAGGTGGACCCTGAGATAGATCCAGATATTATACGAGCTACCACTGTTTACATGCATTGGTATTGGAGGATCACCAGAAGGTGGATATCTAGGCCTGTACAGCAGACACCTCTCGCGTATTAGCCACGTGGTCACGTCGAGAGAGTATTGGTATGATTTTAATATATAATATCTCTTTATATTTATTTTTATATATAAAGAAAGTTTAGTGTAATCTTTATGATAGTGCTTTTTTTCAAGTCAATATCGTGTAGAGATCACATTACACGATTAAATGTGTCCTACCAGATATTCCATATGGCGGAATATTAGAAGCCCTATCACAAGTTGCTGGTCAAATGGAAGCTGTTTTGAAGACTTTATCTACGCTTCCACACATTGTACCTTCCACGGCCAGCAGAATATTGTGGACCATCGACGTCGGGCCATGTATCATTGTATAGTCCACCGAGGCCATCTTCATCAATAGAGGAGCCACCTTATCATCTAGACACAGTACCAGTACTAGTACCAGAGGATCCACTTCGACCAGTCGATATTGTTTATCGTAAGCGCAGACAGCAATTGCAGTCTCTCCATACAGATCGGCCATCCTCTTCAACTCCTCCACGGCAGGACATACTACCGATACCTGCTATGATTGAGCACGAGATCAGACGGGTGATCGAGATGCAGGACACTCAGCCAATTATTGAGGGTGTTGCTATCGAATATCTCGACCAGTTGGAGGCCGTAGAGTCCTTTGATGAGTATGGTGTTAATCGTGATTGTGGTCGTGGTAGGGTACGTGTAGGTAGACGTGGTTGAGGGATTAGGAGGAGAACATGACATTATATTTTTGTAAATTTTATTACACCGAACTTTTTATATTGTTGAAAAACTTGCTTTAATTTTTGATATTATGTTGTGATGATATGGTATCCGTGTCTATTGGTGTTCTGTTGGATTTGTTGTTATATTGTTGATGTTGAATTTTTTGTATTGTTGTATTGAATTTGTTATTGTATTATTGATGTTGTATTTCAGTTGTTTATTGCGCAAAACTAATTGTAAGTATGTTGTATCTCTACTGAACACGGTAAATCATTCACCGTGTCTAGACACGGTAAACGATTCCCCGTGTCTAGACACGGTGAACGATTTCTCGTGTTTAATGTATTACCTGCACCCTTCGTATATCCACAAAGTCTGCGCCCTTCGTATATCCACCAGTATTGTTGTAAGTCACATAGTAAACACGGTGAACGATTCACCGTGTCTATACACGATGAACCATTCACCGTGTTTAGACATGGTGAATGATTCATCGTATTCAACTTAACTATCTGGCCCCTGCCCCGCCCGCATGGTGCTGACGTGATGCTTGCGTGGCAGCACTAGAACCATTTTTGCAAATATAAATTTGGTAGGACTGCAAATATAAATTTGGTAGGGCTATTTTTAAAATTAATTTTTTTCATGGGTCCAGTTGCAAGAAAATTCCCCAGACAAATTATTGCCTCCAGCACTGGATTTATTGGATTTATGTAGCAGTCCGCCGTGCCTCCGTCTGTGCATCACAAGATCATGATCCAACTATACTGCAACTTATCAGACGGTGTAGAATGAATTATCAAATGTGAGAAGAGTATATATAGAGAGATAAAGATGCAACCACTGGATACAGGTGATAATTTTGTGACGCAAGTTGCAAGATTAGGCTGCATAATAAAAGTTTTCAGACACTGGATTAATCATGTTCAAACGATCGTTCAAGTTGTCCATCTGTTTTGCTGGAGTTATTTGATTGCTGGATATTGCTTCAGTGAATGTGTGTTGTATGCTAGAGTCAAAGTTTGTACTATGATATTTTACAGAAACAAACTGTCAAACATTGAGTGACTTAGGGCCTGTTAGTTTTTGTGGATCTGAGGGTGAACTTGTGACTTCAAGAAAGTTATAGATATCGGCATTTGTTTCAACAATGATGTCACAAGATTACTCGTACGTCCACTCACAATTGTACAGAGAGCACAGAGATCGGCCTTCCGACTTCTATAGGGTGGGAGGTGAGGTTGAATTCATGAAACTCGTTAAGTTTCTCAGTTTCTGACCTCCCGCTTTCAAACAGCTGCTGCTTTGTGTAGTATGAGATTTTCACATATATAAATTAATCATTTAAAACCACTGGAATAGCTGGCACAATTCTTGAAGGCCTGAAATTCTTGCTTCTATGTCTGTCTAGCCGTTGATGCTCGCCACTGTGATACTGCTAGTGTCGCATGAGGATGAGGCTGCACAATGGTTGACAGCAAGGATTTAATTGCCGTGACAAAGGATCGTGCCGGCACAGTGCGGTACGATGCGTGCCAGTTAAAAAAAATTTTGTATACCGACACATAATAGTATGAAATATTTATTTTCTTTAGCAATAAAATATTTTAACTATTTATTATGTTTTTTTATCATATTTTTTAAACTTTATTGAGAAAATTACTTACTTTTTAAAGAATAGAAGATTTTGAGCTGTGCTATCGGCACGAGATCTATATCGTGCCAGTGTTTTATTGGCACGGTATGGTGGATACGGCCCGTCCCGACGAGTACTTAAAACCCTGATTGACAGCTGCTACTTCCATTCGCTGATGGTGTTTTATTCTCACTTTGCCCCCATGTGGTTTAAAATGTATCAATTTACCCCGTGGTTTATTTTTTCTCTTTTTCTTATCAATTTCATTATTTTTTTTTCTTAAATCAATGATAAAGTTAAAATTAAAGGGTACTAAAATGAATATTTGATAAATCTTGATGAGTATCTGAAGTTTTTTGTATATAATTTAATGAAATATTAACGAAAAAGCTACCGAAAAGATAAAAACGAAACCACAGGGAGGCAAATTGATACATTTTAAACCACAGGGGGGCAAAGTGAGAAACTACGAAACCACAGGGAGGGTTTTTGAAGTTTTCCCAAAAAAAAAAACATGCAAAAGAAACGCTCGGTTAACTGTGTCATATTTTTTTGCATTCACATGTTCATTTAAAACGTAATGTCCAAATTCAAAGCACCACGGGAAGAAAGCATAGGTAAGGTGACACCTCGTCATAATAGAAGTCTCTTGAGCATAAAACTATGTGAAGTAGTAGACTCATCGAGCTCTTAAAGAGAGCGGCGATAACCGCGTAATTGGATTATAGGTCATACCAAGCACCAAGAGAGATTTCTATTTTCGGACCGAATTAACTTGATAGCAACCGCAACTTGAGCAAGCTCCTCGAATGGATGCGGTAATAAGCTTCTCGGAGTGACCGACAACCACATCGACATTGAAACAGTAAGTCGGCCCAAAAATGTCTTCTCATAGTCCTCGCATGTTTACTTGGCCTCCACCTAGTCGGAAGAAGAGGTTTCGTAAATACAGAAATACAAGTCAGCCCATGTGAGGAAGCATTTCTAGTACTTTGCAATTACAGAATTTCTCAATGAAATGTACAAGTTAGCCTTTGTCTCACATCGCTTGTATTTTTTGTTTCACTAAACTCAAATTCTATATAATTAAATGCGTCGTCTGAGCATCTGAGCATCTGAACATACTTCTCGACTCTTATTATCGTTAGTTAGCTTCGAAATACCATATTTCTGAAGGAAAAGAGAAGGGAACCTCATAAATGTATCCAGAACATCCAAACAACCTTTTAGCTTATCAACATCCGGAGAAACTCTTGATGCACATTTGGCGTGGCTTCTAGAATAGCTTCCCTATTCCGAAAGGTAACAGTACCGTTTGGCAGACAAACTTCAAGAGCTTTGGCTGTCACAAGAAGCTAAAATGAGCTCCTATGCCCAATAAGCAGAAGCTCCTATTTAAGCTTCTGCTTTTGCTGTATCCAGAAACTATTGCAGGAATTTTAATGAAAAGGCTGTTAATGCTTCAGACAGCTATAAACTGGAAGTAGGCCGAAGAGGCTATGAGTGTTTGGTATTATACTGATTGGCCTCAATATGTGCATAGAGATCTGCAATGGAGTACCTAAGAAGCCTGGCAAGATTTAATTTCACACCAAACTTACACTACTTTGAAAAGGTTCGACTAGAGATAAGAGTTCCTTTCTAGTGATTAGGGCTTACTGCTATGGATGATGGTGACAGATTTAAATGCCATACATTCCTAATGCAATAATTACTGGCAAATGCTCTGAATATCAGACATCGCAAGGAAGAAACCCGTGTTCTTATCAGAAAAAGGGTACTTGTGTGCATCTGCTCAAGAATTCGCGACGTTACAATATAGTGTTCGCTTAAAATATAAAGATGAGGAAAGAAACTATGTACCTTTAAGCTCTTTTTGAGTGCCTTTGAAGTCATAAAGCTTTGGCGGCCACTGAAACTGAAAAGACTAATGCAGCTCATGACTTCAAGGATAGGTTAGTAAAAATAATCTTCATTAACACTGCAAAACTGCCAACAAAAATCAGTACAAAGAAGTTAGTTCTTAGAAGTGGTACAAATAACAATTGCCACGCTTGCAGATGCACTGAAATAACATATATGCTTACCCCCTCTCATCAGAAACCAGTCCAAAACTTCAACTCATGAATGTATACAACACCATCGAGTTCTAAGCTGGTCTCACTTGGAATCCCTTCAAAATACAGATAAACCCATATATTAAGAAACATTACAAAGAAAATGCAGTACAACAGTTGGTTTGAGCACAAAACAAAATTATCACAGAAAAAACTCATTTTCTCTTCGAATGCATGAAAGATAATTTGCTAACTACCCAAGCAGGAAGAAAAGGGTATAAGCCCCTAAAAATGGAGAGAGAACTCAGCATCTGCCAATGGCTGACCCTACACTCTTGTTGTTTTTTTTAAGAACAAAAACAAAAGGTCAAATTTCATAGCCCCAACTAAAACAGGCATGAATAGAAGAAAGAAGCTTATGGAATTAGACAGCATTGCAACATGAAAAAGGCAGAAATAGAAAAGCCGGTCAACATTTTCTAGAGATATGGTAAGGAATACCAACATAAACTTTACGAATGTTTTCACTTTCTATACTGTACTTTTTGCCAAAAACTCCATTTAACTTACACATTTTATAGCCATTTCTCCATTGATGATAACAAACAATAGCTAACATCAAGTATGGTTAACAGCAATTTAAAATTCTCTCTCGTTAGGCTACTACTCCTCCTCTTAACCAACAAATATCTTCTATTCCAGTCGTCACTAGGCAGAGACAAATAGAAAAACCCTTTATCTAAGTTAGAAATCTTTTGGATTTGAGTCTATCAACACTATTTTTTTACTACAATGCCCACAGGAAAGTTCATTCACAGAGAATCGTGTAATTTCCAATTCCCTAGTTTTACTCCACAATCCACATTGTTGCTTCTCTTCAAATTTTCCCAATTGAGAAAATTTAGGATCAATTAGCTGTCACATCACATCTTATATAAGTTTCAAGATACAAATCAATGCTGTATTCAGCGAACATACTCCGTTTCTATTAAAATTCTATCATCTATTAATCACTGCAGAAATTACATTACAGTGTAGAAAGAGAAGACACTCCTGAAGTAGTTTAGTAAAGCATAATTAAGTGATATTACCAAATAACAAGGAAAACATTCCCTGTGATCAATTTACAAATTGTTTTTATCTACGAATATAAAGCAGAAGATATACATGAGAATTTTTATATCTAGAGTTTAGATCCTGAGAGAGGCGCATTATGACATGCTAACACATTTCTACGTAGATAATATACGGTAGCTCAACACAAAGGCATGCAATATTTTCTCCTACAGTAATAAATGAAACAAATTAAATCTATATATAATATACAGGTATCCCAACCAAAGATCAATGAACGCTGATTAGCCATCACATAATTGCTACAGAAAAGAAAATGACGTCGAGACTTGAAATGCATTGCTTAATAAGAAAGGCATGAAGTGCATTTAAAAAAAATAAATAAATAAAATATCTGTAACCAGGAAAGAAACTTACCACCACATAAGATTACGAAGATCATTAGCTTCAAGCAGTACCATACACAAATATATTTCCTAGAAAATAGCAAGCTCATGTTAAGGCATATGATATGAAGAAACTGAATTATGCAACTTAGCATAATAATACAAAAGAAAAAGGAAGAGCAGTAAAAAAAAAAAAAAGAAAGAAAAAAAATCACTTTTTTGAAAAGTTCCAATTAAGAACAATATCTTGTATTACCTTGACCAAGAACTAGAACTGCATTTGATGATATAGGAACAATGTCCCGCACCTTTTCGCTCACAAAGATTGCTTCAATAGCTAAATGAGAACAAAAAATAGTTTGAATGAATAGACTTAGAAAGAAATTTACAGCTACATGAGAACAAAAACAATATCCATTATATGCAGTAGATTAATCATCATGCATGCAACAAGCAAGTTATGTGTGTGTGCTATAGCAGTAAATTCGAAAAAAAAAAAAAAAAAAAAAAAAAAAAACACTAATAAGCTAATCCTTTGAAATAGCTAGCAGGTTAAGAAACTTCATATGACATGTTGGCAGAGTCTAGTGTAGAGTGATGTTTTACAAATGATTAAGGGAGCATACGATATACTTTCATATTATATAGCCTATAACAATTTTAACGAATAGAAATGCTCGCTGAACATAGCAAAGACCTGAGATCTGAATCATTGTCGACTTTCTTTCTTCTTCTACATTTCCACCAACAGAATATTCAATATCAGATAATGACATCATATGCACTGTATGCGCACCATCTGATACCCAAACCACTTGCGTCTCTGAAGAAGCACAGTAAGAACATCTATAATGAAGTATTAAACAGATAAAAATAAATTTGTAGACAATGATGGGTAAAAATGTACGAAGAGCTTCAACAGTAGACCGCCATGAAACAAAACCCCCAGATTTATCGGATTATTTTTCAATGAAGGTCCTCAATTTCTTATTTTCATTTAAAATAATTTTGGTAGCTGAATTGGGGATTTTGTTAACATAACAGCTCCAATAGTTTTCAGCCATCATCAGTTAACAAAAACCCATAATTTCATTGTGAAAAGCAGTCAGAGCCGTTAAATTTCACAAAATTGTTTTAACATTAACAGAATCCCCGATTCAATTTTAGGGTGTAACTCGAATTAAAAATCATAAACTGAGGGGGTTTCTATCAAAAAACAGGGGTGTCTATATCAAAATGGTCTATAATTGAGAGGGTCTTTGTACATTTTTACCCAACAAACTAGAGCATACTTGCAGAGGTATTGGGAAGAACAGCCAATAGTTGAATTTTCATGGGATGATCCAAACGATATGTATGAGCTTCTTTGGAAGTTAGGGAGCACTGATCTGTGATGCCTGATGGCACAGCCTTATTACGCAGACTTAGAACGTGCAAATCTCCAACAGAATCCAGTATCAAAAATTTGTTCTTTGATAGTGCATGGACAGAAACTGCTTTTGCAGATGCCAGAACTCCCGTACCATTTTTTTGCTTTTGGACACTAGCGCAATTCATTGCCACGAGGAATGAGTATGAATTTTCTGAATTCTGTTTGATTCGCAACATCTTGAGCTTAACTGCAGGATGAAAATGAAGACCAAGAGCTATAGTTTCATAAATATAAAGTTTGTGTCAACATTTCTAAAGAGCTTACCTGCAGCAGTGAAATATATATATATATATATATATATATATAGAGAGAGAGAGAGAGAGAGAGAGAGAGAGAGAGGCGCCTGTAATTTCGCAAGTACGGAGGCCTCCGCGCTTGTAAATTGTTTTCGATGATAGGACATCCGATTCAACAATCGGTTCCATTAGACATTATTTACAGTGTTGGAACTATCTAGAAACCAAATTTCATAATTTTTTTAACTTCGTTTGCTTAGTGAACGAGTAGTCTCAAAATAAACGGCTGAAAATAAAAATCTCATAAAAAATAGTGATAAAAGACTCAAAGGTCAAATCAGAAGTATTAGTCTTGCTCTTGATGTTCGTAGAATTTTCTATTAAAATTTCATATAATTTGATTGTTCTACGCCATTGAACTTACAAACATACCACATTGGCTGTGAAAATAGTCATTTTTTAGACCCTTTGATTACTTAGTAAATGATGTCGAAAAATTATGAAATTTGGTTTTTAAATAGTTCTAATAGTGTAGATCATGCCTAACGGAGCCGATCCTCAAATCGGATGTCGTATCATCGAAAAAATTTACAAGCACAGAGGCCTCCATGCTTTCAAAAGCACAGGAGACGTACTCTATATTATAAGTTAATCTAAGATAGAGTACGCCAAGTTAATCTATTGATATAATATCACGGTTTCTATTGATATAATATCACAGTTTCAAAAGCACATTGGGCTGCATTCACAGTTTCTATTGATATTAAAGTTTCATATATATATAAGTTAATCTAAGAAAAGGAAGGTAATCAAGCTTATTTACTTATATGTTGTTTTCCGAGAACTAGGCTACAAGGCTGATCAATAGAAACCGTGAATGCAGCCCAAGTTTTATTAGAATTCTCTTTAGCTTGTTTAAAGAACATTTTCCCCCTGTTTCTTAGTTGGGTTTTTGTTAGTACTAGTTAGATCATTTAATGTGTAATGAGGTAACCTTTTTTGCTTCATTGCATGATGTGTCAGCTTCGAAGATGAGGGGATCTTCTATCTGTGGGATCTTTTATTGCTTTGGATCGATTCCAATTTGATTTTTTAATGTATTTGATATCTAAATCGCTATTTTAAACTATTTGGGGCTCAATTTGAAGTTTAAAAGTGGTTCCAAATATATCTATTCTCTGTTTCTGATTATTCGATGCTATTCGCACTTAATTTCGTTTATCCTACTGTTTTCCTGAGCAACTGAGAAAGACTTGATTTACTGCTCTTTGATTCACTGGCTTTAAATACCATCCTAATCTAATGAGGATATGCATTTAGAGCCTTTATCAACCATTTGCCATTTAAATCTGTTGCAGACCCCACGTTTTCACATACATCTGAACTGGTTTTATTTCATTCTATTGCAATAGCTCTTTATTTCCTTGAGGTAGAATTGTATGCAAGTTACCTGAACTTCAGGCCATTGGCAGACAAGTGAACTTTAAAAGTTTGCACTTCAATACCTAAACTTTCTAAATTTCTTCTTTTAGCAACTACGTACTACTACAAAAAGTTGCAGATATACATTCGGTGTATTAGCACATCGCTACACCAGAATGCCAACTGCCCTTCATCCCATCTCATACTTCAAATCAAATGATCTAGATTTTAATAAAGAACATTTGCAATGAGGTTGGCAGAAGAGACTGAAGTTTGAGATGAAAAGAAGGCAGACAACATAGTGGTGTATGATGTACAGATGGACTGGGTGCAAGCAAAAATTTTGGATTTGTTGGTGACTTCGAGAGGTACCATAATGATAATGTAAGAAAGGTGAGGTATTGAAATACAATCTTTTGAAACTCAGGTGCCTATTTGCACATGACCCAAAATTCAGATAGCATTTATACATTTTCACTTTTCCTCAATTAGCACCAGTCACCCAATGTTAGCTCCATGTTGATACGCATCAGACTCCTACTTTCCTTTCTGTAACAACCCTAGTAGGACTGCCCCCCGCCTTTTCTGTAATCCTATTTGGAAAGTAACAGATTGCCATACAGCCCTGCACTAATCATCTTTTGAGGAGTCTAGAGAAAAATAGGAAATAGAACAACCGATTTTGAGTTTCCAAAATATTCTTATTTTTCTCTTTATGGAAACCTTTTTCTTTCTCTTTTCTTCTCCCCTTATCGACAAAATAATCCTCTTCATCGAATTCTTCCTGTCAACTTCAATTAATTTTTTTCAAGAGACTCTATTCTATTTTGTCGATTTTCCAGAGCCTGTTTTCAGGCCTATTTCACTACCTTCATATTTGGAGTTGATTGGAATCCCACATGAGAAAATTAGCATACAATCTTTTGTGAAAATGATAACTACAAACACCTTCCAGCTATTCTTCTAAAAAGCACTCTATGCAGAGCACCGCAGAAGTCATATGCGGCTCAATATGTGGTTTGGCTACGTATGCGTCTTTCTGCAGCCAATATGCATTCTCATGAGGCCGCATAAGTGGATGGTATAGAATCTGTGATCTCTTTTGTTATTTTGGTTGGGTTCAAAAACTTTAGGGGATTTTTGCGTTTACTAAATGAGTAAAAGAGCGACAAATCGCAATTAACTATGACACTATAGGAGTGAAACTCGTCCCATCCGTAGTTACACTATTAAAAATGAATTTAGCATGACTTATATGGGTAATACTTCATAGTTTTTTGTATAACATATGTTAATACTTCATGTGGGATTCCAAATATGTTACTCCACATGAAGTAATAGCTTAACCTTTTTTCAGGCCTATTTCACTACTTTCATATTTGCAATTGCATATGTAAGCTTAATACTTCAAAAGCTAAACCACATATACATCTGCATATGCACCAGCTACCGCACATGTGTTATGTGGTAGCACAGCTGCCTACATACCACATATCACTTTTAAGAACATTGCTTCCAACATTATATGCATCTCGCATAAAATGTCTTTCAATTAAGAACTGTGGAATTCAAAATATTTCATTTTCCAATCATTTTGCCATTCCAAAAGATAGATAATCAATAAGCAAGTGAAGCATAAATCAGCTTAACACTAGAAACAGAATTACATGCAGCTTAATGAAGTATCAAAGGACCTTGGTCCAATCTAACACTGTTTTGGCATCCAAATTATCCTAGAAAAAAGAACTAACAAACATGCTTTTACTAGTCAGCACATTTGACTAGTATGTCAATAGTAAGAGACAAGGACGATTTGGAAGTACAAATCATACTGGTCTTTTCATAACACTGTTTTATACTAGTGGCAATACCAAGCAAAAACCTAATCACAGTATTTGGCAATCAAGACTTTGTTTTGAGCCCTTATCTTTTATGTTTTGATTTTGGATAAGCCTGCTAAACCCTTCTGATGCAGTCAAAAAAAATCAACTGCTATTTAAAAATATTTTTTAAATTTTCAAAATTATTATTTTTGTCAATCTATTTTAGAGGAATTTTTTAGATTTTTAAGATTTTTCATGTCGAACAAATCCTTAAAAATTAGATATATGGATTTGGAAGTTTTGAATTAGAATTAGATATGTTGTATTAGAAAATTTTCTAAAATTAACGGATTTGATTAGGATTAGAATTAGGGTTTTTTTATTATATATAAATTCAAAGGCCTATTGGAGAGGGAGAGTTTTTGGGTATGAAAATTTTATTTAGATTTGTGTGTTCTTATCACTTGTGTGGCCTTATTCTAGCTTGTGTGGTGTCCCTCTTCTTCTTTCCCTTTCTTCTTGAATTTATTCTTCATTTCTTCCCTCTTTCACCTGCTACTACAGTACCATAGCCACAGTAATTGCTACGGTATTTTTGCCCTCTATCACCTTCCAACAAGAAGTATCGATGCAAATAAAATTTTGATTCTAAACTCCCTCTTGTAGTGTGTAGTGCCATTTGATGAAGTGATTTTTACATAGTACTATTAAGAGAAGCACCATATTAAAATTCCCGAGAAGATTCTTTTTGCAAGAGAATTTAGAATTTCTGCTTTTGGGCCTAAAAATCTCATTTCAAATCCTCACTATACAAGAAGATCTAGACCTTTCTATTTATCAAATGCTCTACTAGAGATGACTACATGTAAGAGGACAAGAAACTAAACATGCACTTAGAAAAGAATACATTTAGGGCACATTTGACTTGGGAATTTTAGGCATGGATGGAAACCGGAACTATCGCTCCCATTCCAATGGTTTAATCAGATAAAATCCCTTCTGCAACCATAATTTAAGTCCTTCCTATAAGACAGGAATGAAGCCCCATTCCAAGGTGGAATAAGAGTAATTCATTCCAGTTCCTACTCCAATTGTAAACCTAATAGACTGAAGGTATTGATAATTCCCACTCTACTTCCAATTCATTCCAATTCCGATTCTAATTGCAAACCAAACATGTCCTAACTCCTATGTTTACGATTGATAGGACTAAGAGAAGCAAGGAAGACAGATTGAAGATTGAAGGACAATGCACACTCATAAGTGAGCATTATCGATATCTCAGATCATTTATCTGCACAACAAGGATAAAAAGAAAGAAGTAGAATAGAATAAAGCCAGATGGATAATGTGAAAGGGTGATGTAGGTGAACAAGTACTTTCAAAAGTTAAAACTAAAGATAGAATATAGTGTCCACTCCGCAATGCTTTATCAGATGAAATGATGAGCCAAAATGAAGCAAAATGCACATTAAACTGAGAATAAACTAAGCCTCCCAGGGGCAAGAAAGTTAAGATAGTTAATTTGTTAGACAAGAAAGATAGGATTAGAAAGTACTATAATCACTCTAAAAGAGCAGTTATTTCAATTGAGAATAAGTAAGGAGATGTCATTAGGCATACTGTAACTATCCCTATCACCAAGAGTGAAACATCCCAACAGTAATGTGAAGAGAAGTAAAGGCAAGCCAGAATTTTAGAGGTGATTATAAACGATCTAGCCAAAGAGGAATCATCTTTGAAATAAAAAGGAATCATCTTTAGAATAAACCACTTCTAAATGGCTTGCATAGTTAGCAAGTTAACAAATATCGCACCCATAAACCTAGAATTTAGAACATAAGATACCGGGGCTTGAAATTTCAGCAACTCAAACATGCTCTGTTTAGTTCATCAAATTTCGATATTGTCAAAATCCATACTTCATTTAGGGCATGTTTGGTTCGAAGGATTTGAGGCGTGGAATGGAAATTGGAATGATCCATTCCTATTGTTCGTGTTAGGTTTGAAGGATTGGCATTCCAATTCCTATTCACGGTGGAATCAAATCCCTCTAAAATGATACCCACCATGGAGGTGGGAATCAACTTTGATTTCGGAAGGAAGTGAGAAAAGAACTCCCTTTTTTCCACTAACAATTATTTCAATTCAAATATTAATCATATATTTAATCTAGAATAAAATTAGTTATAATTTTTAATTTGAATTTGAATTATGAATTCAAATCCACTTTTTAACTTCTTAAGTTGAAATTTAAAGTCTAATGTAAGTTTGATATTTGTGTAAATTTAAATTTTGATGTTGAAGTTGAATTTAAAATATAATTTAAATTTTAAGTTCAAATCGTGAGTTCAAATTTGAATTCAAATTTTGATTACGAATTTGGACGGTAAATTTAGAATTTGATTAAACTTTAAAACTTTTTGAATTTCAATTTGAACATGATCCAAAATCAATTCCTCTTATATACCGAACAAATTAGGAGTTTTCATCATTCTGTTTTCAATTTCAGTCCATTCTCATTCCTATTCCAATTTCGATTCCTATTTAAACCAAACATGCCCTTAATGTATTTTAACAGTTAATAAGATAAAATATATAGGGTAAATTACATTTTTGGTTCTCAAACTATAAGAAGTATGACACTTTTGGTCCTCAAACTTTAATTTGTTGCAATTTCTGACTCGAACTTCTTAAATTGTTATAATCAAGTCCCACAATCCAATTTAGTTAGCTATATGTTGACAAATTATTCATGCAGAAGTTACGTAGAAGTATTATGATTGATGATGCGACAACAATTAAAATACTATAGTACTTCTGCATCAACAATTTGTCAAAATTTAGCCCCTTGTGAAAGAAAGAATTCCGGAACTCCTAACAACCTAAGGCCGGGGTGTGCAAATTGCCACCTAATGCCAAAGGGGTGATTGATACCTTCGAGCCTATGGTCGGGAGTGTGCGAAAAGCCACCTAATGCCAAGGTAAGAGGTAAGATGAATGAACTCGCTACCAATAACTCCGGCGATCGGGGGTGCTCGGATTGATACCTAATACCAAAGGATGGAGCGACTTCACAAATTATGGACTTAGGGCCGGGGGTGGACGATAATCTCGCCACCTAATGCCAAGAAGAGGATGGCAGTACTCTGCTAATGATTGACTCAAGACTGAGTCGGATGGTATAGCTTGGCTAAGGTAAAAGAACCTTAGGAGCGGATTGGAAATGCGATGGATTGTGAAATAGAAAGTAGAAGAGGAATACCTACTTGCGTGAATTTCATTATTGCATTTAGTTGAGGCATAAACATGGATGTTTATTTATTTGCACATAGGACAGTTATATGTTTATATGTTGGAGTAATATGCTTATGTTGCCTCCTTTGGACTGGTGGGTCGAGCTCTTTCCTTGGGTGGCCGTACCCACTGGAAATTATTTTCATAGTTCTCACCCCCATGTTTTTCAGGTCGGCACGTGAGCGGCGCGGCGGCACGAGGAAAGGGCATAACTCAATAGATAGCACCCTACCACTTGTGACCAGGATAGAAGTACCCTTTACTACGTAGCTTAGGGGTATTGAAATGTAGAGCAAGAAAATATTGTAATAATCATTGATTGTATTTGGAAAGAATGAAAGAAAAATGTAATGCGTAATTTGAAAATGAGACGAATGCTTGTAATAGCGTAGTTATTTATGTCTATGATGCTCTCCTTATGCAATTTGTGTGTGAATTCTGTTCTTGGTTGGAACATCTTGAATTGTACTGATTGCAACGCCTTGGACGTTGTTACGTACCTGACTCGGCGCAACCCGTCGATGGCGAGATATCGCTAAGATGTTGGACGACGTCGAGGATGATGGTTCCCGTAACCATATGACTCAGATCAGATTTGATCAAAATCACAATAGTTTGATGATAGAGATGAAGAAAGAAAGAATAAGGAAGAATAGAGGGAATAAGATAAGAGGGATTAAGAAGAGATCAGGAGAATGAGAGATGGTGATGAAGAGAAAGATAAATTTCATTAATCTCCATAAAAAATTCCTCCAGTTACACGCTGCCTTTTATTCACAATGATAGATGGAAACAAAACCCTAATTCTAATTGGGCCTCCAAGGCTTTCACTAACGGTCCACCTTCGAGTGAGTGGGCCTCTTCTCTGGCCTCCTCCTGATGCCATATCGGATCCACATCTCCTTGCGCCCGAATCCGCCAGAAGTCTCGAGACTCTGGGTCACTTCATCAACTGGCCTAGGTTCCTGTCGATCCGCCTTATCCCTTCTTCCACTTCTCCTGTGTCTCTCTCTCCTTGCGGCACACTCTCTCTCCATTGTTGAGGGCGGAAGCTTTCAACCCCCAGGTTCTGAAGCTGAGAAAGATAAGCCCTTTTTCACCTCTTTTATTTATCTTAGCTAACCTCCTTACTATTACTCCTAATCACTTCTCACGACTCGGCAGGCGTGACAGACGTACAGGGCAGACTCTGTCCGTTCGGTGGGTCTGGCGCACACGTCCGTGAAGGACTTTTTCCACCTATTTGGGGAAGGGACGGCAGGGCGTGACAGACTAAGGTGGTATCAAAAAGTATAAGAAGTTGAATTTAAAATATAATTTTAAAATTTAAGTTCAAATCGTGAGTTCAAATTTGAATTCAAATTTTGATTACGAATTTGGACAGTAAATTTAGAATTTGATTAAACTTTTAAACTTTTTGAATTTCAATTTGAACATGATCCAAGATCAATTCCTCTTATATACCGAACAAATTAGGAGTTTTCATCATTCTGTTTTCAATTTCAGTCCATTCCCATTCCCATTCCCATTCCAATTTCGATACCTATTTAAACCAAACATGCCCTTAATGTATTTTAATAGTTAATAAGATAAAATATATAGGGTAAATTACACTTTTGGTTCTCAAACTATAAGAAGTATGACACTTTTGGTCCTCAAACTTTAATTTGTTGCAATTTCTAACTCGAACTTCTTAAATTGTTATAATCAAGTCCCACAATCCAATTTAGTTAGCTATATGCTGACAAATTATTCATGTAGAAGTTATGTAGAAGTATTATGATTGATGATGCGACAACAATTAAAATACTATAGTACTTCTACATCAACAATTTGTCAAAAATTAGCTAACTAAATTGGGTTATAAGACTTGATTGCAACAACTCAAAGTTAAAAAATTGAAACAAATTAAAGTTTGAGGACCAAAGTGACAGGCACCTCATAGTCTAAGCACCAAAAGTGTAATTTACCCAATATATAGTAGAGACATATATCATAACCATTCAATACCTCAAGTTCCCAAGTTTAGAGTTCACCTTCCATCCTAGGATTATTTAAGGCAAAATTACGAAACATGTTTAAAATAATTCACATTGACTCATCCTAATTTGAACAACGTCTCTCTTAACCCCACGATAACTCTGATGCTAAATCATGTTTGGGCTAATGGTCATAACAAAGTTAGACTTACACCTTTGAGAATAGTGACCTATGTAAACTCATTAGCGACAGAAGCAGCAAATTGAGTCCCTCAAATGTTTCTTATCCATCACAACATCCAAAGCATAACTATAATTGTCTTAAAGTTGACTTTGTAGACCAGATATGAAAATATTTCCTGCATTTCTTGTGCACCTCAACCTTTACAGGTACGCATTTCCTCCTATTTTTTTGAATAGGACCTCAAGTTCATTTTGGTATTGTGGCATCTACTGGCACACGAATCCACAAAAAAGAACAATATATACACGCAGAAGTTCAACAGTAGGGATTAGTCTTCGCATTTGTATCGTTGTATTACATGTTATTAATCATTCAATCAGGCCTCTTAGTAGCGAGAATCGATATCGAATTCTCATACCAATGTGTGTAATCCTTAATTCGATGATAACTTAAATGGAATAAGAACAGAAAGCAAAACCAAGAAAAAAACTTACTAGGAGTAAGCTCTCCCTCAACACGACCTTCTACTTCACCATTGCATCTGCATCCATCCCGCAATTCTGAACCTCTCCCAGCTACAAAAGACCGTGCTTCGCCCCTCTTCCTGCGGCTCGTTGGAACCACCACCACCCCATTCAAGACGCCCTTTTTCTTGCAAGAATCTCCATTTCCCTGCCCCGACGACAAACCCCCACCCTTCTTCGCGGCCCGACCCTTGATCAGCGGCCTCAGCGGGAAAGCCCTAACCCGGCCGACCTCACCGAGGATCAAGCACCCCATCGCCGCCGCCATCGCGTAGATCGGGGTCGATAATTCGATCACCGCGCACTTGCTCAGCTCGACAACGGCCGCGGCCTCTGAGGTCCGCGCGGCGAGGATCCAGATCTGGGCGGCGGCGAGGGAGTGGAGGGCGACGGCGTTGACGGATCCGGCGAGGCGGACGCCGAGGCCGAAGGGGAGGGCGTCGACGGCGAGGCCCCGCGCCGCGGGAGCGGCGGGGGCACGGGGGTTGAGGGCGAGCGAGGCGGGGGCGAAGGCCGAGGCGCGGGAGGGGAGGGACCAGGCGCGGAGGAGGACGGAGGCGGAGGGGGAGGGGGAGGCGGCGAGGAAGAGGACATGGGCGGGAGAGGAGGGCGAGAGAGGATGCGTGACGAAGCATCGCGGCGGCCGATGGAGGACGAGATGGGGGGCAGAGAGGTAGAGAGGATGAGGAGGCAAGATGGGAAGAGGAGGGGGAGAGTCGGAGAGAGAGGAGCAAGGGGCGAGGAATGGAGGAGAGGGAGGAGGAGAGGGCTCGGAGAGGAGAGAGACCGCGGCCGAGCGGGTGAGGGGGAGGGAATGAATTGTGGGCGTGGAGAGGCGCGCGGCAGCGCGAGGCGGACGGAGGCATAACCGGCCGCGTGTTGCGGATAGTAGCCTAAGCGGGCATAGTGATTGGATGTCGGGATGGTAAGCGAGAAGGATCAAACGGGAGGGTGGTTTTGATATATAGGACCACTGCTGTTGAGACTTTGAGGATAGTAATTGCTCTACAGTTCTTTTTTTTATTTTATAAAAAAAATTAATTGATTATATAATTTTTTAAAAAAATTATTTGATTAAATAGTCTTTTACCATCAACTTAACGCCAAAGTGGATGAAACTATACAAGACGGTAAAGCGGTCACCGTCTTCAGAAAGACGATGAATCATCTTTATTGTCTTTTAAATTTTCTATAGCTTTCAAATTTATTCTAAACAAATACAAACCGCTCAATCCAAGCCGCCACCGCCCCCATCGAAGCTGGTTTTGAATTCCTTCACAAAAAAAGGATTTTGATGAGAAAGAGTGACGTCGGAACTTAAAGGGGACGAGAAGATAGAACAAATATGAATCGATAAACACTTGACCTGTCTTAGAATCTACTACGTCGAACTCGAGTATACTCACCACTATACAGAATCCACCAACACAATGATTGAGCAACACTCTTCTCTCACAATAAATCAATCTAACAGATAGAAGTAAGAAGAAATTCTTCTTTTCAAATAAAAGTAGAAACTTCAACTCAACTTAACTTATTTATTATCATAAAATTGTTATATATATACAGGCTTACAAAAAATCTTTCAATGTTCTTACGCATTAACTCACTTATAATTTTCACAAAAAATCTAAATGACATTTCTAGAAATACTATAAGCTACACATTATTCTAGACTACCATAATTTTTTTAAGAAAACAAAAAAGACAATTTATAAAAAAACTAAGGGACACATTTATTTCAAAACTATTATTTTTTGAGCAATGCCTTCATCCATCAATTTCAAGAATGGTGTCATGCTTCTCCTGTTGAAAAGAATTAATCCTCAAGTTTGGTATGTAGATCGTTTTTATAATACCGTGAAAGATCTACAATATTGAAAGTCGCCGAAATATTATAATTAACAGGCAACTCGATTATATAGGCATTCTCTCATATTCTCTTAAGCACCTTGAATAGTCCATCTGCCCTTGGTTTAAGCATACCACGTCGGCCTTGTCAAAAGCGCTCCTTGCAAAGATGCACCCACACTAAATCCCTCCTCTTTGAAGGTTGCCAATTTGCGATATTTGTTAGCAGCCTTATTAGGTTAGTAGCACTCGGCAGTAGGTCGATACAATGTTGGATCTCCCGTAAATGTGGAAGGGCGAGTGGAATCTTCTCCAGTATTACATCTTGAAACTCGTGAATAAAAGATTCAATAATAGAAGGTATTTCATTCTCTATTTTATTTTCCTCTACGATAAGTAAAGTATAGGCCTCATTGGACCTTGATCCTGACAACTCCTTAAGAAATAGTGATTTAGAGCATAAGCTTTTATCCTATTCTATAGAAAGTTGGGATAAATGCTTAGGTTTGGATGGATCTAATGTGACTTTAACGCCATTTTTGGTAAAGGTATAAGTGTTCTTAAAGCCATTAAGCATGACTTTTCTATCACAATGCTAAAGACATCCAAAAAGTAAGTGACATGCATCCATAGAGATGACATCACATCACACCTCATCTTTATAATTTTTTCCAATAGAGAAGTAAATCAAGCATATTTTCTCCACTTTCACATCACTTTCTTTCTTAAGCCAAGAGAGCTTATATGGTTGGGGATGTTTCTCTACATGAAGTTGTAGTTTTTCTATCATAGTAATAGAAACCACATTTTCACAACTATCTCCATCTATAATAACATTAGATATTTTGCCATGAAAAGTGCACCATGTGAAAAATATTGTTGCAAAGCCAATCATCATTCTTGACGGATGTAGTGCTTAAGGCTTGCTGTATGACAAGAGCCTCACCTCCATTGCCATAAGTGACTTCATCTTTCTTTTCAACCTCTTTATTATACACGAGTGATGTAGTTTCAAGACATTCATTTTCATTAGATGTCTCCTCCAAGAGAGTAACAATTCTTTTATTTGGATATTCAGAGGCAATGTGTCCGAGGTCTTGACATTTGTAGCATCGCCGTGGGTTGGAGTTAGAAAAACTAGGATGACTGGAAGCAGCCACCATCTCTTGTTTTTGTGAAGATTTTTGGGATACGGCCTTAGAAGCTTCAGAAGAACTCTCCCGATTAGAAGTGTTCTCACGGCCTATGGATCAAGTACCACTGGCATTTTATAGGCAACGCTCTTCCTTTGCCTTGAGTTGCCTCTTTGCCTTAATCGCAAACTTGTAGACATTATTGTATGCCCAATAATGTTGAACGTTAATGATGTCGAAAGTCTCACGATGAAACCTACCAAGAAACCGAGCGATAGTTTGCTCATTCGGTTCATAAATGCCACACCACATATCAAACTCCTATGAGTACTCCTCAACGGAGCGATTCTCTTATTTCAGGCAGTAAAACTTAAGAAAAATATTTTGCATATAGTGTTTTGGTAAATACTTCTTCTTGAGTTCTTTCTTCATTTTCTCCCAAGTTTGTATTTTTTATTTTCCTTCATGAGCTCGTCGAATTTTGAGTTACTCCTACCAAATAAATGTATGCTTTTTAAACTTGATGGCCAAAGGCTTTACTTTACAGTACTCGAGTACCTCTTCATATTCAAATATCCACTCTACAGTGTGAAGCCAATCAGTGAACTCATTATGTTGCATCCTTTTTTCGAACTCAGGAATATTAACTTTGATGCCGAGATCCCGACAGAACTCATACAAAAAAATTAATAATTAGTCGCATATATAAATATTGTTATATGAATAAGAAATATATCTAGATCTTTTAACAACATTTAAAGATTAATGTTGTCTATGCCCGTGTTGCTAAATCATTTAGCAGCATATAGAAAATTGTTGCTGATACTGAATGGTAGCAACACTTGATAAATATGAGTAGAGCTACTATACTATCGGAAGCATAAATTGGTTGGTGCTTTTGATTTTTTAGTTTTTAGATCAACTCATTGATCATTTCTAACTATTGGATTAATATTATTAACCAATGCGGACCACTCAACCCTAGGGGGACCACTCAACCCTAAGGGGACCGCTGTCATCCCAACCGTAGAATCTTTGATTCAATGGCTAAAAAATCGGAAGCACCAACTACTTTATACTTCCGATAGCATAGTAGCTCTACACGACAAATATTGCTATAGATAAATTTGATAAGATATTTTCAAAATAATTGTATATGTAATGTAATTAATTCTTACATTAATAAATACTGCTAATTCATTTTGAATTTTTTTGTCATAATTGACAATTGTAGCATTTAAAATTAATTTAATTAAATTATTATTAATTTTTTGATTAATTATTATATTCATAATTTATAAAACTCACTCATACCAAATAACAAACAATAATGTACATGATAGATATCAATCAAAATTCTAATTAATATATATATAATATAATTAATTTGAAGAACAATGTTATACATTAGATATTAAAAAATATCACAAATTGTTTGATACAAAAGGTATCTAATAAAATGATAGTAGTATAAATACTATCATAATAAAATGAAAGCTAATTACTTCACGAACATTTCTTCAATTTGAACTTACCATGATGTATGTAGCTCTACTTGTGCTTAACCTTTTAAAAAAGAGTATCTAAAAATTAAATTTGATTTACAAAGTTATAAAATATAATAAAAAAATTTAAAAGAAAAATTAGTATTTTGTGCATAAAAACGTATATGGTCAAGCCACCGATACACCTACGATATCTCTAATGGTCAAATAACTTTTATAAGGTCTTAACAATGGCCCATTGCGAAGTATTGGTACATCTATCTAAACTTTCCAATATTGTGATCCTAACTCAACTCTTACTTTCGTCGTGGAATTTTTACTTAATATATAACCTCTTACCACGTTACCATAATACCTTTTTAAACTTTTCAAATACACTTCATTTCCACCCTTCAATCAACAAAGAAACAAATCAAATATTACATGCATTTTGATGAAAGAAATATATAAAAATAACAAAAAGAAAAATAATAAAAAACATCAAGAAGATAACCCGACCATCTAATAGGATGAGAAAATTCTTCACAATATTTTTAGCTCAATGTGTCTGTAACAAAATGTCTAATATACTTAGCCAATATTATTTTTCAATATTATAAATCAATCCGACAAGAAACATATAGCTGTAAATGATCTAAGGTATCATGTATTTTTAATTGCGTTACATTTATAACTATATACAATCAAAAACTTAAATTAAAATAATAGCTTCATAATTTTAATTATTTCAACAAAATTAATAATGTTAATATACCTTTAATAAATAAAATTTAGAATAATCAACGGCTAATAGAAAATAGAACCATTAAATTTAATTAAATTGTTAACTGAATTAACTAAAACAACTCAAATTCAATATGAAGTTGATAAGTTATTTTTAAAAAGATCTATTTCAATAGGAGAAATTCTCTATATATTTTCACCACTATTTATATGAAAGAAAGGATAAAAATTATAGATGCGTAATTAAAATTCAAAAAAATTAAGGGCACATTAGTAGGGCCATAAATTTCAAAAATCAAATAATAATCAAAGCTAATTTAAGCCAATAGCACTAAAAAAAACATATAATATATAAAAATATCTAAACCAACAATAAAAATACAATTCAAAAGAGTAGTTTTTACTATTTCCACCCAGTTAAAAAGCTACAAAGACTTTTTATTGAAAAATAAAATGCCATGAAAAGCTCCAAAAACTATTTCTCCTCAGAGGAGGGGACTACAACTAGCGGACCATAACCACATATGTTAATTAAAAAATCTAATATTATGACAATAAAAAAGTATAGACACTATTTAATTCCATATATTTGAGAATCAGGAGGAGAAAAAGATGCACCAAGTTAAGGAAAAAGAAACTGCCCAAGCTTTTTCCGCTTGTAAAGGCTGCGATGGCTTTTTTTTTTTTTTTTTTGAAACGGGTAGCTAGCTAACTAGTTAAGTAAAAAGCCCACTTTATTTTATTTCAAATCCTAAGTTTGCCCTATTCGACACCCCCTCCAAAGAAAAAAAAAAAATCATATATGAAATAGAAAAATTTAACCACACTATTTAATGTGCTAAATATTAAATTAGTATATTAAATAATTTATATATAGTAAATATTAAAATAAATATCTGTATATTATATATATAAAATAATTTTTTTACGAGTCTATTTTCGGCATCGGGTACCGATAAAAATAATAATTCCAATCGGAATTTATTGAATTTTTATTTTTTATACCCATAATCGAACCAATACATCTTTACTATGGATTAAACCCGACACATTTGGGTTTGGGGTTGAGTTAATTTTCAGTATCTTTTCTCATTTACATGACTAAAAATAGCAAATATTGTATTGTGGCTTTAATTAATTGATCAAATTAATAATTTACATTTACAATTAAAATTAAAGAATTCCAATGTAAATTTAAATTTAGAATTAAAATTAATAATACAAATTCAAATATGTAATTTACTACAACATTCATATTCAAGTTAAAATGTATTACTAAAATTAGTTCCAAAATCAAATTTAAATTTGAATTTTATGTTTGAATTGTAAACTGAAATTTGAATTCATATCTTAAACAACTATTAAATTTATAATTTTAATTCATATATAAAATTTATAATTTGATATCCAAATTTTTAATTAAAAATTTAAGTTAAAAAATTAAACATTTATTTTTTACCTAAGCTTTAATTCAATTTAAAACTATAAGTTAATTAAAAAATATATAAGTTTGTATATGTGGGCAAATTAGTTTGACCACTAATAAATTTCCATGCACTTGTTTGTGCATCTAGGACATTTCTTAATTAACTACCAATATTTTGTATAACTTATGTTATTTTCATAGTTATTTTATAATTATTCTTGTATACAAGTTTTAAATATTAATTCTTATTGTGAAATATAATAAATATTAATTCTTATTTTCATAGTTATTTTATAATTATTATCGTATACAAGTTTTAAATATTAATTCTTATTGTGGCAGATAATACTATATGCCGGTAATTATAGTCTTTAGCAATGTTTATTATATAATGTTGGTGAATTTATATATTCAGCAACACTTTTATTTGTGTGTTAAATAGTAGCATATTCTTAAATATTGCTAGAAAAATATTAGTAAATATTAATATTATTGTAATGAGGTTGCCATCGTAGAAAACCTTCCTCATTAGGTGCCCTTTTACGAGCATTATTAAAAATGTTGATATTCTCCTTGTCTTCTTGCTTTGAACTATGATGGGAATCATCATATTCTAAAGCTTTAAAACGAGCAAGTCGCTTCTCAAGAAGTCACACTTGTCTCCGCAAGTCATCTTCCCTCTCAACATCCTGTAAATCTCGCTCGCGCATTGCAGGATCCTCCATGTACATACCACAATTTCGGTTGTTGGCTATCTTGAACATAGGGCTCTAGTACCAATCTGACGCCAGAACTTAGAGGGGACGCGAAGATAGTACAAATACAAATCGATAAATACTCGATCTGTCGTAGAATCCACTATGTCAAACTCGAGTACACTTACCACTATATAGAATCCACAAACACAATGGTTGATCAATACTCTTCTCTCACAAAAAATCTATCTAAAAGAAAAGAGTAAGAAGAAATCCTTCTTCTCAAATAAAAGTAGAAACTCCAACTTGTTTATTATTATAAAATTGTTACATATATATAGGCTTACAAAAGACCTTTCAATTTTCTTACGCATTAATTCATTTATAATTTTCATAGAAAAACTAAAAAATATTTCTAAGAATACTAAAAGTCACACATTATTCTAAACTACCATAAATTTTTTTTTTTAAAATAATTTATAGAAAAACTAACACATTTATTTTAAAATTATCATTTATTAAGTGAGTAATGACTCCATTCATCAATTTCAAGGATAGTGTGAGAGAGAGAAAGGGGAGGGGGCGATGATTTGATTGTTTGGGTGCTATAGTGTGTTGATAGTGTATAGATTGATAAATTCTATACCCACCAGATTTTCACTATAATTCTAGTATTCATCATAACTTATTGGGCCTGAAAGAAGCCCACAAACTTTTAGGGGAGTTTACAAGTTTGAAAAACAAATGGCCGGGCCTCCCATGCCCACAGCTTCTTTTATATATCGAAGGATTTCTAAAATCAATCGAGAGTCCGCCTTCGCTCGCTCGCTCGGTCGCCCTCTCTGTCTCTGTCTCTCTCTCTCTCTCTTCTCCCCTCCCCTCTCCTTCCCCGACCTCTCTCCCCTTCTCTTTCTTTCTCCCTCTCTCGTTTCCTCCTCTTCCCACGCACGTCCCCCTCACGTGCTCTTCGTCGACCCTCTTCTCCCGAAACCCTAGATCGGTACCCGCTCTAACTCCCAAAACCCTAGGGCTAGGGCTAGGGCTAGGGCTAGGGCTAGGGCTAGGGTTAGGAGGCGTCACCCTAATTAAGGGCTCAGCTTGCGCCGTAATGGAGCTCGACGACCGCCGCCGGAGCGGCGCGGCAGCGGCGGCGCCGCCTCCGCCCGAGCGCGCCGTTCGGGCTTCTCGCGCCGATTCTTCTCGTGTCCTCGAGTATGATCCCCGCTCCCCTGTCCTCTCGATATTTGTGTGTTAATTTTGTTTGTGTAGTTTTGTTTTCAAGAAATTAAGATAGGCGACAAATTTTTCATGGCGTGTTCGCTTAATTTGTTCGGTGGGAGGAGTAAGCAATTGGCGCGGGGGATTTGTTTAGGGTTTTGTACTGCAATAATTGGGAATCACTATATTTTTCGGAAGATTTGTTTTTTTTTTTTTTTTTTTTTTTTTTTTTTTTGTTTTGTTTCTCGAGAATTAGTTGTGAACTTTTGTGATTCTATTTTGTTTTCTGTTTTCAGAATTAGGTTTAGTTATAATAATTAGTTCTGACATTTCAAGAATTCGATTCTATTTCCCTTTGATGAGTAGAGATCGAATGACTTAATTTTGTAGTTTTCATGTACTCAGGAGTTATTATTGCGCCTTTTCTTTGTAACTTTTTTTTCCCCCCGGAGTAAGAGTCTGTTACATAATCAATTCTGATAATTTTGAATTCAAGTTGTTGCCTATTTTATGACTAGATTTCGAATCCCTGATTCTTGTAAGTAGCTGTATAAAGTTTATTGTTTTTTTTTTTTTTTTCCTTGCGAGAATTACAAACTGTGGCTGATATTTCTTTTTGTCTGAAAATTAGGTTTTCAGTGTTTACCACACAAAGTTAAGGTTTCAGTGTTTACACAAATTAGGATTTCACTGTTTGTCTGACATTTTTTTGTATGAAAAGCGAGAAAGATTATTATTTGACTTATATAATTAACTAGTTATTTGGTGGGTCATGAAAAGATCTATTGTCATGAAAAGATCTATTGTAAGTGTTTTTGGCAAGATGAAGGGCATGCCTTGATTTCTTGGCCTCAATGTTTGATGATTGCTATTTATTTTTAAGCTCAATTCTTGATGCTTCCCTTCCAGGTAGAAGGAACATATTAATTGCTTGTTTTTCCTCGCTTCTGAAACAGTTTTGCTAGTTAAATTAGCAGCTTTTGTGTTTGACAATTAAAAATTTGAAGTTTTTTCTACGGTAGGAAGCTCCTAGGAGGGTCAGGGTCCCAAGATAGCAGGCTCTGACTAAAAGATTTTGCTTTTGCTGCAGCGGAACAGTGTTGGAACAAATTAATGAAAAAGCTGTACTTTGTTTTTTGAGCAGACTGACTCAAACAATCCAGCTGGGTCAAACATGCTCTCATATAAGAAAAGCAAAACTGCAAAAGAAACCTTCTACTATTACTTCGGTGTTTTCATCCGGCTTATTTTTTTTGCATTGATTGATCTTAGTAACTAATCTATTTGATACTTTTCTTCCTTGTATATTGAATCCTTACGATTTTGTTTTCTCTGAGCAGGTTTTTGAAAGAGGTCGGCAGGGAGATAAGTGAAGATTTGGTTGTACTGATGCCAAACTTATTATCCCTTTTGAAACATGACGACCCTGCTGTTGTTAGGCAATCAATTGCTAGTGGGACAATTTTATTTGGCGCTGTCTTGGAAGAGATGGCACTCCAGGTGCTTTTTTGTAAAAACGGATGCTATATTAAATGGATGAATACAATTCCTCATTCGTGTAAAGATGACTTTGTGGTGCTGCTGTGGTTTCTTGATGAGTTTTTGTTTTTATTGTTTCTGTTGCTATATGTTTGCCCAAACAGCTAATGAGAGTGACGAATTGATGTTAGAGAAGCATTTCACTGCAACAGAAGCCTTTCCTCGAAACAAAATCAATACTTAAATTTTCTGCCTCCAATTTAATAATAGTGTGTTTAAATTCAATGTGCATCCCACTAATGAAAACAAAATTCGAGGCTTTGCTCTTATTGCTATTAAGGACATAAATGAGGCACAAATTATGGAACCTTGGTTATGGTTTTGGATCCCTTTACACTGTAAACCACTCAATTCTGATGCAACACTGAAAGGATACTGGATTTTCTGTTATTGTGATCCTTGAGAATGTATAAAAGGGAGAGAGAGAGAGAGAGACATGAATTTGAGAAGATTGCACATTGCAACCAAGTGAATTACTCATTTGCTGTGATTAAGTTTGACGATTCCCCATGGCTTTTGAGTTCTCCCAACCATTCTATGTGTAATATATAAAGATTACCAGCAGAAGCAGAAAAGATTCTTATGTTGTCCTCTTTTAAGATGCTTATGAAAGAAATTGGTACTACTTTTCCATTTTGGTCCCAATTTATTCCTTTGACCTTTAGTGCTGCTATTTTTCACTTGATTTTTGACAGCTTTTGATCATGCATTACTGCATAGTGGGAACACTAGTTAAGATAGGGGGCAAGAATAAAACGGAGCGACCGCGTGATTGTTATACATATTGCACTGGTATCTTGTACAAGAACAAGAAGCCGCAATTCGTGTTGGTGTTATGAATAGAAAATTTGTAGGTGGACAGGGTACTGAATTGTGCCTATTCAGTAGGTTAGTGCATGTGTGGTTTAAATAAGATAAAGAAAATTATAATGAGAAAAATAAAAAGCAAGAATATGTAATTAATAAGAAGAAAATTAGAAGAATAAAAGAGTAAGAATATTACAGAACATATAATTAGCTACTTAAATGTTGTAGGACATTGTGACATTATATGTGTTGAAGTTTCTAGTAAAGTAGAAAAAATAATCTTAGTACGAAATAATGAGTAAGAAAAATAGAAACAAAGTTTATCTATCATTCTGAATATATCATTCTTATTTGACTCTCACTAGGATAATCTCAATGGTTAAAAAGTTAGAAATCCCTTAGATCGATTGGCAAGTTGAATTGCACATTATGGTTTTAAATTTGCATGGAAGTAACACAAGAACCATATATTGTTCTATTTTCAGTGTTTGCTGAAAGCTGACTTTTTGCATAGCGAGTAGGCGTCATATATCATAACTATAAAGCAACTCGCCTGTTGTCATGCACTTAAATATATATTGATTAAGCATGCAGATGATCAGCTACATAAATATTAGGACATTAATATTATTGTGTAGGTTTATACATTTTATCTTGTATTGATTAATTTGGATTTCTGTTTTCTTGCATTAGCTCATTGCATTTTCGCACATTTTTTATTTGGTTATAATTCTTCTAGTAAGCATTTTTTGGAAAAGCTCTGATATGTTATACATTGTTTTTAGTATCCAGGTTATTTTTAGTTATGCTTTGCATAAATTGCGTTGTTACCAGAATATTATATAGACACCAGGAGGTACCTTCCTTTCGGAAATCAGAATCTTAGCAACTAGCTGTGCTATATGTTCAGTATATTGGATGATCACAAGGTATTTACAAACAGGGTGCAGATTTGATGAAAATACCAATTGGTGATATGATTCAAGAAATCATCTAAGGTGATTGTTCATGTCAGAATTTAAGGATTCAGATCAAATGGAAGATATTGCAGATGGAAATTACTGAAAATTCTTGGTAAAGAAAGATACAGTGGTCACTTAGGATGATTGTGCATGCTGCATCAAGTTTTAGTTTTTGTGTAGAAGCCATAATGTTATTTGAGTAATACCTAGTTTTGGGCCCTTTCTGTTACTATTTGAAGTTGTCAGACCTTGATTGATCTTTTTGTATGTGAACTCCTATAAGTTAATTGTTTCAAAGTTTAAGATGTCGATTAGGAATAGTTTAAGTTGGTCTTTTGATATCTCAGTTTTGGTGGATCAATTTGTACAATTTTGAGATTTAGGAGACAAAATATCTGAAGTGACTGGCAATTGAATAACCCTAGAAATTTAAGCTGTTCCACTACCACTATGTATTAAGATGATGCTGTCTGTTGTTTCAGAAGTACTACTGCTTTGAACATTATCCTTCTGTAGGATTCCAGCTAGAAAATATATAGTACGGTAATGAGAGCAGAGCATGTTACTTTTTTGATTTGACACTACACATGCAAAATTCTTAGTAGAGGGATCCCAAATGTATATTTTGCTGTCAAGGTTGTCTAATGGTCACTAGGAAGAGTGAGACCCCTAACTGCCTAAGTGTCACTTGGGGTGTTCGGGGCAATCTATGGGCTTATTTAAAATGTCTGCTAAGCATATTTGGAAAGCAACTTGGAAAAGCTTTGGAAAATCGTCTCATTTACCTAATCAGATTGTCTCAGATATTGATCATAAGAAACTAGAATCTAGGATATTCCCAATATGAATGTGCTGCCACTTGACTCGTATGAATTCAGTAGTACATTTTCCAAAATACCATAAACCCAGGAAAAAGAGTGCAAACCAAATAATAAGGTACATATTTTTGTTAATTGTACTTCCTCATCCTCCTCATTCTATGTTCTCTATCTAAAAAAGATAAATAAATAAACAGTATATATGTACCAGTATTATGATTTCCTTTAGCTAAAGTTAGTAGTCACAAGTTAATAGTCACCAAGGTGGCTGACATGGCTGGGCTAAGGTGGGAGCTAGGTAGTTATCTAATTTTTAATGCATCCAATCTGTTGAAAGCTATCTAATTAACTTGTGCCTAACTGCTCGGAGCTTATAAAACTCCTTGATGGATAACTTAGATTCCTGTGCAGTTTTTTGACAAAAACCTTAAGAACTAAATTTTTTTACTTCAAAAGGCATTACACTGACAATTTGCATGAAATTCATGAAGACCCTCATTGTGGATTTCATAGTGCAATTTATTTCCTTGATATTGAGTGAACTTGTTGGAACCAAAGGGATAATTGAACAGCTATACCTAGGCTGCAATTTTGACAACTTATTTAGTGCTAATTTTTCCTTCAAAGAGGGTAAGCCTCAACAGAGCTAAATCATTCCTCCACCCTTTTTGAAATTGAACAAATAAGGAGCAAGCTAACATGTTTTTACATTTCTATTCATGATCCTTTTCGCAATTCATTTCTTGTTTGTTTTTGTCCTTGGCCTTTAATATGAGCTATCATTTCCATTGTGTAGTAATAATGTTTGTTTGTTTTTTTTTTTTTAAGTACAGCTAAATTCATCTGGTAGAGTTGATGGTTGGCTTGAAGAAATGTGGTCTTGGATGCTTCAGTTCAAGGACAGAGTTCAGGATATCATGATGGAGGTGTGCTTCAACTTTCTAAGCCAATGATAAATATTATTGCAAATTTCCTAATTGTTTACATTGCTATATTGTGTAGTGTTATATGATGTCAAACGCATTTTAAAAATACTATGCAGTTACAATAAATTTTTGGCATGAAACTAGTTTGCTTTATAGTTATTATATTGTTGTTCTCCTCCCTTTTGTGTTTCTGTTTGCCTTTAGTATCCAGTAAAGTGCCCAGGGATTTAAGTATTGTGGCACCAATACCTGGTTGGTGCCGCAGGGTTAGGAAAATAAAATGGAAAAGAAAAAGCCAGAGCGGCTTGGGTATCGCTCTGGAGCGGCATAAAATTATACTAGGTTATTGTGGCACCACCCCTATACATACTAGGTTATTTTGGCGCCATCCCTATACATGTTACGTTGTGCAACTGGCAAGACTTGCACAAACTTCTTGCTTGTGCATTTTTTATCCCCATTTATCGTAGTGCTTCCACTGTTAGATTAGATTTTGATATGGGCCCAGGGCTGTGTTGCTAGCTATTCTATCCACCTAAAGAGAATTACATTAATTTTTATTTTAGAAATCTCATGATGCTTCTTTGAATAGAAAATGCTGTAACATTCTTTTATAGATTACTTGCTTATATTTGTTTTTCCATTGAAATTGTTCCAGCCTGGTTCTATTGCTACGAAGTTGCTTGCTCTGAAGTTCCTTGAAACTTGTGTTATCTATTTCACGCCTCAAGCCAATGATGAGGAATTAACTTTAACAGAAGGTACTATTCACTTTTTCTGTACTTAGTGTCAGTTGATTTACAGTGGAAAGACTCGGTAAGAAAACACGAAAATACAAAGAAATAAAAACATATACTAGCCTGCAAAAATTAGTTTTACATATATATACCTGCTTCTTTTTCTTAATGTGATATGATTTACGACAGAAAGGCTGTTCAAGAAAATATGAATAGATGAAAACATATATTACCCTGCAAAAATTAGTGTTACATTTATATCCCTGCTAAATGGACCAAGTAGCAGCACAACTTTGTGGAAACCATTCATATTTTTTACTCACTTGAATATGTACTCGGCATTTGATCATGACTGATCATTTGGAAGAGAGCTTATTTCTTCCTTTCATCTTATCTGGCTAGCTGTCCCTCACTCTGGCGCTTGGTTTATTGGTTGACCTTTTCAGCCGCTGACTTGCTTTTACTGCTCTCCTATAGCATAAGCTCACTCTTGTAAAAATTGCCTTTCTTTGAGGACTCCTAACGCAAAACCAACCTACGTGTATTGGATGACTTCCCTGTTCATGAGGGTATTTTTATGAGGTTATGAAAGTTTTCTCTTCAAGGATATAATGAAAATCAGATATGACAGAGTTGTATATTGAATAGATGATTTTGCAGGGACATTTGTAAAAGTCTTAATAAAAATTATTTAAACATGTAATTAGCATCTATTTATGCAAGAAGCTTAGTGTGTATCATCTTGTAAATTGTTCAATCAGGAAATGGACGGAGATTCACTATTTCCCAATTAACTCGCAGTCATCCTAACTTCAATGTAGCCATCCTGGAAACTGATGCAAATATAATTGTTGGTTTCCTGCTGGATATGCTGCGGTCAGCGAATAATTTTCGTGGTTCCTTTACAGTTTCTGTTATTACTTGGTGAGTTTTGAGATCCCTATTATCACTTATTTTACTTGCTAACATGCAAAGCAAAGAAAGAATTCCTTAGTCTCGAAATTGTGTTAATCTTATACTGCAAATTTATGGTGGTAAGGAGTTCGCTTTCTCTGTTTCCTTTGTGCATTTTGTTATGCTGGGAGTAATGATGATGAGGAAGTTTCTCTATGTTCAACTAACTAGAAAGTAAAGTAAGGATTTTTAGAGCTGTCTGAAGATAACATTGATGACAGTCAGCAATGAATATATGATTGACGCTCGGTAGAACACTATTTTTGTCTTTCTTTTCAATGTGAAATTTTATTGCGTAAGAATTACACAATAAAACTATATCTGTTTTTAGTTTTAGTTATGCATTTCTTTATATGTCTGGTTTCTCTGTGCATCTGAACTCGGTGGGATGGATTGGGAGTGGGGGTTGGTTGTCCTTATCCTGTTTGTAGAAGTCAATTTTACTACTGTAGTTCCCATGGTTTATGGTAACTGGCCTTTGGCCTCTCATATTTATGAGAAAGACTTTGAGCCAAACCATATGCATTGTCAAATTTTAGGTTCCATATTTCCCTATTTTCAGTATTTCTCTAGCAAAAATTTACTTGCCTTTTATTTGCCTTCCATTTTATGTTTTGCTTGCTGGTTACTAAAACCTTTTCAAGACTTTTTTTTTCCTCTCCCGTTAAGTAACATATTTTCTACCTATCTAAAAACGCTGGATCACTATTGCAACCTTTTGCAAATCTTTTCTTGACCAATTAAAATTGTTTTCTTGATTGTCAGTCTTGCAGCCATTGCAAAGAATAGGGTGCTTCACTATGATCGCATTCTCTCTTCGTTGCTTGGTTTTGATCCTTATGTTGAAACTGAGAGAGCTCATTCTGCAAGCATTCGATATTCAGTGAGGACAGCTTTTTTGGGATTCTTGAGGTGTAGTCATCCATATATTGTTGAGGTGAGCATCCTATTTTGTTCAATGAGCTGTTAAATTGCATTTTACATCTTTGTCGTACCAAAGAAGTAGCTCCACTTCATTGTGAATATGTTCAATACATACATACATATATATATGAGAGAGAGAGAAAGAGTCTCCGGCTTGTATCTTTATTAATAGCATGGAGGCCTTCATGTTATCAAATTGTTTTCGATGATGGGACATCTGAATAGACGATCGGCCTCATTAGACATGATCTGTTATATTGAAAGTATCTAGAAACCAAATTTTATATTTTTTGATATCATTTGACTAGTGATCAAAAGGTCCCAAAGTTGATAATTTTAATGGCAGATGTGATGCTCTTGTAAGTTTAACAGTGTAGAACAATCCAAATATAATGAAATTTTGATAGAAATTTTTTTGTCACTATTTAGAGCAAGATTAGTACCTCTGATCTGAAATTTAAGTCTTTTATCATTGCTTTTTAATGTGATTTTTATTTCAACCGGTCATTTTGAGATTATTTGTTCCATAAATGCAATCGACAATTCGGATGTCCCATAATTGAAACCAATTTGGCATATATATATATATATAATTAATGAGATAATTAAACTATCATGGCCTTTTCTTTTCTTTTATGTATTCGACATGCAAGGCAATGGAGGATGCTTCAACTCATGTATGAAAGGTTGTGATCTGTAGGTATAATTTCAATCAACATGAAAGGCATAGTGTACAGATTTAAATATTTTAGAGTCAGTCACGATCTAAGCTTTTAAGGCCTGTGCAATTTGGAATGGCTTGGATTTCTTTTTGACTGCTCTAAGGGGATTCTTTTACTCCTTTGATTCTTGCTCGAGCCGGATGATGAAAAATTATCATGTCCGGTTCCTTCGGAGGATGGATCCGTAAGAATTCACCTATCCCAATAGCTCCAACCAGATGACTTCTTGCAATTTGATGAAAGCATCCAACTATTAACCGAACTCGTTCTCACCTTCTTCTCTGAATATGTACCTTGCTATTTCTGTTACTTATTTTCGCTAAAGAATATTGTATAATTATAGAATGATTTGATTGGTCCTTGAAGTGTGATTTTGTTATTCCTATAGTCCTATGCGAGATCTTGGATAATTTTAATCTCAATACCGGTCCTGATTGGTTTTTGCTCCTTGTTACTAGATTGTCTTCATGAGAAGATTTAGGTTTTTTTCATATTTATAAAGATTTTCAGATGTAATTTCCCCGAAGACTAGCTTATTTTGTTTATTCAGGTGTCATCTGCAGATTTCTAGCTGTAACTTCCTAGTTTTTTCCTTTTGGTTGTGGTGGTGGTGGAGGATGAGGAGGAGGAGGAGGTGGAGGGAGGTTTTAGGGTTGGTGGTGGTTTGTGGCTGTTGGTGTTTGACTCTCTATTTTAAATGATTTTAAAAGTTGAGACAACATTTTTAATCAAACTTGATATCTTCGTCTGTTATTTAGACAACATTGTTTTGATCTTCAGCGTATTTCTTACTTCTTATATCTTACCAAGAACTGAATTGCTGATTCTATGCTTAATTCTTTTTTTTCTCATAGTTCTAAATTGGCCTGATCTCTAAGATGCTGTAGAATCTTTCTTGCTGCTTCTTTCTGGCTTTCTTATGGTGAACCTAACATTTGTACTCATTTTTTATAGTCCAGGGACAAGCTGCTGAGGGCATTACGAGCCTTGTATCCCGGGGAAGCAACAGAACAATTAATTAGGCAAGTTGAGAAGATGTCAAGGAGTGCAGAGCGTGGTTCTCGTGATATCCGGGTTAGCAAGGTCAGGGCCTGTTTGTCATGACTAGAGCTTTCACACAAGTCTTAATTTACTAGAGCTGTTTGAACTAGCACTGCTACTACTTCATCAAAGTCACATAAACAGCTTGCTCTGCAGCCTCTGCTTCAGCGGAAGCAGCACTCAAAATTGGAGCTTCTGTCTCTGGGGACAAAAAGACCATTTCAGCATCTGATCATAGCATAATATCCATTTGTTTTTTTATTTGCAAAAGGCTTAAGCTTTTGTTTCTGGAGTAGAGAAGTTGCTCTAGAAGTTGGGCCAAAAGTGTCACCAAGATTTCTTTGGAAGTTTTACGGCCTTTATTATCATTTATCAGTGAGTAGTCTGTATGGTATCATAAGGAATTATGAGGTTTCTGATGCAAGGTTTTAGATGCCCATTGTTAGGGGCTGTGTTTACTGTGCCGTACCGTGACAACAAGATATTGGCACGATCAAGGTTTTAAGTGCTCGTCGGCACGGGCCGTAGCGTGCCAACAAGATACCGGCACGATACAGACCCCGTGCCGATGGGACAGCTCAAAACTCTCTATTCTTTAAATTAGTAGAGAATTTCCTCAATAAAGTTCAAAAGATGTGATAAAAAGACATAATAATACGTAGAACATTTTGTTACTAAAGAAAATAAATATTTCATGCTATTATGTGTCGGCACATAAGAATTTTTTTGACTGGCACGCATCAGCACGGCTCGGCACGCACCGTGCCAGCAAGTTTTTGGCACGATCCCGTGCCACGGCACTTAAATCCTTGAATACGATATGACCTCCGTGTTGATGGCATGGCTCAACATTGTCTTTTTTTTGAAATTAGCAAGTAGTTATCTCAATAAAGTACAAACAACAAAAGACTTGATAGAGATATATAATAAGCGATTATACAATATTGTTGCCAATGAAAATAAATATTTCATGTCATGCTGTGTCGGTACATAGGTATTTTTGTGACTGACGCACATTGGCACGACACAGTACGCATTTTGCCGTACGCCCGTACCGTGCCAGTAACTTTTCGGCACAATCTCATGCCATGGTACTTGTCCTTGTTCTTATGCAATTTTGATTTCATGATAACAGGATGATTCGGTGCCTGCTGAAGTGTCTGCTTCAGGTGATCTGATTTGGAAGAGGACTGCATTGAATTCTAGTGACATTTCCACTACATTTAATGAGTCTCCTGCTAAGAAAGCACGATTTGATTTACAGGATGAGGATGATCTCATCACGGATAATTCTTCCAATGGAAATTTAATGAATAGCACTTTGACTCCTGCTGAGAAAATGATCGCAATGATCGGTGCTCTAATTGCAGAAGGGGAAAGAGGAGCTCAATCCCTTGAACTTCTTGTCAACAATATACATGCAGACTTATTGGCTGATATTGTGATTGAAACTATGAAACATTTACCAGAAAGTCCTTTCTCTTTGTCTGCAATTAAGCAAGAAAACCTGCCTCCTACAGATCCCTATATGTCTTTTGGTGTCCAATCAGATATTGTATCAACTGCTGCAGAGAGTAACGGAATCAGCATGTCGACATCTCATGTGCCTGTTCTCTCTAGTACTGCTGATGTTAAACGTGACCCGAGAAGAGTATGTTTTCAGTTTGACTTATTCAAATAATCATTAAACAGTTATTTACATGATATCCTAGCCCTGCGATATTTGAATTCTTATATTTGTCCTTCAAAGACTTTGTTTCTTGCATACATACCCTTGTACTTGAAAACATGCCGCACCTTGAAGAAAAAGAGAACTTTCTCTGCGACAAAACCAACTTTCCTCTCCAATTGGATGACTACTCATCATAAGGGGATCTATAAGGAACCACCTTTTCAGGGGTCATTTATGCAAAATCTTATAGAGCAATGCTACTTGTACTTGCACCCACCCATCCAAGTGTTTACCCACCACCTTTTGAGTTTTTGATATGTTTTAGGAAAAAAGAGTGGCAGGACTAGTATGTAAAAAGCAGCCTTGGATGGGAGGATGTAAGATTTACACCCACTTTTTGGATATATAGCTTGCTCTAGTGGTTAAATATGTAAACTGATGATTTTGCCCGGATACGTTTGTGATAGAATATAATATAATTGATGTCCATATGCATAAATCTTTGAATTTTGTATGCACAGGTATGTTGGATGTTTCTTTTCATCTGATTTATTTACTGTTATTATACTGAGGCAATTTAATTATAGGATCCTCGTCGCCTTGATCCTCGTCGGGTGGTGGTACCTGCCGATCTAAGTTCTGGAGCGCAGAATGTGGAGAGCTCCTCTGTTATGCAACCTGGACCTTATTATTCAGCTAATAATAAATCTAGTTCTTTTCCTGAGACAATCAAGGTTGAAAATACACCAGAACCATTACCTTCCAAAAATGATATGGACTCTTTTGAGAATTCAGCTGATCGTGCAGTTGGCCAGCTAGTTTCCAAAGAGAACTTACAGCTTTCTGATGAAGCTAGAGAAGTGAAGCCATCTGTGGAAATTGATACACCACCCATCGTAGTACTTCCATCTGTTGTTAAAGATGAGCATGAGCCGGCAGTATCTGCATCATCAGATTTTACTGTAAATGATCAAGTAGATAATTACATGCTTGAATCTGACTATTCTTCACAGACCACAAGGACATCTACCATTGAAGATAATAGTAGTCGTAATTTGCCAATGCTTCCGCCTTATGTGGATTTAAGTGAAGAGGAGAGAAGGTCGTTGCACCAATTAGTAGTCAAGAGGATAATTGATGACTTTGAGCGGAATCTTGTTAATGCACGACTTCCTTTGCTTGCACGTTTGGTTTCTCAGGTATACATTACTTTTCGTCGTCTCTTACATTTATCTACATCAATGTTTTCTTTCTACACATTAGGCGATTCTTTATCTGTTTAAGGTCTTAGTTGCCTTACTGGTTATTTTTAAAATGCCACCATATGTTATGACTTACTGCCATAAATACTGTTCATGCGCTACTTCTACTCCATGACTTGGGTTTATGCTGATTATTGGATGGCATTGCAAGATGCCGCGCCTACATGTTGACACCCAGTGCTTGCCACTTATGCAATAAACCTGTTCTCACTCTATTGATGGTACTTCTAGTTGATTTCAAAGAAGTTTTCTGTAGACAATAAAAGGTTCCATTTGATCAAGGACTACAATTTAGTGAAAAACTGAATTATCCCAAAATTTATTATTAATTCTATTAAAATCTTTAATTCAAATTCCTGCATGATCTTTAATCAAATATTATAATATTATTTCAATTTTTGCGAAAAAGGGTCAAAATTTAGGAAATCGAAGTTTTCTCCAAGTTGACCCTTTTCATGATTTCATCAGATTAAGATCATTGAAATGCACGAAGAGTTTGACAACAGGATTTGAGAACTAATTTGTACTATTTTGGTTGAAAAATTTTGAGGGACCGAGGGTTTTGAGCTGTACCATCGGCTTTGGGGGTTTTAAAGTGTTGATACCGTTTTGTCACATTACAGCATGGTCAGCATGCCCTGTGGTGACCTGCACTTAAATCCTAAATCCTTGCTTCTAGTTATTCTGGTCCATGCAATCTAACTTAAAGAAATCAGCATTTATGTCACACTAACTTAAAAGAAATTGAAATATATACAATTATGCTAGTGTACATATTGTGCTGGGGGCATAAAATCCATTGTTATGGTTCAGTATATTATGCATACTATACTAGCAAAAAGCTGGCACAAACACTATATATCGTATTGCTTTTCCTGATTGGATCAACAGAAGAGAATCGGATACCGGTGGAATCGTGACAACACAGCCATGTATATGGACAGATTTAAGAAATTTGAAAACTTGTTGCATAGAAATATGTTGGCAAGACTTAATTAGGTATAGAGGAAATATTATAGGAAAAATCATGTACGGTGTTTACCTTTTTGCTGTTGTCCACTTAATTATTTTCGAAGTGTCTAGCTTGTTTTACCAACTTGACTAATTGAGTCAAATAATAAGAAAGATGTTGCAGACTGAAGTTGCATACTTTTTCAATTCACAAGATTACGTAGAATAATACATGTAACTCTTTCTGAAACTAGTGTAATTTTATATGTGTTCTCTAATTTTGTCCCAACATTGTTCTTTGCATATAATTGTTTGCTGGTTGTTTCCTTAAGTTGATTGTATCAGCATCTATTGCAGTTTCTTCTGATATCTGATTTTCATTGCCCCTTACAAAATTGATCTTTTGCTTAAATCTCCATTCCTGAATTTATTCTTTTGCCTTTTTATATTCTTCCCTTCAGCTTTAACTTTTCATTTTGACAGAATGATGGTGATGATGACATATTTAAGTTATTACAAAAGCATATCATTTTGGATTACAACCGTCATAAGGTACTTATTTTGCATACTCACTTTGTTGTCTCTCTGTTCTTTATTTTGTTCTTATTTTGAACTTTTTATCATCTGATATGGCACACTTGCCGTAATGTCAGGGTATTGTGAATAGTCTGTGGTTTATATTCATAAATTTGTAATTGAGTATTAAACAGGGGTGTCTTACCGGAGATGAATGAAGTTATAGATGGCCTTACCTACATGTTAAATAGACTAAGGTATAATTCCTCAGAAGATTCACTATTATTCTGGGAAGCATGGACCAATCAAAAATGTTCTCATGTCTGTGTTGGATATGTTCTAGATGGACGCTTCACAGGCACGTGTCCATTGTGAGTCCATTGTACACTCGCATCCTACTCACTCGCTACACGTCCATCACATGTCCATTGCTTGTCCTTCGTGATCCTACATACCCAGTGTACATCCGTACTCCATAGGGTGTTAAACTGTTGATTTCCTATCCAATAGAAGAAAATAAATGTTTAGAGAATATCAGAAGTTTTTTCCCTATTCAGTTGTAGTCTTGTAGATAGTGTATTAAGTGATCATTGAACAAGTATGCTACCTCATTATATTGCAAAGAAGGCTTTTAATTGAAAATATGCTTTAAGTTCTACTTTGATATTGTTATAGTTTTGTTTATATACAAAGCGATTTAGGAAAAATCAATTTCTAAAATATATTATATTCATTGGTCTTGTTGTTGTGTCCATAACGAATAGTTGTGTTTTGAGTCATGTTGTGTGCTGTGTTCTTGTTCGTGTAACCTATGGTTCAAATAACTCAGGTTTGAATAGAGAAAGTCTATTTGAGACTAGTTATGGACTTAAAGAGTATTGAGCCACTGATAGTGTAAAAACAAAAGCAGAGTTGAAAAGGTGAACCCGATACTAAAGACATGCGATGCTAGTATTCCAAATTTATTGTCGTTGTTAGCATTTTTCTGCAGTTTTTTGACTTAATCGTCTTTTTCTTTTTCAGGGTCATGAATTGGCAATGCATGTCCTCTACCACCTGCAAACTGTCAGCATTGCTGATTTTGGTGGGCATTCTTCTTCCTCTGTTGTCAGCCTTTATGAGAAGTTTCTTCTATCTCTTGTAAGTACATTTTAGCTTCATAATATTTTATTTTGATTGTGCTACTACATTTACTTCGTATTGTGCGGAAGTGCTCAAATTTGTGTCTTTGTTTGTAGGCAAAGGCCTTGGTTGATTCCTTTCCTGCTTCAGATAAGTCGTTCAATCGGCTTCTGGGAGAAGCTCCTTTCTTGCCCGATTCTGTGTTGAAATTGCTAGAGGATCTTTGTGTCAATATGCATAGCCGTGAGCACCATGCAAAAGACAGTGATGGTGATCGTATAACTCAAGGTCTTGGAGCTGTATGGAGCCTAATTTTGGGACGGCCTCTTAGTAGACAAGCTTGCTTGAACATCGCTTTGAAGGTGTAAATTTCTTGTACATGTAGAAGAAGATTCATCATTCACTGACCTTGGAAGTAAATAAGTAGTAAATAGTGTGTCATGTCAAAGCTCTGTCTTCTGTTGATTTGAGGTTGTAGACGTACTTAAATTTGTATACACGTGCATATGCACACCAACACAATTTGTTTTAGATGCGCTTCATTACCTTATATCACACCCTTACTCATGAAAATGCCTCTCTTTGAGAAGATATCTATGTTTTTAATACAAAACTGACATTTTTGCTCATGATTAGGTGACTGCCCAACTTAAGATAAATGGTGTTTTTGTAAGAAACTACACCTTATAGTTGTAATATGAAATTGCAGGAGATATATGTAAATGTCTCTTACAGTTAATTCGAACATCTGAAGTATTAAGATGAAATGGCTATTCTATACACGTTACGCAAATGGCTAATGTACCATGAATTATGCCTTCTAGAGATCGAATCATTCAGTGGGGATGTATGACAGTAGTTTGCTATCAGGTTTGTCTAAGAAAAATGTATAAATGATAACAAATTTGATGGCTATTATATGAATCTTGATAGTCGCAGAAATGAGTGACAATTGGAATAAGCACTAGCACAAATAAGGTTTCAGATCTCTCCTTACCGAAGAGTTTCTTTTTATTATAACCTTATCACATATTTGAGTATCCAATTCAGTAGTTATGTTTCGATTTAAGGTTTATTTTGGTGATAATTTGTCAATGTAGAGCTCTTGAGTAGGAGCATTGTATCTTTTTTTTCCCTAGCAGATACTGAAGTGGCAGTTCCAAATAGGAATGTGTAAGATCATTGGTAAAGAATGTGAAACAATTGTTTGTCTCCAATAGTTTTAAGCTATCAAAGAATGATGTTTTTAATAATCATATTCAACACTCTCCTCACGTCTGGACTTGAGACTTTTTGATATGCATAAGACATGGACTTTAATTAAAATGGAAGGAAATTAAATGATACTAGGGGCTAGGTGGGATTCAAACTCAGGACCTCTTGACTGATACTATGTTAAAGAATGTGAAACAATTGTTTATCTTCAATAGCTTAAGCTATCGGAGAACAGTATTTTAATATATATATTCGACAAGCATTATTATCTTTTATTAGTGTGTTTTTCTTTTCCTATAAACTTATAGCTCAAGTTGTAATTGCAGTGTGCTGTTCATTCTCAAGATGAAGTTAGGACAAAATCTATTCGATTGGTATGCATACTTGAAACTTCTTATTGTTCTTTTTTCTTTTTTTTTGGTTCTAATTGTTATTATTTCAGTGTATTCTGTTTCTATCCTTTTGGATGCTAAATTTTTCGTTTTGCCTTGTCATACATTTATGTTCAGGTTGCCAACAAACTCTATCCTCTTCATTATGCATCAGAACACATTGAGCAGTTCGCAACAAATATGCTTTTGTCAGTTGTTGATCAGCGAGTTTCAGAGACAGATGATACATCTGTGTCCTCTAGAGAACCAAAAACAGAAGTAATTTGAACCTTTTGATCTCTAAAACTACCAACAATGTTACATTTTTTGCTTAAAGTGGAAATGTGACCAGTTTCCTGCATTTTTCCTCTTTTATTTACTTGGAAGTTGGAAGAAGCAAGCAGATTTATTCTCTTAAAAGGATTATAATGACTATGACGTACTTTGATTATTGATTACTTCTTTTCACTCTCTTTTGTCATCAGTTTTTTTTTTTTTCCTATTAATTTTGTAAATATTGCTAACAAGAATCTATGTGTATGGACTGTCAGGCAGGAGGTATTCAAGAGACTTCAATTAGCAGTTCGCAGAATTCTGAGCCTATTCGTTTTGAAAGCGATTCTATGAAGTCTTCTCTTGTTTCTCCATCTGTATCTCTATCTCAGGCTCAGTGTCAAACTTCGTTGTTCTTTGCTCTTTGCTCAAAGGTAAAAATTCCCATAATCATCTTTCTCTTAACTGATAAAATTTTCCTCAGAAAGTCAGAATTCAGAATTTTTCCTTGGGTCATTTAATAGGACATTAGGTTTAGCAGCATAATTCAGTTTCTTTTGTGTTTTTGGGGTCTTTTCAGCTGCTCTGCTTATACAACTTATATTTTCTGCAGAAACCTAGTCTTCTTCGACTTGTCTTTGATATTTATGGAAGGTCTCCAAAGGCTGTCAAACAGGTGCTGCTCTATCTTCTCTTGCGTATCTTTATACTAGAGATACATATATAACCATGCAATTGTATCTATTATATACCGTTGTGAAATCTGAATTTTCATGTATGCTCTTTTAAAATAATATAACATATATACATATATTAAAATTCTCCTCTTTAAATGACTTCTGATACAAAATCAACCGCCCCCAATAAATTTGATGACTCAAATTAAGATAAGGATATTTTTGCAAGAAACTATACTTTCAAGGGGTAAGCCTGGAAGATTCAGACTTTAGGCCCTTGTTTGGTTGGGGGTTAAGGGGTGGAATAACCCCTTAACCCCCATATTATCCCCAAACACCCCAAAAAATAGGTGGGGTTAGCTAACCCCACCTAACCCCACCTAACCCCACCTCAAATAAATTATCCTGGGTTAGCTAACCCCACTTAACCCCACCAAACTCCAACCAAATACTATTTTCTATTCATAATAACCCACTATCTTTTTTATCCCACCTACTCCAACCAATCATTATCCTTCTTTATCAATCATTATCTTCTTATCTCACCTACTCCAACCAAACACTATTTTTCATTATTCTAGACTAACTCCAACCCCCAACCAAACACAAAAAAATTTTAACCCCACTTTAACCCTGAACTTAACTCTATCCCTGGAATAGCTACTTTTTCCTTAACCCCGAACCAAACGGAGGCTAGGGGTATATATGTAAGTAGATGATGTGCACAGTTGCGGCAATATGTATTTGTAAAGGCCGCTGTATATCAAATCCGTTTGATGTATAACAGTTGTAAGCATGCAGTGCATCCATCGGCACATCCCTATCCTAGTGAGGAGTCTAGGAGCATCCAACACAGAATTACTGAATATTATTTCTGATCTACCTGACGGCGGTGAAAACCTCATCATTCTGGTATATCTTACTCTTTCATATACAAACATTTTCTTTTCCCTTGCCAATGCATGCCACAGTTTGCTAATATGATTTTTCTTTTTTTCGACTTTATAGACATTGGAAACACTGACTGAAGACTCAACTCCTTCGAAGGATCTTATTGCAACCGTTAAGCGTTTATATGAGACCAAGTTGAAGGTCGTAAAATTCTGTTTCGTCTTTATCTATGTTCTTAGTTAGTTGTTAATATTCTAATCTTTGTAAGAATATTTTTGAATATTTTAAGCGTATCTTTTGACCTTGTGTAATTTGTTCTGACTGGTATATTATTTTTTCCTTCAGGATGCTGCTATTCTCATTCCACTTCTATCTTCACTTTCGAAGGAAGAGGTCTTGTCTGACTACGCAACTCTTTTCTGCTTATGATATATGTTTTTTGCCCTTGTGAATTAACATGTTAATTATTGTAATAGAACTATTGTCATATAAGATATCTCCTCTCTCTTACGTAAGCCTAATGGTTTGTTAAATAGTTGTGAACATGTGCGTGCTAAAAATTCTGTGGAACATCTGTATCAGTTATGCTTCATATGTCTATCTGATGTAAATTATTCTTCAAGAGCGTGAAAAAAATTTCGCTGTTAATATTAGCTGGATATTGTATCGATTGTGCTAACTTGCACTTCTGTTTTTTCTACCTGCTGCAGGTGTTGCCTATATTCCCTCGCCTTGTTGATCTTCCGTTGGATAAATTCCAAGCAGCACTTGCTAGGATATTACAGGTAATCTGGTATATCATTTGAATATGTTACAAGTTCTACCTGCATTAATTTTTAGGGTGACAGTGGATGCCTACCAGGTATTTAGATTTCAGATGAATATATGATCAGATGATTATTTGAAAACCTAGGTTGTATGTTGCATTCACTGTTTTAGAAGAACAGGGCTCACCTTTCCAATTTTACTCAGTTTAAAGCATCCAGTGCTTTTATTATACTTTCTCATGCCATATTTCATGCAGAAAGAGCCATATTGCTTTCAGATATTGTGTCGTTTGGATTTGTAATAACTCTTCTATTGTGCCAATCTTCTATCTTTTCCTTGGGAACATGAGATCTCATGGAAGGAGGCTTGTTTGATCACTAAACTCTACAAATTTTATACCTTAATTTGTTACTTTATTTTTCACAACGGTGATGAACATTTATTGACAAGGAATACAGAATCCAGCTCTTGGCTAGTGACAGGCCCTAGAGTTGGCATTGATAAATCTTGGGATATAGTCACCCCATATATACAGGAATTTTGCTGATGGATCTTTTTTCTTCTCCAGAAAGGATTTGTCAAAGTGGCTGGGTAGTCTCTAAGTGGAGGGAATTCTTGAAAAGACTAGGTGTCTAGGTGGACTGCATGGAGACTTTGGCAGTTAACTAGACAATCTTTTTAATGCCAAATTGCAGAAAATCCCCTTGTGCACAATTGTCTTTTGCACTTAACCACCCTGAATATTTAAAATATGCAGAAATCCTCCTCAATTTTGTGTTGTCATCTGTTAATCTCCTTACATAATTTTGTCATCCTTAAAATTTATAAGAGACTAAAATATAGTTCAAAATGCCAACTATACGCATTGTATGGAAAGAAAGTGATATCCAGACGCCCTTTCATTTTCTCAGGTTTTTATTTGAATACCTGGTTGAGAAACACTTTTCATTTTCTCAAGTTTCCATTTTTCAAATGAATCTTGTTATCAGAAATTCTGTCGCTTGGTCATATTAATTGCGGAGTTTCATCTCGTCCAGGAATAGAAATGGAATAAAAGTCGGGAATAAGTTTATCTCTACAAAATAACCTAATCAGTAGCTGAGAGTGATTGTCCTTCGGAATTTATTTTTTTGCTGAATCAATCACTTGGTTTCAGTTTATCTCTGGATTGCCTGGCTCGTGTCTTAATATTTACTATGACAACTTGCTTAGCTACTGATCTCCTGCTAGCTCTTACCTTATTTCTTGCAGCCTTCAGTTAGTAAGGAGCAAGAAACGTTTACTACAATAGTAACTTTGGTCTGGCAAGAAACAGAGGGGTTGAAATTGCGGAAGTAAATAACTAAAGAAACGAATAATCAGATTTTAGTTGACAATGGAAGAGAAGTAAAGGTCAACCCTTGGATTTTTCTTTTGATGGCTGAAAGTTCCAACGGAGTCAAGAAGTTACCTATTGGTTATTGCTTCTCTCTTGATTTCCTTATGAATATGAGAAGTCTTATTTATCATCATAATCCTCTATCCACTTTTGTCTAGTTATTTTTGATGGCTCAAAGTTCCGTAGATTGCCTCTTGGCTATTGCTTCTTTTATCATATATGAACTGGTCAATTCAAGTTAGTTTCCTTGGATAAAGTCCTTGCCATGTATAAATTGCTCAAATCAAGTTTCTTGCCTTGTAGTTGGTAGTGATGCTTTATGTATAAAAAAAAAAAAACCCAATTTTACCAAAATTTAATCAACTTATCTAGTTTCTTTTTTCTACTTGACAATATAATTTATCTTCATCTGGTCAAGTGCATTATATTTTTTGTTTTCTCTTTTCCTATGTTGTTCTTGTACATTTCTGCTTTATTTGGCTTTTGAGCAGCTTTTGTTTTGTCTTCTTAAATATGATCTATATTTTGTGGGACTGTTATATCTTTAACATTCATATCATATTTTGATGGAACGTCACTTCTTGGGCTATATACCCAGCAATTACTTATTCTAAAGTGTAAATGATTTTCCTTCTCTTTTGGCAGGGTTCAGCTCACACTGGTCCGGCATTAACACCTGCTGAAGTTTTGATCGCGATTCATGATATTAATCCTGAGAAAGATAGGGTTGCTCTTAAAAAGGTATGATCTCATACACGAAAAATATTCTCAATGCACGGACACGCAGTTACCCATTTTTGCAAACGTAGAGGACGTTTATAATATTAGCGCTCACATGCATACATACATATCGACAGTCTTGTGTAGTTTGTATCTTCCTACATAAAATAAGAATCTGATAAATTGTAATGGAAATATATTCAGATAACAGACGTCTGCACTGCTTGTTTCGAGCAACGCACAGTTTTTACACAACAAGTATTGGCTAGTTCCTTGAACCAACTGGTATGTTCAATCATCCAAAGATGTCCTTGATTTTTAGTTTATGGTAACTTTCTTACTACCTTGGTTCCCTTACAGGTCGAGAAAGTACCTCTTCCTCTCCTTTTTATGAGAACAGTAATTCAAGCAGTGGATGCTTTCCCAACTCTGGTACCTTTGAATGTCTCTTTGTTTCGACTTTGCATCTATAATAAGACACGCTCATGCAGACAACAATCCTCCGAGCTATCCATTCATCCATCCACACACACGTGCATGCTCAAACACGTTTGTACACATGCATGTTAACAGTAGACCTATAGTTACGAGATTCTGAAGTATAGGGTCTATACATTTAACAAACTTTAAGGACAAAATGTCACTCAAAATGTATTACAAGTGGCAGATTATTCACGTTGTTTTAAGCTAAATTGATAAATTGTCTTGCAACTTTATTTTGCAGGTCGATTTTGTTATGGGGATTCTGTCCAAGCTTGTGAGTAAGCAGGTAAGATCTACACATTGCTACATATTATTATTCTCGTATTTTTAAATGTTCTTCTCTATCTTCAGTATTTACTTTTAAGCATGCGGTTACACTAGGATATTGTTGTTGCATTTCAATAAGAACCGTTAAAATTATTTTTTTGTGTCTATTGGTGACATTCAGTTGATTGAGAGGTCTATTATAAGAGGAAAATTATAGTATGCGGACCTTAACTCTTGTTAGTCATGAGTATTCTTTTTCAAATAGTACCACGTGCTTTACGACATATTGAGAAGTGATGGCCACATGTAGGGGTGTAATTTGGGCCGTGTCGGGTTGACACCACCCAGATTTTTTGGGCCGAAATGGGCCACAAGGTGGCCCGTCCTGGCCCGAATTCATTCAAGCGGGGCCACCTTTCTTTGGACTGTGGCCCAGCACGGCCCACGGCCCGAACCGGGCCAAGGCGTGCCCGGCCATTTTGTTATATATATATATATATATATATATATATATATATATATAATTTTTCTATATTTTAATTTTATTTTAAAAAATTTTTCAATTGATTTCATAAAATATATAGTTTTTAATTAAATAAATAAGTTTTAGATGGCTTTTAAAAAAATTATTTAAAATTTGTCTTTTTTAAATTAATATTTGAAAGAATAAATAAAAAAACTAAAAAGAATATTCGAAGAAAGGAAAAAAAAATATAAACAAACAGGCCGGCCTGGTATTTAGGCCTACACTTTAGTAGACTGGGTTGGACTGGGCTGCACCCGGCCTTGTGGCCTGACACGGCTGGCATCGCATTTGGATGTGGGCCGGTCCGTGCCGGGCCAAGGGCTTAGAGGCTGTGGCACAGAGCTGGGCCGGGCTGCAAGGCGGCTGGGTATGGCCTAGCACAACCCGCAACCGTGCCAGGCCGAGCTGCCCCACCGGCCGCTCGGCCCATTTGACACCACTAGCCATGTGTGTCAAGGAGAATACTGCAAACAGTTTTTAAGAGGACTATTTTAATTTACTTCTTTAGGTTCTCGTCTCATAGATTAGGAGAAACAGAACAAGCACTTAATTACATAGCCATACAGCCACCATTTTTCTAAGCTGTACCTAATGAGATTGGTTTCTTTTTCCTTTCTTTTTCTTGCATTCAATTCAATCCCTCCACAACTTTTGAGTTATTATATAGTCTGCTTATTACTCATCCTAGGAATTATTTTGATTCATTGTCAAAAGGGTTTGGTGGTGGTTATATAGATTTGACTTGCAATTTTGATGGCTGTGTTTAATATGACATATATAGATGCAAACTTATGGACATGCTAGCAGCTTTAGCTGTGGTTCACCTTCGAGGAGAGAAGCTTGTGGCCTTATTTGGCCAAACTGGAGCTTGCTGGAGAAGTGCTGTTTAGCTAGAGCTGTTTGAAGAAGCATCAAAAACTACATTAAAATCTCCACAATAACTTTTCACTGTAGCAAGGCAGAAGCTTTGAATTGGAGTTTTAGCTTATGGGTCTAAAAAGCTCATTTCAGCTTTGTTGTGACAACAAAAATTTTGGACTTCTTTGTTTGTCAAAATAAAAGGCATTATTAGTTTATGGAAACTTTTTGTTTTTTTATTTTTAGTGAGGTTTCTTCAGAAGCCAGGCTTGTATAGGACTCCTACCATCCTACATAACGTTACATATATTGAATATAATGGATATTATATTGCCATTACATCTACGTTTCTATGTTTTCTCTCATCAAACCAATAGGAAACCACTGTCAACTTTAGTTTTGTTTCTTGTTGCACAAACAAATTTGTTCATGCTTTTATTTTGTGGCTGTTAAGTAACATAATTTTAACTTCCTACTCCTGACCGATATACACACTCTACATACTGAAGTGCTTTATTCTGTCATCTTTATACACTGACACTCAGGTTTCTATTGCAGATTTGGAGAATGCCGAAATTGTGGGTGGGTTTTCTAAAATGTGCTTATCAGACACAGCCACACTCTTTTAATGCCCTATTGCAGGTAGAATTTGTTTCTTATTTAACCTGGCACAACTCGAAACTTTTACTTTCTCGGTTTACTAAACACAGTTCAACTATTGCAGTTACCATCGCCACAGCTTGAAAATGCTTTGATTAAATATCCAAACCTACGGGTTCCTCTTGCTTCTCATGTCAGCCAGCAGAACATGAGGAACACATTGCCGAGGTATGTTCCCAGTTTGATTAGACTTCTCAGCCAATTGCATTCAATCATTCATCAGTACATCAACACTGAAACTGCATTTGCTTTTAATAGCCAAACTTTAAAGAGATTTGATTTCATACCCAAGGATTAAAGTGCCCATCGGCACGGGCCGTATCTACCGTGCTGTATCGTGCCAGCAAGATATGGGTACGATACAGCTCCCGTGCCGATGGCGCAACTCAAAACCCTCTATTCTTAAAATTAGTAAGTTATTTGCTCAATAAAGTTCAAAAGATTTGATAAAAATACGTAGTAAATAATTGGCATATTTTGTTGCTAAAGAAAGTAAATATTTCATGCCATTACGTGTCGCCATACATATATTTTTTGTGACTGACACACATCGGTACAGCCCGGCACGCATCGTGCCGGCAAGTTTCCGGCACGATCCCATGCCACGGCACTTAAATCCTTGTTCATACCCCTACAGTTAAATTCATCTGCTTTTGTATATATAACTACAAAATATGTATTTCAATATGTGCCCTTCGAAAGAGTTGATTTCTTGCGTAAATATCCTTGTGCTTCCAAGTATCTCTTTGAAATCCTTTTCTTTCGACGTACTCTCATGAATTGGGTGAGTTCTAAGGTCAGGGTTTCTTCCTTTCTTTTTTTTTCTCCTTTTCTTTTAATAATAACCTAAGAAGCTGCACTTCTAATGAGTGTGTGTGTGTGTATATATATATATATATATATATATATATATATATATATATATGTCAAAAATTTAGATTCTACAAGGGATATGTTATTAAGTAGATGATTTTGTAGGGTTTATATACTCTTTTTTGGTTACCTTTTGTGTCGTGTAGAGAGAGATTATATAATGGCTAGATCAATGGCATACTCGGTAGGATAAGTGAAACTTCTTTCCCGATTGGTCTTTAGAGACCCTTCTGAATGATTTATTCCTTGGAATTGCTATTTGGATGTAGTTGTTGACATTGAATTTGAAATATTGAAGGGCTTTCTAATCCAAAATGAATCCAGCAATACAATGATAATAGCGTATCATCATTATTATTTACTTATGTTCAAGTTTGTTTGTTCTATTATTTAATAGTGGGCTTCTGTGGCTAATGATTATGACTGCAGACAAACCCTGAAGTTACTAGGGCTCACAAATGATCCGCAATAGCAGACGCCGCCATCGTCATTTTACGCTTCCCAGTGTATGCGTCAGACTCGAGCTCATCGGTCCACAGTGCCACCCTTTACATGATTCGGAGAAGTTTGAACCTTTTTGCGGGCTTGATCGGTCTCCTAAGTACACAACTTTCCAATCAAAAGATTCGGACATAACGTATTTTGGTCTAAGTGTATGTCTCCTGCAACGGTAAGCGCCAAAGCGCACATTATTGGGGGGGGGGGCGTGCAAAGGCCGCCGACCACATTTTCTCTCACTAAAGTTTATTACTGCACACACATCTATCGGGCGTGCATTCATACGAGCTCGCATTCACATCAAATTTCCGTGGACGAGGTGTATGATTGATCGGCAGAATATGTAACTAATTGAAAGCGCCTCCTTGACTGTATAATAGCTGTTCTTTTGCTTGCGAATAAGAAATTCAAGTTCTTATGTATGCATTGGAGTTACATATGCCGAGGGAACGAAGGACAAAGGCTTAGGGCTTAACAGTTGGTGTCGTCGCAGCTCACTTGTTTTATCCATTATTGTATTCTATTTTTGTTCTGTAATTGCTTTGCCCCCTTATTTTGTCGTAATTTCGTCATCGTAATTTATGTTCAATGATCCAATTTAAAGCAACTAAATATTGCTTGTATGGTAACCATTGGTTTTATACCCTGTTATTGTTGTTGAATCTGTGTCTCCGAAATTTTGATTATTAGGAGGAGAGAAGGTTATCATTTTAAATTTAATCTAGTGTCATTAAGATATTTAATTTAATTAATTTATATAGCATAATAGCATATTAATTTAAATGGTTTGATTTCTGCTTTTTAGTGGCGTGACTTGTTTTGATTGTTGAGTTGAATGAAAATTAGAAGGATTTAAATTTAAATTAAAATTTCTGATTTTGGTTATCATAGTATTTCACTTTCCTACTCTATTTGATAATAGATTTTTGGGATAAAAATAGGGATAAACCGCAGGGTAGTTATTTAGTGCAGTTCTTTGAAGCATAGGATATATAGTAAAATGAGTTGAACTATGGTAGGGTAAATTGTTCACCTTTATTTTAAGCATCTCATATTATGCGTAGGCAAATCATTTATAAGACTTTATGTAACGATCTGATTCACTAGTAATAACAATTCGTTGAATTCAAACTATCGAGTTATTGTTGTTTGTAGGTTGAGTCGTTATATTCGGTATTAGAATAGGTATATTAGCTGAAAGTGTGAGACTGGCTTTATATTGTCAGATGATCTTGAGCTGTGTGTGATTGCGTGACGAGGAAAAGACAAATTTATACCACTTTATGCCCCACCAGAAAAAAGTTGTGTACATGTCCAATCTTTAACTATTTAATTTGAGAAAACAATCAGTACACGTGGCGTCACGATAGTGCCTTATTACACGTGGTGTTTAGGGGGTGTTCCCACCTTCTCTCCCCAAACCCTTTTTCCTGAACCGTCCGCCCCTGTCTTTCCTTCGCTCTCTTTCTCTCCCTCGCTCTCTCTCTCCTCCTCTCTCTACCCTCCTGAACCGAACGGCCGACCCTCTCTCCCTCTCTCTCGCGTCGTCTCTCTACCTCCCTCTCTCTTCTCAACCAATTGCATCCCTCTTTCTCCTGAACCGATCGCCTCCCTCTCTCCCTTCCCTCTCTCTCTCGCACTGTCTCTCTACCTCCCTCTCTCTCCTGAACCAATTGGCCCCCTCTCTCTCCTGAACAGATCACCTCCCTCTCTCTCCCCCCCCTCTTTCTCTCTCTCTGTCCCCCTCTCTCTCTCTATCGCGGTGTCCCTACCGATCTCTCTCATGCCGGGTTTCTCTCTCTTCGATCTTGGAGAGAACAGTGCGGATCCTCTCTAAGCAACCGATGGCCTCCCTCCCTCTCCCCCTCTCTCTCTCGCACCGTCTATAGGTGACCCCTAACCCTATACCTCTGAGCTCTACAGGTGATGTTCTCTCTCGCCTTTGTATTTACTATTGTGTTCTCTCTCTTGCCTTTGTATTTGCAGTGTCCATTGCCTCTGACCCTAGATCTATTTGGCTCCTACTCCTTAGAGGGGCACCAAAAAACAATGACCCCTATTACCAGAAGCTCTGTTAAAAAAAAAAAAAAATGTAGGGATATTGTGAGACCTTTTAAAAAAAATGTAAAGATATCCTGAGATCTTACTTGATATCACAGTAAATCTTATCATCATTCTCTTCACTATAGCTTGCTTGACAAAGGGCTTATACTTCAAAAACTGATCACTAAAGCCTACTGGACAATAAGGGCTTATTTTGTGTGCTTCTAAGCCTATAAATAGCATGTACTTTTACCTAAAAAAACAGTAGTAGCCTCTCTCTCTCTGCAGTGTAAGGTGAGCTATTCTTATTGGCTAGAGGACCCTCTGTCTGTTTCTATACTAACTTATTATATCCCACCGCCTCCCCTCTCCACTATTTATAGTTTTTTGTTTTACTTTCTATTGCTCTTTAATTTACTACACTAAACTGATGGATTTGGTACTTTTTTGTGGCCTGGCTGTTTTCTAACCTTGATTCCTGGCTACATTTTTTTTAATGACTCTGGTTTTCGTTTTCGAAATTTTGTTTTTGATTAATTTGTCCCTTTCCTATCTTTTGCCCCTGAGCATGACCCCTCTTTAAGGGAGATTCAGTGTCAGAAAGGTTGGTCCACCTCTACACTAACTGCTGTGTCCTATAAAACAGAATATTGGATTGAGAAGGTTCCTTGGGTGTTCTATTCAAAGGCAACCATCTACCACAGATTGGATGGCCATTTCATGCAAACCCATCTAACACTGCTATATTGGGGGTTTTGTTCTAAGTGTTTCAAATCTTTTTTTTTTTTTTTTTTTTTTTTTTTTTTTTGGTTTTTTTTTTTTTTTTTTTTTTTTTTTTTTTTTTGTTATGTTTTGGATTTCTTTGCTTCTTGATCTAATTTCTTTGTTTTTTTGTTGGGGCGATAATGACAAGTGTATAAAAAAAAAAGTGCTCTGAACTTTCTTTGGACTATGAAACTGCCTGCTATTTCCTGAGAGAAATTTTGAACTTTCGTCTTCTATTACCTGAAAGCAATTTTTCCACCCGGCGAAGCATGACTTCGGTGTTCTATAGGAGGGCAACCATCTTGCAGAGATTGGACGACCTATTCAAGGGAAGCCATCTATTATTGTCTGTTCACTGATGATATTGGGTTTTTTCTTTTATGTTTTCTAACCCTCTCTTCTCTCCCAGCATGAAGTGCGGCCATGCCCAAATGATGAAGGAAATGCTTTTACTTGGTTCCATTTCCCACACTTTACTTGAGCCTATCTGTTTTATGTGTTTGGTTATATGTGTTTGGATTACTTGGTTTACTAACTTACTACCTACTATTATTATGTGTTGCAATTACTTGGTTTTTCTTTATTTTTCTTGCTATGTTTTTTACTCGGGTTTTTCGTTTCTTACTTACTCTTCTTTCTCGACTAGGTTCCTTGCTTCTTTGGGTCGATTTCTTTTTCTTCGTTATTTTCTTTTCTTATCCCTTCTCCTTTATTTACTTTGTTCTTTCCAGACTGTTTTCCTTGGCCCTTTTTCTTTTCTTTTTTCCTCTTTTTTGTTTTCGTTTTGTTTTGTTTTGTTTTGTTTTTTTTTTTGACGCGATGATGACAACTATCTCTTACAATCCATTTACATCTTGCGGCTATCTTACTCTCTGTGGCTATCTTACTCTCTTACTGCTTACCTTACTTCTTTGTGGTTGTGCTGTTAACTGTCTTCATGTTTTGCTACGTTCTCTTGATTGCTCTTATTAGGCCACACTTATTTGGTTTGTTTTGTTTTGATTACTTTACTTGGTTTGTTTTGTTTAAAATCTTGCACTGCCTTTCTTTAAAAAAATGTATAATTGGTCTGTTTTGTTTAAAATTTTTGCACTAACAATTTGTGCTACCCTTCCCTCTTTTACTTACTGAGATTCATCTTTCTTTCTTTCTTTCTTTTTTTTTTTTACCTGTTTCTTAATTTTCCCTTCCCTCTCTTCGCTTTTTGAATTGAATTGCTTGCTTTTAGTTGTCCTTTCTTCTTTTGTCTTGGTTTAATAGAATGTTATGGACTAATAAACTGTTGTAGATCGACTCAACTGTCTACACTAGACAGTTGTAACGACCCAGCCCACTAGCAACAATAACTCGTTGGGCCCAAACACCGGCCCAAAATGCTTAAGCCCAGTTATTATTACTAGTGTAAGAGTCTCTTATATACCCAATAACATCCCCATTCCTATCCAATGTGGGATTATTGGGGTGTGACAAATTCCTCCCGTTAAGGCCCTGATGTCCTCGTCACACACACAGCCCAAGATCACCAGGCAATGTGAGACTCATCTCGCTAGCCTTGTCATCCAGACCCTGGTATAGCCAGTCACCTTGTCATTCAGACTTCGGTATAGACTATCACCTTGTCTTTCAGACCCTGGCTCAGTCGAGACTCGTCACACATTTTCGGCTGGTGAACCGGCTCTGATACCAAATGTAACGACCCAGCCCCGTAGCAACAATAACTCGTTGGGCCCAAACACCGGCCCAAAATGCTTAAGCCCAATTATTATTACTAGTGTCTGAGTCTCTTATATATCCAATCACATTCTCATTCCTATCCAATGTGGGATTATTGGGGTGTGACAACAATACAGCTTTTCTATGTGCAACCATCTAACACTGTTCGGCTTCTTTGCTTACTTGCTCTTATTTTTAATTCTTTCCTTTTCTTCCTTGCTGTATCTTTTCTTAACTGTAAAGGGTGTAATTGGCATTCCTGTGTTGTGGTGCGGCCATGTTGGATGTTGATGGATTGAATATTCTAGGTTGGAAGGCCTGTTTAAAGGCAACCACCTTCTAATGATTCTTTTTTTACTGCTTAATATTGTAGGTTGGAAGGTGTTATATTTGGTTTAGATTTGTAGTTATCTAAATTGGAGTTAAATCCTAATCTAATTGAGATTGGATATATTTAGATTTAATTTGGCATACATGGATTATAATTAAGAGTGTAATTCTAATTGAATTAGGATTAGACTCTAATTAGGAGACATGTATTATATATACATGCTACGGCTGAGTTAATGACGCCGCGACCTAATTAAGAGCCATGCAAATTAACGAGATGTTGGTGTGGTTCATCCGTACGGAAGGACTATTCAAATTAGAGGCATTCTCTAATTAATTAAGTCAACCTTGGGCTGAGGAGCCGGTCCGTATGATTGAGGAGCCGAGCCGCATTTGGAGTCGCTTTGACGGATGCGGTTTTCGGCGTTTCGGATCTAATTAAGTTTTGGTCTTTTGAGAGATTTTCTTTGTACTCCGCCTTTTCGACATTAATAAAGTATTTGCTCCGTCTTTGTCCGTGGATGTAGGCCGTTGGCTGAACTACGTAAATATCGGTGTGCTCTTTCCACTTTATCTTTTTGTTTCCTGTATTAAATTATTTTCTGGATCTATTTTTCGCCGTTCCGATTTTAACAGAAGGTTTGTTAGAGGCTACCACTTACTGTTAAGCTTGTGGCGAAAAGGAAAAAAGAGATGCTATATGCTTGCCTGTTCAACCTGAGCCTCACTATTTTTTCTTTCCTATTTTCTACTTGGATTATTTATGTACTGGCCTTCCGTTTTTTACTTTTATTTACTTATTTCCTAACTGTGATTTGTTTTTTCCCTATTTAATCTTGGTGTTTTTTCCCTTTACTTTATTCAGGACACAAGAACTTCTTTTCCCTTTACTTTTTTTTTTTTTCCCCTTCTTTTGCATCTGCTGCCTTGCTTCTTTGCAGTACCTTACTTACATCTGCGTCATTCTTTGGTTCATAACTTCCTTTATTGCATTACTTTATAAGAAAAGGAGAAGTATTTGTCGGATCGTTGGCGCTAACCATTAATCCCAAAAGCTCGAGCTGTTAGAAATACGCAACCAATTCACTTAAAGCGTACAGAAACAGCGCCCACGGGTCTCGATTGTGACTCGGCCCACCTGGCCTCACGCCACTTCGAACATGACTCGGCCCAACCCAGCCTCACGCCATTTCGAACATGACTCGGCCCACATGGCCTCCCGCCACAGGGCAGGATGCTGGCCCATTTAAGCCAACAGTGAGCAACTCGGCCTAGGCGTACCACAGATTGTAGTCACTGCCGATGCCGAAGGTAAATTCGTTGGATATGTAGATTTGCAAATTCCGCACAGCAAAACTGTCGTCCAAACTGTTCGGTGTTCAAGCTCCCTGTTCCCTGTTGCTACTGATGCTGAGCAGGAAACTGCGCGCTTAGCTATGAAGAGGCTTAAAGAAGAATGCGATTTGCGATTCAAGGATATTAATTATGATGACTCCCTCTTATACAAGAGTTTATATGATCATCAAACAACCAATTGCACCATTTTAGCTACACAGTATAGCAATCTTTCTCGAGAACATAATTTTCTTAAGGAATGTTATGTTAGTACAGTGGCTCAAAAGAATGAATATGTAAATGATCAAATTAAGCTCCGAACTGCCACAGGGAATGCTATGCTGTAGTGAACCGTATTACCACTGACCTGCCTACTGCCAAGGCAGCCCCCTCTCAGGCCATGTCCAATCAGGATGCTTAGATATTCAGTCTACTTAACTGGTCCATGCTTTTGTTTTCGGCAAAGTTATGTTGTGCATGGCGTTTTGGTCCAGTATTAAATAATACATGTACTTTGCTTTTTATTTAGTGTTTTGCAGTTTGTGCAACTTTTGTTACATTTCAAGTTCTTGCTGTGGTTTCTCCATATGATTCTTCTGTTCAAGTTCTCGCTGTGGTTTCTCCATATGATTCTTCTGTTCGTTATTTTTTCCCTGCTGTTTGCTTTTCTCTATTTGATCTTGGTTTTTTCCCCTCCTTTTCTTTAGTCCAGTATTAAATAATACATGTACTGTTAGCTTTCTTAACATGTGGGAAATAATTAAACTTATTTGCCCTTAAATGTGAGTAATGCACCATTTCTCTTTTGTACTGTGCTCTTTTTGGTACATTCCCCACACTTGAAAAATAAAAGGAAAAATAAAAGGAAAAAAGAGAAATGGTGCATTACTAACACTTTAGGAGAACCTACTGGGTTCCCATTTTTGTTTAATATATATTCGTTTTGCCCCCCCACAGTAGGTTCTCTTAAAGTGTTACAAATGAGTCAACTCTAAGTTGTTTTTTATTTCCTTTTTTTTTTCTCTCTCATTTGCATGCAATGCTTTTCTTTGTTTTGGGTGTTTTATATGTTACATGCCTTTTAATTCACTTTCAATTTTACAGTGTAGTTTTTATTTTATTTTAGTTACTCTCACTTCTCCCAAAAAAACTGTTTTTTATTTTGCTTCTTAATCAAAAAAATCCATGCAGTATTTTGACATGGGTTTCCATTTAATTGTGAGTAATGCACCATTTGTGACATTTTTTTTATTATTGTTTGTGCAATTAATTTATCATTAAGAAATAGGTGGGCTCCTTAAAGTGTGAGAAATGGGACCAAACTTAGCATTTTCCTTCTACACCTGGCGAAAGCCTAGTTAGTAAATTCGCGAATTATTCGCAAATTATTCTCGAATTATTGAAAATCCGAATTAAACGGTCCATTTACGAATTTTTTCGAAAGAAAGAGAATTATTCGCGAATTTTTGAGCCAGCCGAATTATTCGCGAATTATTTCCGAATTATTAAAAATATAAATAAAAAACTTATAATTTTATTTTTAAATATAAATTATTTTATATTTTATACCGAATTCGTTTTTTAAGCCGAATTTTTCAACGAATTTAAAAATTAGAAAATAAATTTTATACGTATTATATCTGTACCAAATTTTTGCCAAATCCGAATTAACTAACTATGGGCGAAAGAAGCCCAACTCCCAACTACATGTTGGGAGAAAAAATGAGGCAACTATAAGTTGTTTTTATTTCTTTTTTTTTTTTCCCTCTCATTTGCCCGAGGTAACAAAGCATCGAAGAATAACAACAAAAAACCTCCAATATGGTTGGTCCTCAATAGAACATCAAATCGAAGAATAACAACAAAAAAACCTCCAATATGGTTGGGCCTCAATAGAACATCAAATGGCAAAAGAAAAAAAAAAAACACCACCCTCCATTTTAATGCATTGCCATTTTCCAGATCAAGTAATACTTTCTTCTATTTTAAAGAGTTCACATCAACCATCTTTCTACCCCTCTAAATCATGAATTTTTTATTTTTCTACTTCCTTCTTATATTCCATAACTATTTTTTCTAAAAAAACTTCTGTATTTATTCTAACATTTTTTTTGTATATATATTCTCTGTGTAATTCCGGGTATCCTACAGTATGCCATTATTTGCAGTTCCAGATACTTAAATATCTTTCATCACCTTTTTCCTTACATGGGCTTAACTGAAAGTGTTTACAGTAATAAGGTACTCATCCAATACTTTCTTCCTTACATTACCTTTTTGAAACTAGATCTTTTACACACCTTTTTACCTACTTTATACTGTTACTTATTTGCTATTTGAGTAGTTTTACATATTGTCGACATAAAATCTTATTCAAATATGTGTTCTCTAAAATTAGGAATAGGGGTTTTTTATAAGTTAGAATTTAAGTTCTTTAAGTTTTTCAACACGCTTATATATAAATTGTTTCAAAATTATTTAGCATTAATATCTGTTCGATGCCTTTAGTTACCACTCAGCTCTTTTTCTTTTTTCTTTTTTTTTTTCTTTTTTGTACTTTGTCCTCAGGCCTGAATGGACATATTACAAATATATAGAGAAAATAGAAAAAGAAGACGCCTTATACTTAATCAACAAAGAAATGTTTCTCGAAAACGTCCTCCGAGACATATTAGTGACATTATTCATGATGAACCCGGCAATCCTAGATTCCAATATAAAGAGAATAGAAGAAGGAGAAAACTTATCTTAACCGGCCGTAGAAATGCTACTGAGGAGCATTGTGTCCAAAATATAAATAGCATTACTGAGGCAGATGAGGGTTGCTCCAATCTACAAGTAGACGCACAAAGTGTCGACCCCCTGTACCTAGGTTTGCCTCAATATGAGTGCCAATCGTGTTCAGCTTTATTATGGTACCACAAAAGAATATATAAACATCGAAATCAGGCTATTCCAAGATTTTCTTTGTGTTGCCAAGAAGGTCGGATTAGTTTACAACTGCTACCACACACACCAAACATATTGGATGATCTATTAAATTATCAGGGGCCTCTAGAAGCTACTAAATTCCGCGAGAATATTAGAATATACAATTCTATGTTTGCTTTCACCTCCATAGGTGCAAAAGTAGATTACCAGATTAATAACAGGCCTGGTCCATATGTTTTTAGAATTAGTGGTCAAAATCATCACGTGATGGGTTCTCTTCTTCCCCCTGATGGACATCGACCTAAATTTGCTCAATTATACATTTACGACACCAAGAACGAGATAGATAATAGGATGCGAGCATTCGATGCACGTGGGAATCTTTTTACTATTGATAAGGATATTGTATCGGATTTAATCACGATGTTTGATAATACAAATGAAATTGTGAAAGCCTTTAGAATGGCGAGAGATCGTTTTAAAGAAAGTAATTATTTACCTATTAGATTGAGATTGATTGGTGCACGAAGAGAATGTTCAAGCCAATATAATTCTCCATCATCTGCTGAAATTGCTGGACTGATAATTGGTGACCTTGGTTGTGTGGATCGACATCGTGATATCGTAGTTGAACACAAAACTGATGGTCTTAGACGTATTAGCGATCTACATCCAGCTTTTATGGCAATGCAGTATCCTATACTGTTTCCGTATGGTGAAGATGGCTTTAGACTTGGAATTCGATGTAATGAGAATTCTCGTAGAAAAACAAATTCAAGACAATGTGTTACTATGAGAGAATTTTATGCCTATAGGATACAAAATAGATTGAATGAAGGAAAATCCTTGATTCGAGGTGGAAAACTTTTTCAGCAGTATATAGTGGATGCGTTTACATGTGTTGAGGAAGAAAGGCTTGCGTATATTAGGAACAACCAATCAAATTTGCGTTCTGAAATATATAAAGGTATTAGAGATGCTGTTGCTGAGGGTGATATAGATGGTAATGCTATTGGAAAGCGAATTATATTACCGTCAAGCTTCACGGCTGGCCCTTGGTATATGATCCAAAATTATCAGGATGCTATTGCCATATGTAGGCATTCTGGTCCTCCCGATTTATTTATAACATTTACATGTAATGCACAATGGCGAGAAATACGCGATGCATTGCAATTTATTCCAGGCAAACGACCTGAAGATAGACCAGATATTGTTAGCAGGGTTTTTAAGATGAAATTGGAAGCACTCATGAATGATATCAAGAAAGAAGATTTTTTTGGCAGGACAACTGCTGGTATGTTTAAACATTGCCTATAAAACATAAAATATAGTCCGTTGTTATTAAACCTTCTTCCCAAACTGATTCTTTTGTAGAGCTTTACACAGTGGAGTTTCAAAAACGAAGCCTACCACATGTGCATATCTTAGTATGGTTGCGTGCTGATCATAAATACTTAACAAGTTTGGAGATAGATTCAATTATCTCTGCAGAGATACCTGACAAAACTGTTGATCCAGATAGTTACACAAGTGTTGTCAAATTTATGATGCACCGTCCATGTGGGTTGGCAAAACCAAACGCACCATGTATGGCGAAAGGTCGAAGCTCGAAACATTTTCCCAAGGATTACAAAAGTGAGACCGTAATAAATGATGATGGTTATCCTATATATAGAAGAAGAAATGATCATAGGGTTGCTATTAAAAATGGGATTGAACTTGATAATAGATTTGTTGTGCCTCACAACCTTACATTGGTTAATAAATACCAGGCTCATATTAATGTTGAATGGTATAATAAGTCGAGGCTTATCAAGTATTTATTCAAATATGTTAATAAAGGTCCGGATCGATCCGCCGTTGTTATAGAAAATTATATTAATCATGAAGCCTCCGGTTCCTAACAACTGTATAAACAAATTGATGAAATTAAGCAATATCTGGATTGTCGATATTTATCCGCGTATGAGGCTATTTGGAGGTTATTTGATTTTGATATTCACTTTAGACAACCATCTGTTGAAAGATTGACTGTACATTTGCCTATGATGAATAATGTTACATATCATAGTGGCCAAAATTTGATGGACGTTCTGAGGCGTCCTAATATTGGGTAACGATGATGCCCGCGATCTTACATATGCAGAGTTCCCGACCAAATGGGTATGGCATCCAAAAGATAAATTTTGGTCAAGACGCAAGCAAGGAAATCGTATAGGAAGAATAGTTTACATCCATTCAAGTGCAGGAGAGCTTTATTTCTTGAGAATGCTTTTGAATGTGGTTAAAGGTCCTAGAAATTATGCAGAAATTAGAACTATGCATAGTGTTATTCATGAAACATTTCGCTCTGCATGTCAAGCCCTAGGCTTACTTGGAGATGATAGAGAATGGAGAGATGCACTGAGTGAGGCAGCACTTTGGTGCTCCGCATGTCAGCTTAGGCAACTTTTTGTCACTTTATTGCTGTACTGCGAGGTAACCGATCCATTTAAATTGTGGGAAGAATTTTGGGAATCATTTGCTGACGATATCATACATAAGTTACGGAATATTCTTGGGATTCAAAATCTTCGCATGTCTCAAATTGAACTCCAAAATCATGTTTTATTTGAGCTTGAAATATTATTTAATAAGAACGGCAGTTCCCTTGCACATTTTAAGCTTCCTATTCCAAATAGACTGGTTGTCGATCAATTGAATAATAGGTTGCTCAGAGAGGAAATAGATTACAATTTAGAGGAATTAGAACAGGAGCATTTGCATTTGTTTAGGGAATTGACCAATGAATAAAGGGAAATCTATAATGCTGTATTGATTTCCATATATGAAAAAAATGGGGATGTAATATTTGTTTACGGACATGGCGGAACTGATAAAACTTACCTTTGGAAAACTATTATTTGCAAATTACGTGCAAAAGGCAAGGTAGTGTTGGCTGTTGCTTCATCCGGTATAGCTTCACTTCTATTGCCTGGAGGTAGAACGGCTCACTCGAGATTTAAAATACCTATTCAAATTGATGACTCTTCTGTTTGTGAAATAAAGAAGTCCACCCAACTTGCAAAATTAATTTCCCATGCTAGCTTGATCATTTGGGATGAAGTGCCTATGAATCACATGAATTGTTTTGAGGCATTAGATAGAACATTGAAAGACATTTTGGAAATAGATGATTCAGATGCTGGCGAAAAAATGTTTGGAGGCAAAACCGTTCTTTTAGGGGGTGATTTTAGGCAAATACTTCCGGTGGTTGTAGGTGGAACTAAAGAAGATATTCTTAATGCATCAATTATTAGGTCTTATATATGGAGCAAGTGCAAGATTTTTCGCCTTACTACAAATGTGCGTTTACTCCAAAGTTCTTCAAGTGAAAAATCAGCTGCATCTCTAGCAGAGTTCAGTAAATGGATACTCGATATTGGTAATGGCAAAATACAAGCTACTAAATTAGACGGAAAAGAAGAACCAACTTGGATTAAAATTCCTGACGATATGCTTATCGACAAAAATACAAATGGCATACAAAATATTGTTGCAGAAATTTATGATAGTATTGGAGTGAATTATAATAATCCTGCCTACCTACGAGATCGGGCTATTGTTACACCAGTAAACGAAATGGTTGATGAGATCAATTCCTATGTACTTACCTTATTGCCAACTGAAGAACGTGTTTACTTAAGTTCACATTCTATATGTAGTTCATCCAGAAATGTTCAGGACAATGATATGCTTTATCCTGTAGACTTCTTGAATTCTTTAAAGTTCAATGGAATACCAAACCACGAAATAAAACTAAAAGTTGGGGCTCCTATTATGTTGCTCCGCAACATTAATCAAAGCTCCGGTCTTTGCAATGGTATCCGACTGGTGATAACCCAATTGAGTCATCAAATTATTGAAGCAGAAATCTTTACTGGTAATCATATTGGCGAAAAAGTTTCTATCCCTCACATAGTAATGAACGTAACTGATTCAAAATGGCCATTTGTATTAAAGCGAAGACAGTTCCCAATTCGATTGAGTTATGCAATGACCATCAATAAAAGCCATGGCCAGACATTGCGAAGAGTTGGCCTTTTTTTTGTCCCAACCTGTATTTTCTCATGGACAGCTTTATGTGGCGGTTTCGCGCGTTACTTCTAGAGAAGGGTTGCGCATTTTCATAGATAATAAGGATGGCGAGCCTCAAGGTCATACAAGAAATGTTATTTATCGTGAAATATTTGCAAATCTATAAGGGCTGGTTGTTTATTTTGAGATTTTTTGTGTTCCGAAATATTCAGCTATTCTATATAATAATTCATTATTATTAAGTTGTCCTTTCTTTATTTTTTACTCACCACATTTTTTTTTTTATGTGTATATATATATATGAAACAGGCCTACACATTTGCAATGGAGTACCAACTATTATCTGAATTATCGTTTCAACCTCAAAATTGCAAGATTAAAGTTCGAATGTGTCCACTTTGGGAATCGTCTGCTCCTTTTCTTAAAGGAGATTTATTTGGTTTAGATTGTTTACTGGTGGATGAAAAGGTAATGACATGTGTTCTTTACATTTTTTGTTAACTCTCTTTTTATGTTACTTTCTAACTATTTTCAAATTGGTATATTTATTAGGGATGATTGCCTATATACCCCTCATGCGTCTGGAAATATCCGATCTACCCCTACTTTTTTTTTTCTTTCTAAAATGCCCCTCATATGTTCCACCGTTATTCCAAAATACCCCCGCAGTTATCCCCTGTTAGCTTAACTCGGGTTAAATATGGGTTAAATGTATACTAGAGTTAAAACCTATATAAAATACCTATTTTACCCCTACCTTATTATGCTAATCCCTTTAAGTTATCCTCTTTTTCTCCCAACTTGTTCTCCCAACTTGATCGCCGGCTCATCCGCCTCCATCTCGCCGGCTCCTCCGCCTCCACCTCGCCTCATCTCCTCCCAAACCATGGGCGAGGATGACGCCCGCTACCTCCCAGACCACCGGGGGGGAGTTGCGGCAGCGCGGCGGAGGAGAAGGAGGGGTGCCGCGACGACGCGGCGGCGCTGCGGTTGAAGCTGGCGGTGATGGCGACGATCCTGGTGGCGGGGATGGTGGGCGTGGCGATCCCGCTGGCGGCGGGGCTGAAGCTGCAGTGCCTCTTGAGCACGGAGAGCGGCTTCTTCGCCCTCGCCAAGGCCTTCGCCGCAGGCGTCATCCTCGCCATGGGCTTCGTCCACATGCTCCACGACGCCGAGGCCGCGCTCACCGACCCCTACCTCCCCCGCTTCCCCTGGCGCCGCTTCCCCTTCTCCGGCTTCGTCGCCATGGCCGCCACCCTCGTCCTCGACTTCCTCGCCACCCAGTTCTACGAGCGCAAGCACCGCGCCGCCACCGCCGCCAAGACCGACGCCGCGGCTGAGGACGACGATGAGCGCTCCATCATTAAGTAATTAGCACTTAATTATTTAATAACTATGTTCCTAGAAATCAACTGTCGTGTTTTCTGATGATAATAGTAATAATAATAACTAATAGATTTATTCATATAGTATTTTATTTTTATATAGAAATATTATTGTATAATATTTTATTTATAAATTTGTAATTATTTATTAATATTTTTAAATATATAACTCTTATATATTATTAATATATGTTTATTATAATTTTAAATATATTTAATCTATATATAAATATTATAATAGTAATATATATAGTATAATACCAAATTTTTAAAAATTATATATAAAAATTATATTTGATCCCGAATTTTTAATTGGTGAACGTATAATA
>NC_033636.1:1986121-2052838 GCF_001540865.1 Ananas comosus
CTTCGGACTCTCCGCCCGCGGTGTGCTGCGCCCGTAAACGGCACCGGCGGAACTCACCTACCACCCTGCCACGCGTCGAAGCAAGCGATATTTACGAGGTGAAATTTCCGGACCCACTTCTGGGCGCCCGGAACATGGGATCCGAATTGGCTTCCAGTTTTAGTTAAATTCAACACTCGTTTCTGGGCGACCCTAAACATTTTCTGGGCGCCCGAATCTGGCAAAACTCCAGTTTTGCTTATTTGAGTGCGCCGAGTCCAATTCTGCATCCAATTCGTGCAGAATTGACTCCGACTCAGTCCGACACTCTCCAGAGATGTCGACCAGTCTAAAATACTGAAGCCAATCCTATCCAAAGCTCAGGAACACTACAATTCAAATGTCGGCTTACCGAGGGCAAAATATATCTTATAGAAAAGTTTAGTGTTATTCCAAGCAAGAAAAAGTTTGTTGCCGTCTATATGATTCAGATAAATAGGTGGACATCTATAACTGTCACACCCCGAAACCCGCCTATTTGGTCGGTTTGGACACGCCAACATACTGCCGAAAGGATGTTGGGATCAAAAAAATTTTAAAATTTAAAATTCAAATTAAAAATATAGAAGGTAATAAAATAAATGGGGAATGATTATGCTTGCCTTAGATGACCAACTATTAAAAGGAAAAGATATAAAATATATTATTGCCTTATTTTCAAAATTTTTTGAATTATTTCCCAAATTGAAGAGGTCCTAGAACCACTATAAATTTGACCATGGGATTCAAAAAATGGATCTTTTGGGGGGATTGAGAAAAAAAAAAAAAAAAAAAAAGAAAAAAGTGGGCAACAGGAGGGGCCCGCCTCTCCCTCTCTCTGGTTCGGAGAGAGAGAGAGGGGTTGGGTCCCCTCTCTCAGATCAAAGAAAAAAAGGAGGAAAAGAAAAAAATAAAAAAAAAGGAAAAAAAAGAAAGCAAAAAAAAAAAAAACCAGAGAGAATGAAGGATCGACGATAGCGGCGGCGGCTATGACGACTTCGACGACGACAACGACGTGCGAGGAGGCCTCATGACCTCCTCTTTCTTCTTCTTCTCTGACAACGGCGGATTGGTGTATACGTGCAAACGTATAGTAGCGATTTATTTGTCGGCTTGATCAACTCGACCGTCTTCATGATAGGTCGACCCGATCAAATCTGACATTGGATCGTTACTGTATCATGCGTGCGTATTCACTAAACGTCCGTCTCCCCAACATCGACGAAAGATCTACACGAGCGTGCAAATGACGTGACGACGAATCTCCAACCGATTTCATTGTGCGACCGTCTTCGTGATAGGCTCGACACGCTCAAATCTCAAAAAAAAATAATGATAATATAATAAAATAAAATAAAATGATAAAATAAATATTTATCTTAGATCACTGTCTTCGTGATAGGCTAGGTCTAATTTGACATAAACCGGGTCGCCGTCTTCGTGATAGGCTAGATCCAATTTGACATAAACCGGGTCGCCGTCTTCATGATAGGCTTGACCCGGGTTCGGTTCATTAAACTGGGTCATCATCTTCGCGATAGGCTTGACCCTGGTTCGGTTCATTAAACTGGGTCATCATCTTCACGATAGGCTTGACCCGGGTTTGGTTAATTAAACTGGGTCGCCGTCTTCGAGATTGGCTTGACCCAGGTTCGGTTGATTAAACCGGGTCGCCGTCTTCGTGATAGGCTTGACCCGAGTTTGATTCATTAAACCGGGTCGCCGTCTTCGTGATAGGCTTGACCCGGGTTCGGTTCATTAAACTGGGTCGCCGTCTTCGTAATAGGCTTGAGCCNTTCGGTTCATTAAACTGGGTCGCCGTCTTCGTAATAGGCTTGAGCCGAGTTCGGTTCATTAAACCGGGTCGCCGTCTTCGTGATAGGCTTGACCCAGGTTCGGTTCATTAAACCGGGTCGCCATCTTCGTGATAGGCTTGACCCGGGTTCGGTTCATTAAACCGGGTCGCCGTCTTCGTGATAGGCTTGAAATACTTGATTTGAACCAAGCGCAACATAATCATGAGTTCAATTTGAACTTATAAAAAATAGAGAAAATAAATAAGTTGGAGCCAAGCCTAAATCAAACCGGCTTGGATATATATTCAAACCAAACCAAACCCAAGTCAACAACGGGTCTACCAATCATGGATCAAAAAAAAAAACTAAAACCAAGTTGGTGAACCAAGTCTAAAATGGTGAACCAAACTCATAAGGGTGGACCAAACCCAAGTGTTAAACCACGTGTATAGCATTGAACCAAACTCGCAACAGTGAACAAAACCCAAAACGATGAACCGAATTGACTCATAAGCTGGTTCAACTTAAATCGAACTAAGACTCAAGAGGTTTGAACCAAACCAAATAATGAACCAGTTCGACCTAAACCGAACTACAAGTTGGTTCAACTCAAACTGAACCACATGAGGATCGAATAGACCAAACCACGAGTCAGTTCAAATTGAACTGAACCACAAAAGCGTTCCAAGTCCAGCCGAACCAAAGCATATACTGGGTTCAACTCAAACAAAAGCATAAGAGGTTTGATCCAAGCCAAGTCGAATCAATTACAAGTCGGTTCAACCTAAACCGAACCATAAAGGATTCGACTTGAACCAAAGTGAATCCGATCTGAACTGAACCGAATCGGATCCAGTCTAAACTGAACCATAAAAGATTCGACTTGAACCAAAGTGAATCCGATCTGAACTGAACTGAACCAGATCCTGTCTGAATCGAACCATAAAGGATCTGACTCGAACCAAAGTGGGTCTAATCCGAGCCGAACAGGATTCAACTCGAACCGAAGTGGATCCGACTTGAACCAAACCATTAAGGATTCGACTTGAACGGAAGTGGATCCAACTTGAACCAAACCAAAAAGGATTTAACTGAACCACAAAGGATTCAACTCAAACCGAAGTGAGTCCAACCCGAACCGAATCATGCAGGATTCAACTCGAACCGAAGTAGGTCCGATCTGAACTGAACCACAAAGGATTCAACTTGAACCGAAGTGAGTCCAATCCGAACCGGATTCGAATCGAACCAGATCCTGTCTGAACCGAATCATAGAAGATTCAACTCGAACCAAAGTGGATCCGGTCTGAACCAAATCATAAGTGATTTGACTTGAATCGAAGTGGATTTGATTCGAACTGAACCGAACCGGCTCCGGTCTGAACCAAATCCTAAAGGATTCGACTTAAACCTAAATGGATCCAAATCGATTCGAACCATAAAGGATTCGACTTGAACCGAAGCGGATCCAATCCGAACTGAACCGAATCCGGTCTGAACCAAATCATAAAAGATTCAACTTGAACCGAAGTGGATCCAATCGGAACCAAACCATGAAGGATTCGACTTGAACCGAAGTGGATCCGATCCAAATCGAACTTGAAGGAATTCGACTTGAACCGAAGTGGATCCGATCTGAACAGAACCATAAAGGATTCAACTCGAGTCGAAATGGGTTCAACCCGAACCAAACCATAAAGAATTTGACTTGATCCAAAGGTCTCGGGGCGTGACACTATGAAATCCTAGAAAATCCATGTCTTGGGTGTTTTGTTTGAACCCTAAGTGGAAATTGGGAATTTGTTATATATGAGATTTAACTTAGGTTTGATCTCTTGTAACCCCAATTGGAGTAGAAATCGATGCGTTGGAAGACTCGGACTGAGATTCCGACAAGTCTACGCCAAGTTATTGAGAAAATACCTCATTTCGGCTTCGTTTGTCGCGGAGCGAGAGGAGTGACCATTCATAAATCGCGGGAAGTGGTTTTCTCACATTCCGGCATCACTTAGAGGTGGGTGGTGCTATCCGAAGTTATCGAATGCCTTATTATGTCTAGTCTTCTCTTTGAGCATAGTGTATATGTGTAGTGAACTGATGCATTATAGGGTAAGTATGATATGTGGATCAGTGGTAGCATTCTTCTATACTTGGTACATGTGGATAATGCATGATAAACTTGAACCCTATAGATGTATGAAATGTGGTATTATGACACTAGTGAACAAGTGGCATTATGACTAGACAATTTGGGAAACTCTAAGTAGTGTGAATGATAAACAAGGAAAATGAACTTGTGACATAATGACATTATCATGAGATAAATTGATTAGCATCTAGAGTGGACATGCTAAACATAGAGTTGTGGCATTGTATCCTCCAAGTGAGGATTGGAACGTACTCACAAGTAGTCTAATGCTCGAGGTAGGTCACTCCACTTTGGGCGGTGAGCTCCGGAGTTGTCATCAACTGGGTTGGTAGTGGAATTCTCGCCAGTAGACGGTCCCGTCGGGTCGTAGCGGAATCCTCCCCAACAAAAGGGTTTGGTTGGTGAGTTGTAGTTAACCAAATGGTTAACCAAGTTAATTGGGTAATGGTAACAATGGCATGCATGCATAAACTTCATGAGTTATATGTTATTCTTTCCAGCTTTGTATAGGCATCGTAGTAGATATAGTTGGTTACTATCTGTTATATTTTCTTGCCTACATATGCCTGAGTAGACCTAGTGCGTGAGTCGGCAAGGTCGGCAGCCGAACCCACTGGGAACTTTCATTAGTTCTCACACCACTAACCTTGCAGATTCTAGAGCGAGCGGGGCGATCGAGGATCAGGGCACACTACAACAAAATTGGGTTATAGGGACATATATTTGGGACACTTTTGTGTAAGTGTCCTATTTATACCAAAACTTTAAAAAAAAATCACTAATGCCTAAATATAAAGCTCAATCTAACCAAAAATAAAATGTTACTCTACTCAAGCCACCCCACCTAGCACATTCGGCCCGATTACAAACAGAAAAGAAAAAAAAAGAAAAATCGATTATCATTTTCCATTCTCACCTCACTCAATCCACTGAAATTCTAGACGAAGAGCCCTTCCCTCTCCTCCTCTTCCACCACCGTGCGCAGCCAACGAGATAGAGTTTCGGCGATTGATAAATGTTTAAATAAGTGTTAGTAAATTAGCAGCACTCTTTTTAGATTATACCGACACTTTTAACTGTCACTATATACCTAGCGACCCCATATATAGCAACACTTTTTAAAAGTGTCAGTAATTTAGCGAGCAGCACTTTTTTTTACCTGTACCAATATTTAAAAGTGTCGCTATACACCGTTTTTGTTGTAGTGGCAAGGATATCGCGCCCTAGATAGCGGGCCTCCTTCGAGTATAGCATGCACCCGGGTTATGATCATTTTGTATTATGATGGAAGTACTATGTAAATGAACATCATGTATGTAGTTGGAAACCTATGGTGTAATTTTGGATAATGGATGTAATATATGAAACTTGTATTTGGTTTCTTTTTGGCATTGGATAATGTATGTTTAGTTAGAATTACTTTCACTTTTGTTGTTGTTGTATTGCTTGGCCTCGTGCAAGCCATGTATAATGGAATTTATTCTAGGCAAATTTATTATACATGTACCTTGGTTGTTGAGCCATAGGCGGATAGAGGAGGTTCTGTCTATTCGGCGTTTGTTTGACGTGCTCGAACCGATCAAATTGACGGTCACGAGGCATGACAGATTCGTTGCAAATTTACACTCTTGGGGCATAATAGAACAATCTAATAAGGTTTTACTCTTTACTCGATCGAATGGGAACATGTATTTGCTCCAAATTTATACTGTTAGGGAGCATAAGAATAGTCTATTGATATTCCAGTTTCAGTTCATTTGAATGTGGACATCGATTTGTAACAAATTTACACTCTTGGGGCAAAATAAAACAATCCAAATAGGTTTTACTCTTTGTTTGATTGAATGAAAACATATATTCGTTGCAAATTTATAGTGTCACGCCCCGAATTCCTCGTTTCCCCGGGAATACTAACAGACCCGCCGTATACATAGGAATTTTCTCTGTATACGAAGCGAAGCTGAACATATACCTAAAATCATACAACACTACAACCAGCAATATAGAGCTGCTAGAAAGAAATAAACATAATTAAAAGCAAAAGTTCACTACACATATATAACATCCAGGTGTACAAAACGCTCGCTCTAGCGAGATACAACATAAGTATGTATAAGAACTCAAAACAACCACCACCTGTAGCTGATACTCCTCTAGCTCAGCAACTCAACAGGAAGGGTTCTAACTCGCAACACCCTTTCCGTGATCAGAATCAGCAGGAGCAGCAGCCGTAACCGAAGTCTCTGCAAAAGAGGGGTAACAAATGGGCATGAGAACTACTGCAAAAACAAGTAGTCCTCAGTGGGTACCGCCCTTGTCACGCCCGGGTACCAGCGGAAGCATATCCGGCACGTGCACAGACCCGCCATACACCTGCAGTATATAAGGCGTCTACAAGCAACAAGTCGATAGGAAGTAAAACAAAGAAAGTCCTATCCTGATATCAGAGCAAAGTACAAGTCGATATACAACGAGTATCCAATCCAAGTCAAAATACAAAGAGTATACAATCCACGATCTCAGCAAAAAGGAGAAGTAACATCACTATAATCTCAACCCCGAAAGTAAAATATACATCATAGGTATACAAAAGGAATAGGTACAACGGTGGTCTCTCTATACATAGGGACATCACCCTCGGCCGTAGCCCGAGTAGCAAGGTGATCGACTAGCACGCTCCTAGTAGTCCCTAGCTAGGCGCGACTCCCTTGCCACGATCCCTAGCCTCTCCTGTAACAGGCTCTGTAAAAACAACCACCAAAAGGGCGTGAGAACTATTAACAATAGTTCCCAGTGGGTAAGCCGCCAGCCTCGGCGAATTACACCACTAGGCTCATGATGTACTAATTGAAAGCAAAAACGATAATTGCATGATTTATAAGCATGATGCTAACAAGTAATGAGCATGTAATCAACATGTAATAGCATTCTACAGTAATGAATCATTTGCATAATAGGGATATGGCAATTTCTGTAATCATGAACATAGACATGAATAATAGCATGAACATGAAAGTGACTACTGCACACTTTAATTAATAAACATTCATTACTGTCCTGTTTTCATTAAGTACTATCCTTTCATTCACAGGGACCTACCCAAGGTAGTCCAGCTTGCGCCGCGCCTAATGGCCCCGTGGTAGTATACACTCCCCACGGCAATCCACTTCGGCACCCAATCCCGCACGGGCGAGCAACTGTCGCGTAGGCCAACTCCGGAGTGCCGGCTTGTAGGGAGCTACCCTCACAAGCGTGTGCGAATGAGCACGATGGCAAGCAAGCAAAGTCCATTGTCCACATATCCCAATATTCATATTTTCATTTACAAAGTTCTTACCCTCGATCCTCTGATCGGAATGTCAATACACAAATAGGAACAAAAGCTAGTATCCACTAGACTGTAAACATGTAATGGTAAAGCTAAATCACATAGCATTATAATCTTTCCACTAGTATGGCGCTATCAACATAGTCACGAGCATATCATCGTTCTCTACGTTAGAGTCAAGAGAATATCATTGTTCTCTACTTTAAAGTGCATCCTACACTTGTTCATAAGTCATTCAACTGAATTGAATATAAATAGAAATACTTTCATGTATAAGTGTTCTCTATATCATAGAAACATAATAAACTGATCTCTTGATTGTTCTACTGAACTAAACAAAAATACTTGAATGCATGAGTACTTTTATGCATGAACGCTCATTCACATATGATAAACGTCATGATGACGAGTTCCAAGCCTTTTAACAATTACATAGGCATACAACTAGGCCACTTCTATAATACATATAGAACATAGGGGAGCTTCACTTGCTCTGGTTAGGTCAAACCCACCTAGTACTAGGCTCCAATTATCCACAAGAAGTCCCACAACGGCTCAACGAAGCCCCAATGCTGCTGAAAACCAAACGTCAAGATCGGATTAAATCTACGGCCGAAATGTCCAATTTCGACCTAAATTCCACTTAGTACAAAGTAACTCTTTAAATCCCTGTTTTGGGACTAGTGTAATACCTCAAGAGATGTCTCCAAGAGCTCTCACAAGTCAACGAACGATGATCCAAGGCTCAGTCGCACTCTTGCTGCGAGCAAAATCAAAACAGCATCAAACTTGTCATATATTAGCAACTTTAGTCGGAATCTTGCAATTTCAGCTTTCTAACTGAAATTCTTGCTTACCTTAGGTTAGAGTACCTTCTAAACCAGCCTCCCAGGTCACTAAAATAGCTTAATATGATTCGCAAACCTGCTGCGAAGAAAAAACGCAAACTATATCAAGTTGCGGCAAAAACTCGCGTTTAATTCCAAATTCACTTCATAATGAACTAGGTTACACAATCAAGCTTTAAAATAGCTGATCCCTGATCTAAGGAGGTTCATTCACAGCTAATTATCTCATTTTAATTGCTGAAATCTCAGCCTAGCACAGCAATAAGCAAAAACCCGAAATTATTACTCAAATCGTCGAATAGAACGTCGATAACGGCGAAAGTGAGTCGCTTACCTTCTCAAGCTGCCAACCAGTGACCTGCTGGTCCAGGGCTGCGAAAACCCGTCCAAAATACTCTCTCACACGTCCACGTAAGCTCTGCGACGCTCGCAAACAGCGAAGAACGCACGCGGCGACGAAAACAAGCGAAATCGGCGAATTCGACGTAGAGAGAGAAAAACCCTAGAGAGAGAAAGAGAAAAATGGTGAAAAACCCTCCTCTGATCTCAAAACCCTTCCACAGAGCTCCTGGAGTCGTGCTGGGGGTTATAGATAGGGATCAAAATGTGAAATTACCAAAATACCCAAGCTGCCACGTTTCTGCATTGTGTACCGGTACACCATAATGGCTGTACCGGTACACCAAGCAGAAAAGGCTGATTTCGCCCAATCAATGCACTTTCTCACTTTTAGCCATCCAATCACTCTCAAACTTGTCCAAAAACTTGTCTAAGTCCTTTAGAACAAGTAGGATAGTTCCACAACTCATTCCACACACTCGGACTCCGCAATTTGCTAGAGTCAGTGTATTACATTTCACCCCTCCTCCAGAGTGGCACTCGTGGGCGCTACCCAACCGAGTATGCAAGCGTGCATCTGTCGAGCTCAATCAGGCTCTCATAGGCTATAATCAAGTAAACAGGGTTAAACAGGTCTAACAACCCAAACACACGTGCCATCGGCACAATCTGCTGCAAAAACAGTAATCCGGGTCCACCGTCAACCCCAACGGCACCCCACAGTCCGGAACAGTCTAAACACTGCTATAAAGATAAGCTCAGCACCCCAGCACAAGCGTAAATACATTCTACCCTATCCTGGGTATCCACCGTCCACAACCTGCGGCGATACCAACAACTACGGCTCCTAAAGCTAAATCTGGTAGTTTAAGCATGTGACAGGGTAGAATCGCTGGTTTTCTCCTAAGTCAATTCCAAGTCCAACATGTATAATTTATTTAACTCTCTTCAGCATGCTTCAAATTCAGATTTTATTTTACATGCTAATCGATGAATTCGAAGTAACAACATAGTATACAAAGGTTGAAAAATACACAGATCGACTATGCATATGCTTAGGAGGAACAACCGATGATTAACCCACCTTGACACTAGCCCGATGACGGTCCGAGCCTCTAGAAATCCTGTCGAGGTCAACCGAGATCACCCAGGTGCAGTAACATAGATACTCCAAAGCTCTAAACACCAAAAATATCATAATTCCATCAATCTTATACACTTCAGCACATAAGCTTAAATTTTGCTCAATTACAATGCCAATTTCACCTTCCAATCTCCAATTCAGGTGAGAAAAGATCCCAAAAGCAGTGTACAATGATGGAATAACATCCTCTGGTTCAAATCCAACTTCCTCCCAAGTTCTAAACACAAAAAGATCAAAATTGCATCAATAACCCCAAAATTTAGCACTTAAGCTAGATTTCCCTCAATTTCAATGTCAACTTACCTTCAAATGCTCAAATTAGATGAGGGAAGGCTCCAAAACCAGTGGAGAATGATAGCACACTAGAATCAGGTCGCAATTCCAGTTCCCTCCAAGAATTTATCCATGAAAACCCCAAAAATACCAATTTCAGCTCAAAAACCATAGCAGCTGAGTAGAACAGCAAATTGACTATACTAACCTCAATCAATTTCTGTCAAATTTTCTCCACGAATTCTCCAAGAAGTCAGCTAACCACCAAACCAAGTTTCACAGCAATCCGACCTTTCTACGTCGCACACGAGCCAAAACACCAAAGGTCGCTGCTGGAATTCTGCTACAACTATAGTCTTCAAGGTGGAAAGTATGCAAATTGTGGAATTTGGAGTGATTAGAGAGGCTAAACTGCAATTTCGAGCTTCTCTGTGAAGGATTGAAAGTACTTACTGGGGTCGAATACAATCTATTTATATGGAGTTAGAATGGTCCAATAAACCCCAGGAACAAAAGCTGCTAACCTGCACTATTGCAGAAAAACTCAAGATTTGGGCGCCCTAAATCCAGTTCTGGGCGCCCAGAACTTCCAGCCGGACAAATAGTTCCTCGGTTCCTCCGTCCGACGGTCTGCTACACCGCTATCCGGTTCCGGCGGATCCCATCTACCACACCCACGTGTCAACACAATCGATATTCACAATGTAAATTTTCGGATCTAATTTTCAGGCGCCCTAAACAGGGTCCGAAATGGCTGCAGTATCTAATACAAAACAACACTCAAGATCTGGGCGCCCTAAACCCATTTCTGGGCGCCCTAAACTGGCAAAACTCCAGTTTTGCTTATTTGAGTGCGCCAAGTCCATTTCTGCATTCATTTCATGCAAAAACGACTCCGACTCAGTCCGACACTCTCCAGATGTGTCGACTAGTCACTGATACTGTAGTCATTCTGTCAATTAAACCCTAGGGACACTATATATAGTGTTAGGGCGCTGTAGAATAGTCTATTGATATTCTAGTTTCAGTTCATTTGAACGTGGACATTGATTTGTAGCAAATTTACACTCTTGGGGCATAATAGAACAATCTAATGATGTTTTACTCTTTGTTCGATTGAATGAGAATATGTATTCGTTGCAAATTTATACTGTTAGGGCATGGTAGAATAGTCTAATGAGGTTCCAGTTTCGGTATTTTTGAACGAGGACATCGATTCATTGCAAATTTACACTCTTAGGGCATAATAGAACAATCTAATGAGGTTTTACTCTTTGTTATATTAAATGAGAACATGTTCTTTGCAAATTTATACTGTTAGGGCGCAATAGAATACTCTAATGAGGTTCCAGTTTTGGTTCTTTTGAACGTGGACATCGACTCGTTGCAAATTTACACTCTTGGGACATAATATATAGAACAATCTAATGAGCTTTTACTCTTTGTTCGATTGAATGAGAACATATATTCGTTGCAAATTTATACATTTAGGGCGCAGGAGAATAGTCTAATGAGGTTCCAGTTTCAGTTCATTTGAACGTGAACATCGATTCGTTACAAATTTACACTCTTAGGGCATAATAAAACAATCTAATGAGGTTTACTCTTTGTTCGATCAAATGAGAACATGTATCCGTTGCAAATTTATACTGTTAGGGCGCAAGAGAATAGTCTAATGGGATTCCAGTTTCGGTTCATTTGAACGTGGACATCGATTCGTTGCAAATGTACGGTATAATAGAGTAGTATTATGAGATTGCAAGCTTTATTCATTCGAATGTGAATAGGTATTTGTTGCAAATTTACTTTTTTAGAATATAATAGAATAGTCTAATAAGTATCAATCTTTGTTCAACTGAACGTGGACAGGTATTCATAGCAAATTTGCACTATTCGAATATAATAAAACAATTTTATGTGGTTTTGATCTTTGTTCATTTGAATGTGAATATATAATCTTTACAAATTTACTCTCTTATAAGGGTATAATAGAACAGTCTTGTAAGATTGTAATCTTTGTTCGTTTGAATGTGAATAACATCTCTTACACGTTGACACGCAAGGAACGGAGCTGGTTGCTGAGGGCACCGCCATGGAGTATATTGATCAGATGCATGACATTGAGCCTATACATCCTGAGATGGAGCATGATATGTATATTCGAGGATGGGGTCGAGGATGCGGACGTGAACGTGGACGTGGCAGGGACGAGGGCGAGAGCATAGGAGGGGTATGGAGAGGACTTGATTTTTTTAGGATTCTTTAGATTTTCATGTATATTTGATGTTTCTATCTTTTGTACATGAATTTTTCATATATCTAAATTTATTTATATTAAAGTGTGTTGACATTGGTATAGTTCACTCTATGTGCTTAAAGTGTGGTTGAGATTAGTATGGTTGAATTTATGTACTTGTTATTGTGATTGAAATGCTTGAAAATTTTATTATTTTGTAAAATGTGAAAAATGTGGCTGCTGCTGTGGTATAGTAAACAACTAAATATGGTGAACCATTCACCATATCTAAATCCACATCTAAATGTGATGAACCATTCACCGTTTTTAACGGCACTGAATGATTCACTAATTTTAAATGCACTGAATGGTTCACCACATTTAATATTTACGAGACAACTTAATGTATACCAAATGCGTTTACTGTATTTAGACTTAACAGATGGTGAACTATTCACCGCTTATATAAAGCCAGTGAATGATTCACCGTCTTCTTGACATTTTTACATTTTTCTAGAGGTGAACCATGTAGCGCTTTTACCTGAAAGCGGCGAATGATTCACCGCCTCTATGTGTTTTCGCCAACTCATCACTGCCCGCATGTCATCTCCGAACATATTTTTACAAACATAAGTTTCAGATGTCTAATTTAAAATAAACTTTTTGGACAATTTTAGTAGGCTAAAAACACTAGATTCAGTGATCAGTCCTTCTACAAGTAACCAACAAGGGGGGCAATTGTCGATATTGAAAGTAAGTACGGAAAGAAAAACAAGTATAGTGAGGACCCATGGAGTACCAAAAATGAAGGAGAGGACCCATGGGGCCAAAAAGGGTTTCGACATGAAGAGTAAACTCTGACGGTATGCTATGCGGAAGGATGCTTTAACGACGTGCCTTGCAGTCCTGTTTTGGCTAGTAAGAGCTTGGCCCATTTGAATTAGACTGATTCAAAATTCGAAATTTGAATGGTGCTGCCAAAGGCGCGCCTACCAAAAAATGGCACACCTACAGTAAAAGGAGTTGAACATCATCAACCTACACACCAATCTATCACAGGCACGGCCTGTTTTATCGTGGTAGGCACTATCTAACCTAGAAGCAGCTGTAACCTAATTTCCGCCGCTCCTCAACCACGGACGACTTCGCCCTCGACTACCATTCAGATCATCGTCGGACCTCCTCGTCCTCACTATCGAGAACGCACGCCCACATGCCATGCATCTCCATTAGGGCGGACAGATCATTTTGAGGACTGCTCTTGCACTGCTGCCCCCGCATCAACACTTCAACCTGAACAGCGACAGCCCAAGTACCAGGCCAGGCCGTCGTCAGCTTGTTCGTGTGAAAACCTCTGAGGCCTTTTCCTCAAGCTCGACCCCGACCTCTGGTCCGCGCCTAACACCATGTCAGCTCGCTACTTTCACACAGAGGGACCTTACCTGTCAGCTGGCAGCCAGAGTTGCACCACTGTACGGAGGACTTGCAATGTGCTCGAGCGCGGCCGTGCCTGCCGGAAACGACGATGGTAGGCCGCAATGCTGCTGCCACAGAACAGAACGGACGAGGCTGGCCAGAAGCCCCCAGCCTCCAAAGGTTATCATCGAGCACCAGAAGACCCCCTCCCATTTTTTTCGGAAAATAATAAATAAAATTATGTACAGGTACCTACTTTTATATTGGGTAGGACAGTATTCAACGATTACCGTAACAGACAATAGTGAGTTCATCAACTTATGTGCGGTTTCATTTGCATGTGATACTTTAAGTGCTAAAGAAAAATGTTAAAGGGTTAAAAAAAAGAAAAAAAAAAAAAAGAAAAAACAAGAAGAAAGAATAAACTAATGCCGCACAAATTGTTCTCCAAGGTTTCACAAAGCATAACTAACTTGGATACAAGCATGTCCGAGGTATTACGCTTGTCGCTCACCGCGAAAAAGGCAGCAATTCTTAAATTCCGTTGAACTAAGTGAATGTGGTGGGAGTTTATACAGATTAACTCATTATTCGAACCGAGGTACATCTAAGCATTATTGGTAAGCTAGAGATTTAAAGAGGCCGAGTTCAGTATGCAGCACATTGCAGCAGAGCATTTCTAAGCACTTAGTGATGAATCAAAGAAAATTCATATTTATGCAAAGATTCGGACACCGTCAAAGAGTGAATCCTTAGCAATCTGACTGACTAGTGCCTGAAAAAGAAAAAAAAAATCATCCTGCAGTCATTTTGCAAAAATCTTTGAATAATAATGAAAAATCCTGCAAATATCTTTGAATAATAATGAAAAATCAGATATTGGAAAGTGAATAGATTATTTTAATCAAAGTAGAAAGACAGTAAAAAAACAAGCTGTAGGTATGATAGCAAGAGGTGTGCAACTTGAACTTTGAAGAAGGTTTTAGGAGTTGTGAAACAATCCTCTCTATGGAGAGCTGAGATTGACGGGAAAAAACCCATAAAAATTTGCAAATTCCACAGCTGAAGCCTCTCCAGACAGCTGTAACAGGTACCAACTCAAGAAAGGAGGGGGAGAAAAAAACAAAACTCTCTCTGAGTATTTTGTGTACCAGAAGTTGTATGGATTTCTTGATATCATTGTGTTACTCCTTTCCAGTTTATTTTCCTTAACTTCTGACCCCGTAAGCCATTCCAAAAATCACGAGCAGTCATAACCTTCTTTCCTGGAAGCTGCAGCTCGAGGACCTAGTAGTTAATAGCGTCAGAATCACTGAGTAAATCAAAAAAAAAAAAAAAAATCTCCAGAAAATAAATTGAAAATAAATACAAGTTAAAATGGAAAGAGCACCTCAAGCCATGACTCCCCAGCACATGGAATCAGCAATGCACTCCCAGAAAAGAGGATCTCATTTCCATCACTTGCTTTATTGCAAGCATTACTACACACCCCTGAGGTGATTATCTTAATCTCCAGCTCATTATGATAGCCAACATTATTCACGACTTCTACTCTTGCCCGAGTTCCAGGCCAACCTGCAAATGCTCGTACCTACATGATTTGGCTTGTAATTTTCTTTTGGAAATATGCTAACCAGCTTGAAATTTACCTTGTTATGTATCCGTTTAGCTTCTTCATCGAATGAGAGCCATGACTCCTCGGAGGTCAACTGAAATAATGAAGAGGGTTCTTTTAAATGAAACTTGGGCAAAATTATTAGAAATATCCAACACTGAAACAGCATGGAACTCGTAAAAAAAAATTATTTTGGCCTAGTCAACATTTGCCAAGCTACAAGGTCTTTCATTTTATTAAAAACTTTCTTTAACGGCCTCAGGTCAGGTTTTCTGTCCGCATAGAGTCTATGTGAAACTTTCAATCTATTAATGAGTCTGAAATAGTACCATAGCATCAAATGTCCAATAAAGGTCGGCATTTCAACTCTACCAAAGCCCAATTTCACGATTCATTTTCGAAAGCACCCAATTTTATACTTCGAAAGGTGCAAAAAGTCCAAACGCACTTTCCAACCTAACTCTGTTTATGCCATAAAATTGTGGCGGCAACCACCACCGGAGAGGCAGTGGCGGTTGCCACCACAATTTTATAGCACAAATGGAGGGAAGATTGAAAACGCTTTTGGAAACTTTTGTTTTTTTTTCACCTACTAAAGTATAAAATTAAGTGCTTGCAGAAGCGCTATCTAACTAGGCCTAATACTGTCTGAAGATTAATCCTGCGGTGTCTTTTAAGGTAAATATATTTCTAACTGTGCCATACACTGTTATTAGAGTAGTATCTTTTATCAAACATGCAATACCTGAAAAGAAAGTGTCTAACACTGGCACCTAGGGTTTTCGGTTCTGCAAAAGGAACTTGGAAGGCATTGAATTTTGTCAATAAATTGACACACATAGAAAAGTATAATTGATAGGCATCAAAATGTGGACTATAGGCACGTCGGATCATCACTAGAGGTGAGCACTATTCAGTTTAAACCAAATTACCTGTCCAAACAGACAAGTTTGGTCGGTTCTGTTTTGGTTTTATAAGTAATCTGGTTCAGCTTGAGATTGAAAAATGAAAACTAGGAAAAGCAAATCAACCTAATTTGTAACAATTTTGAAGCATATTAGTGTTCCAACATTTTACGAAATATACAGTAGTATTAGATAATAATCAAATAATTAGAAAGTGTAACCATCATATCTTACGATTAAAGATTTTACGATAAACTAATCACATTTATATCTTCTTTTCAGTAGTTCAATTTATATTTATCCAAAATTCTATGGGAAACGAATCAACTGAACCAAACAAACCAAACATTTTGGTTCGGTCGGTTCGGTTCGGTTCGGTTCGGTTCACTTTTTGAGGGTTTTCTTTATTTTATATTTCATAGAGAGATCCATCATTCGCTAGCCAAACATTACTTTTTGTATTTCATAGAAAGATCCAATATTCACTAGACAACCAACAAATCCAAGTTTAAAAAGGTAAATATCGGCCTAGGATGTTTTAATCCCAGGGCATTATTGTTCTTATTGTAGGGTGTAATATTGTTTGATGAAGAGCTGTCTGAGTTTCACTGTTAGAACAAGGACTAAAATACTCCCAACAGCTTCTTTCTATGACAGAACCAGAAGAGCAGAACAGAAGCAAATGCATTGCTGCTCAAAATCTCATTTCTTCATGATGCAGAAGAAGCTCCGAATTTTTCTTCTTTCCCAAATGATCTAAAGCTTACAAAGGTGAAGAAAAAGTAGACCCAAACAGATGATTTCGCATAAAAACAGTTAATGTCACAAGCTCAAATCTACCTACCCCTAATATTTTTGGCCTAAGCAACACCTAGCTGATCAAACTGATGTCAATGCATGGCACTGAAATTACATACGCACTGAATGCAGAACCTTACCATCTAAAAGGCTACCTAATACATTTATTTATTAATGCATTAAATTGGAATAGAATTCTCTATCTGTGCAATGAAGAGAATTGGAGTAGAATTGCCTATCTATAAAAGAGTTCGCGACCACGTACACGTAAGAAAGAGGTCGGTCCCTAAGTTATTACTGGCCATACAAAACCATAAGACCGATTCTCTTCTCTCTCTTCTAGATATTTCTCTCCTTCCCGCATATTTCTCAGGTGATTCCTCTGCCACTTTCTCCGCCAATTTCTCCAACCATCTCCTATTTACTTCATTAGCTCTTCATCAACTACTGGACCTAAGAAGGACAGCTAGCAACAAAGAGTGATCAAATATGCACCAACTCTGTGTGCTGGCATAGGCGTCACTACACTGCAACCACGCATTAAGATCAGCAAGCTCAGTACCAACCATACCATAGATCAAGAACATTAGTTAGTCTATTGGAAAAACCTAAACACAAAATTCTCGGTTTGGATTAAGGTCAAGGATTTAAGTGCCCATCAGCATGGGTCGTATCTATCGTGATGTATCGTACCAACAAGATATCGTCACGATACAGTCTCCGTGCTGATGGCACAACTTAAAACTCTATATTCTTTAAAACTCATATTCTTTAAATTAGCCAGTAATTTTCTCAACAAAATTCAAAAGATTTAATAAAGATACATAATAAGCAATTAGAGTATGTAGTTGCTATAGAAAATAAATATTTCATCACATTATGTGTCAGCATACACAAGTATCTTTTGTGACCTGCACGCATAGGCACCGTCTAGCATGCACCCAGCCATACCACGCCGGTTTACGGCACGATCCCGTGTCACGGCACTTAAATCCTTGATTAGGGTTTTACGAAGTTCCATAAGAATGATCCCCTAACATTGTGTAAGGCCCTATAAAGATGCATGGACATCTTATTCGACATATCTCTTTGATTTACCTAGGAAGTATGTCGTATTTACGAGATGAGTGTGACCAAATGTCTAGAATGAATGTCATATTCAGCCTTCAAGTGATCTTTTTCGGAAAAAGATAGATCATCCCGTAGGTGCAATATACGATCCTACCAAATCATGGATGCTAAGATCTTTTAAGAAGTGAAAAAAATCAAACTAAATAGTTTAAAAACACAAAAGGATGCTAAGATCTTTTAAGAAGCAAAAAAATCAAACTTACAGTTTAAAAACACAAAAAAATGTTCATACCAAATAAGTAATATCATCGGATATCTTTTTCTAACATCCAAACAGGGCCTTAGTTTCCGACCACTTCTGGTACTCATTATTATGAACAACTGAAATTAACAGATAAAATTTCAGCTTCTATTACGACCTAAAAAATCAATTTTTTCAATCAATCAGCCAATTTGAACTTTCCATTATGTTCTACAACTGCGAGCAACACATGACTTTCAAGTGAAGAAAAAGTATATACATTTTCAAGTCCCTAATAGCACCACAATGACTTATTTACATGCTGATCTAGAGTTATGCTAAAGTTCAAGTGGGAGTCACCAGAGTGCATTTCTTATGGTCAGGTCGCAGTACATACTTCAACTACAGTTCAGGTGGGATTCGGAATATTTTTCATTGTCAAGTGACGATGACGTTCTAATGACATTTATGAGAACCCAATGAGGTTTTGGGCTGGGTGGTCGACTAAAACAAATCGATTGTTCATCTAGGAAATTTCAACCTTTTGAACTTCATGGTGAGTGTTCTCCTACCAAAAATTAGGCCATTTCTAAACTTTAATCAATTATACTTTATAAATTTTGTGCAACGGAACATATGAACTATTACTAAAACCATGGGTAGCTGAAGTGCGAGAATCATTTAAGTGAACAACTTCCAAATAAGACATAAGATACCTTGGGTGCAAAAGTAGCTTTACTGTCATCTTGTGGTCGTGCTTTCAATTTTGCAGATCCATTGAGAATGGACGGAAGCTCATGAAGAAGAAGTTCAGCTCCTGCTGATCAAAGTCACAAGCAATTAGTGGCTGTTTGGTTCAAACTGTGAAAAAAATTTTGGTGGAAAACAAATTTTCGGAGGAAAATAAATTTTACGCTCTTTAGTGTTTGGTTTGTAGAGAAAAAAAGTAGTTTTCCGTTACGGTTGTTTGGTTGAAAGGGAAAAAAAAATAAAAAGTTATAAGTAGAAAACTATTATATATATTTTCTCTTCCTATATTTTACATATATTATTAATATATAATAATTATCATATTACACATATTAGTATTATAATTTATATTTATAAATAAAATATATTTAAAATATATTATACAATAATTAAGTATGTAATATAATATATAATAGTATATATTTAAACATTCAATACTATAAAATAAATTACTATATATTTATAAATAAAATAGGGGCAATTGCTTATATACCCCTGAAAAGTTTCCGACTTTCTAATTTACCCCCTCTTAGAAGGCTAATAATAAAAATACCCTTTTTACGTTCCAACTATTTCACATAAACCCCTAGAGTTAAATTACGTTAATAAACTGTTAGCAATAACTATTATCTATATGAAATTACTATTGTGCCCTTTCAAATATACCCTTCAACCATTATCGACTTTTTCTTATTTGCCCTTAAGTTAGGGGTACAAAAAATATTTTGATTTTTGGTCTTTTCAAATATACCCTTCTACCATCACCAACATTTCTTATTTGCCTTTATATTAAGGGCAAAAGAGGCATTTTGATTTTTTAACTCTAGTAGATATTTAGCTCACGTTTAACCCAAGTTAACTTAACGGGTGGTAACTGCAGGATATTTTGGAATAACGGAGGAACATATGAGCAGCATATTGGAAAGAAAAAAAAGTATGGGTAAATGAGATATTTCTGAAGTTTTGAGAGTATATAGACAATTATCTCCAATAAAATATTATATAATAGTACATTTTTATTAAAAATGAAGTACTATCTCTCAATATATATATATATATATATAAAAGAAAAGAAGGGGGTAAGAGAGGTCTACCGTGGACCTCTCTCATGAGGTCCACGAGATGGAGGTCACCTAGTGGACCGCATGCTGCACATCCCCGCCTCCCCCAACGCTGCGTATTTTCGTAGCGGAAGTTTTCGTTTTCCGCTCATTTTGAGCAGAAACCTAAAACCTCTCATTTCTGTTGAATCCATAAAAAAAAAATTTTCGAGAAAATTTTTTTTACGAGCAACCAAACATCGGAATTCTGCTTTTCAACCGAAAAAATTTTTCGGGCAATTTTACATGGAACCAAACATACCCTTTGCAAAAAGACGAAAGTAAATTTTTATGAGCAAAGTACTGTTTGATCTAGTTCACTTTTATTCTTGCTGATTACAAAGGCATATTTTATGAATTATGAGCACAATGTTATTTGATCTAGGTAATTTTCACCATTAGTAATTAGCAAGATTATAAAGGATCACGCTTTTTGGGTGACACCGAATAGTGGGTGACTAAGATTGTGCTATGGTACCTTTCAAAACACTTCGTTGATTTCGGAAGTGTTTCGGCGGACTTTCGGAACTTTTAGCAGTTCCGGGGCTATATGTTTAGTGTTTTGAAATCGACTTTGTGGATCTTGACTCGGTGGATCTTTCGTAGATCCAGTCGACGTCCCAGCGCACCTCGAGCATTAGACGCTGCGTGATTACAGGTGGGTGCTTCGATCCGGAGTCGGTACAGTGATGCTAGCTCGGTAATATTCTTCCCCTAACTCTTTCCCGTTGTTTTGCATATTATTGATACCACTAGACTTCTGGGGCGCGTTTGATTCGAAGTCAGAGTCGGAATCGAAATCAGAATCAAAATAAGCTGGAATCGAAATCGGAATGACTCATTACCTAATTCTATTTGGTTCATCACCTGAATCGGAATCGGAATAAATCATTCCCATTGTCGGTGTTTGGTTCAGGTGGATATAAAAAACGTAATCAAATTACTATACTAACATTTTCTTCATAATATTTTAATTTAAATTCAAATTAAAAATTAAATATTAAAAATTTACATCAAAATTTTGAAATAATGTCAAAATTTTGAATCTATTTTTTTAAAAAAAATTAAACTTTGAAGTTGAGTGGATAATTCAAAATAGGAAACTAAATTTTGATTTATTCAAATTCAAACTTAAAATTATAATTCAAATTTTAATTTGAATCCATAAATTTAATTTAAGTTTGAAATAAAATTTGAATAAAACTTTATATAAATTAAAATTTAATTTAAATTCAAATTCATAAGTTAGATTCAAAATACTTGATTAAATTTTAATTTTTAATTTAAGTTCAAATTAAAATTCACCACATTCGCCTTGCCGGGATGATACTGAATACTAATATCATAATCCTTCAGTAACTCCAACCACCGGTGTTACCTCAGGTTCAACTCCCTTTGAGTGAACAAATACTTGAGACTTTTATGGTTGGTGAAAACCTCGCAGTGCTCGCCATACAAGTAATGCCGCCACAACTTCAAAGCAAAGACCACTGCGGCTAGCTCAAAGTCATGTGTAAGATAATTCTTCTCATAATCCTTTAACTGCCTTGAAGCATAAGCAATTACCCTACCATGCTGCATCAGCACACAACCCAACCTACTGTGCGATGCATCACTGTAGATTACAAATCCTTCCCCCTATCACAGGAAGGGAAAGGATAGGAGCTGACATCAGCCTCTATCTCAACTCGTCGAAACTCATCTGACAGTCCTCACTCCAAACGAACCGAATCCCCTTCCGCATCAATCGGGTGAGGGGTGTAGAAAGCTTCGCAAAGCCTTCCACAAACCGACGGTAATATTGTGAACTCATAATGCCGGTAACATGTAGTTACAATTTATACGTGCTTTCTAAACTTAATTCGCGCGATATAAATTACCAGTAGAACTCTACCCGTCTACCGTACTAATTGTTGTTATTAACAAGAGAGAGTATTCTTACCGGAGTTGAAGAGAATTGCAAGTAATTCCGTTGCCTACACAAACATAATATACCAAAATTGTTAGAAACTCATCACTAAAGGTAGCCATGCCACTAGCACAGGGTTTGCCACACTCCCAATGCCAATGTCAGCCTGGCCCTTTGTGCCAATGGCACACAACTACCACATTGGCAAGGATCACAGATTTCTTTTATCAATTTTTCATAGAAAACCCTTTGCTGCAGTGTTAATTTCTCTAATAATGGGTGTAAAAATGGTATAAGAGGCACTTCTCACATAGTAATAAATATACCGATAACTGTAAAGGTCATTTTAAACAAATTATAGAAGGACATATGAAGACAAAAATTAAAGCCATAATTGAGTAAAATTTTATCGAGAGAATTTAATATAGGTAAATTCTAAAATGATACAAAAATTTGGGGAAAAATCTTCAAGTCTCTTGCTTGCTCCAGACGTTAGTAGCTCTACAAGATCAATATATCTTAGGAAACCCCTTTTCTTAACCTTTTCACTTCAATAAAACTCAAACTGAATCCATGAAACTCAGAAACACCCATTTTTCAGATACCATATCAACTCAACAACGTGCCAGATGTTGAGACGGCCTCGACATGGTAGAACACTAGCAACATAAGGCCGCAAAGGCAATCCTTCCTCATCACCAATATTAGCATATGTATGTCGCTGGATAAGTCATTGAAGTATCGAGAAACCAAATTTCATTATTCCTTTACATCATTTACCCACTGATCAAGTGGTGTTAGAATGACCAACCAAATTTGAAAACTCACAATGATACAACACTAAAATTTGATATAAGAGATTTTAATCTTGCTCTAGATAGTAGAAAAAGATTTTCTATCAAAATTTCATCTGATTTGGATATTTCTACATGGTTAAACTTACAAACGCCTCACATCGGCCAATTAAGTTGTAGATTGCAAGAGCTTTCAATCGCTAGGTAAATGACATAAAAAATGACAAAATTTGGTTGTCTGACGGTGTCGATGGTCGAATCGGATGTTTCATCAATGAAAACAAAGGCAACTAGAAGCATTTTGGCTCAACTCTCTCTGTACAGAGGGAAACCCTCTCTATATAGAGAGAGACCCTCTCTATATACCAAAGAGAAATAGAATAAGAATATTCCTAAAAGTAAACGGAATTGTTTACTTCTACAGCATTTCCAACGATGAGACATCATATCAACAATCAACCCTATTAAACGTGATTTAGGTTATCTGAACTTTATAGGAATCAAATTACGTGATTTATCGACATTAGCTGTCTAGCATAAGTGGTTCCAAAAATTGAAAATTTTTAATGGCTAGTAGGTAAATTTAAGACCACTCAATCATCAGGTAAATGGCGTAAAATCATGAAATTTGGCTTCTGTGAAATTCACATAGGCTAGATGATGTTTAACGATGCTGATTGTCAATTATAATGCCTCATCACTAGAAATGACGCAGAAGTAAACATCTCTATTTGCTTTCTAGAATTATTCTAGCTTTATATATACACACACAAAACCTTTAAACAGGGTCGTTTACTTCGGCATCATTTCTGGCAATGGGGAATCCAAATTAATGATTGTCACCATTAAACACAATTTAGGCTATTTCAACTCCCTATGAATCGACTTTCAAGATTTCACGATATCATTTACCTAGGGATCAAGAATCTTAAATCAACTTTTATTAGCTGTTAAAAATTGTCAATTTTCATATCACTTGAATAGTAGACAAATGATGTCTCGAAAATCACAAAATTCAATTCATAGAAAGCTCAAATAGCGAATATCATATTTAACGATGTCGACCATCAATTTGGATGACCCATAATCGAAACTTATTTGAGCTTTCTAGAAACTGAATTTCATCAGTTTTGAAATTATTCTAGTTCAACGCATGCATGTCTCCAAAATGAAAGATCAAAAACAAACAACCTTCTAAAAATGGAGAATAGGATTCCCAAATTTAAAACTAGCATTGTAGCACTTACAAAAGCACAGAATTTTCAAAAAAAAAAAAAAAGTCAAAAATTTGATCTATTTGGTTTCTTCTACTCTGCTAAATGCGAAAATACCTCACATAGGCTTTTAAAAAAGTTCAAGTTCGAGATAACTTTATCACTAAGTAAATATAGTCGTAAATTTGTGAAATTTGATTCGTACAAACTTCACACACTCTAGATCACTTTAATGATGTGGATAGTCAACTTGGCTGCCCTATCATTGAAAATGACTTGACGACAACCGAGAACACATACTCTTGAGAGAGAGAGAGAGAGAGAGAGAGAGAGAGAGAGAGAGAGAGAGAGAGAAGTATTACTATTATAAGTACACAAGCCTTCACACTTAAAAGGTAATTTTCAAAAATGGAGCTTCTGAGTAGACATTAGGATCACTAAACGTGCCTTACCATATATTTGGAAGTGCATAGGATCCGAATTTCAGACTATTGAAATTACTTTTGAGTGCATCAAATGGCCAATGAACATACTGTCAAAATTGAACAACCTTCTAAAAATAGAGGGTAGAACTCTTAAATATAAGATTACGAGTATTATCTCGATCTACATAGTATTTTCAACAATATATTCAACTAATTCAAATTGTTCTAGACGATGAAACAAAGGCCCTACAGAGGCCATTAAAATTGTAAATTTTAAAACCAAAAATTAGATGTTGAAATATCATAAAACTTGGTCAATAGATAATTAAAGACTCCAATTACAACAAATGGTGTGGATTGTCATTAGGAAATGCCCTATCATCAAAACCAGCAAATTGAGCAACACGTGTAACATCTTTGAAACAACAAATCAGAGTAATGACTATAATGCAAAAAGAATACTCTTATTTTTGTTTCATATTAGTGGGCATACTATGGTTTTGGAAGCAATATGTCCTTCAGGCTTCTAAGTTTTTGAGCATCGGATCAACATTTGCACACACTAGCATAAAGATGCACACCAACTTGGCAGGTACCAAGATTCCCGCTCAACTGTGCTCCAAGATGTGCTCATGCTACTCTCCACATGGATTTGATGAATGAAAAATTAAGAAGCATCAAATCACCATCACTTTAGAAGCATGGTAGCCACATTTTATCTTTATAAGACCTCAATTTTTTTATGGTATTTATAGCTCCATGTTTTGGTGCTATAAACAATATCAAAACCCCTAATACACTATGAAAAGTGCAATTTCAACTGTCAAGACTAAACATTGCCAGATAAATATGTTGCCCACCTTTATGCACTCATCAACTTTCACTTTTTCATATGCAATCACTGGTCCGGCATCCAACGCACGAACAGTATAAGCAAGGGATACTCCTGTTTCTGTTACACCATCCTAACCATCGAAAAAAATAATATTGTTCAATTGTTCAAATAAATAAATATATCATTGGTTTGAATGTAAAAAGGACGACAAAAACCTGTAATGCCCTTTGAACAGGAGCAGCACCACGATACTGAGGCAGCAAACTTGGGTGGATATTAACTGTACCTATCAAACGCATGCCGAAGAAACAAGCTTACAGTAGAAATTTCAGCCTATTAGCTTTCAGTCTTTGATATCATATAGCTGCCATTCATTTGATTTCAGACAGAGAGTAGCAGCAACTATTGATAAAAAGCAGGTACCTTATTTTATTTCTGTAATGGAGCGAATTAAAAAAGCACAAACATTATTTAAGAAAAAAAAGTTGAGAAGAGATATGCAGGATTTCAAGTGATAGCTTATCTAAATTTGCATATATCTTCTCTGAAAAGGCTAAATGAACGATACAACTGATGGCTTCATTATCTCTGTAGTCAACATATGAGAATGGTATGACGGAGCATGACAAATGCAACTCCCAATTAAATTAATTATTATGTAAATTATATTAGGATAAAATTGTAACTCCTCATATCAGACTAAAATGGCATATAAATCATTGAGCTGCCCTATAATTATTGTACTACTATCGTGGTAAATATACTAAAGATCATATTATAAAGATCATATTATATGATTTTCTAACAATTCCACAATGAAAAATGTGAGCGGGTACCTATCATCAGATGTAAGATTAAGTAATAGTCAGCTTGTTAATGTAGTACTTCTGTATAATATAAAACACCAAAAAAGGAAAACATCACTAAAAGCAGGCATAACGCATCAAACAAAAAATTACTTTTTGTCATTTATTTTCGTGCAACACTTTTTTCTTTTATTAACAATCTAACAAACATGCTTACCACATGATGGAATATCAAGAAACTTCTGAGGTAAAATATTTCCATAAGCCGCTGTGATACAAAGTTCTGGATTTAGGGCACTCAAATTAGACAGAAAAGCAACCTGCATAACAATGACGAATGTTATAGTTCTATCGTACAACAAACGACAGGTTCCATTTGCTCATAAATGAACATTTAGCACCAACATAAACAGTGGAAGATAATGCATTTAATCTACTACCGCAGCATGTCATGATTAAAAAGAAGAAACAAGGAACCAACTCAAAAGAGTTAAGGGCTTAATGGTTTTTTAAGACCAAAGATTGCTTGTGCCGCTTGTGTCATATCATACCATGAAAGGTTTTAAGTGCCCGTCGGCACGGGCCGTATCCACCGTGCCGACAAAATACCGGCACGATATAAACCCCGTGCCGATGGCACAGCTCAAAACCCTCTATTTTTTAAATTAGTAAATAATTTCCTCAATAAAGTTCAAAAGATGTGATAAAAAGACATAATAAATAGTTAAAATATTTTGTTGCTAAAGAAAATAAATATTTCATGCTATTATGTGTCGGCACACAAGAATTTTTTTGACCGGCACGCACCAACACGGCTCGGCACGCACCGTGTCGTACCGTGCCGACAAGTTTCCGGCACGACCCCGTGCCACGTCACTTAAATCCTTGTCTACCAAGGCCGTGCCACCATGTGGCATGATGGGCTGTTTGGCCTAACTTCTGGAAAAGTGATTTATATAGAAGTAATTTTAGTTTGGAGAATTGATTTTGATGAAAAGCTGTAGAACGTTTGGCCGAATTTAGATAAAAGTAATTTTTCTGAAGTAATTTTCTAAAGCCGTTTGGCAAAAAAATTTTGATGCTTGCATATATTAATATTTTTACTAAATTTTATTTTAAAATAATTTAAAATTTAAATTAAAATTTTAAAGTTGGATTAAAAGTATAATTTTTAATTTTCAAATTTGCACAAAAATTAAATTTGAAATTTCAAAATTTTAAATTTAAAATTTGAATTTTTAAATCTAAATTTAAATTTTTAATTTAGATGATTCAATAAAACCCAAAGTATGATTCAATAAAATAGAAGGTAAAAATGTATAAACTTAACCTGAACTTTGGTCTCTACCTTTTAACATTTTAATTTTGGAACCCAACTCGAGATTAACAATCATCAAAAGTTAAGTCCAGGAAACATCCTCTCAGGATCTAACCACCTTAATAATGAAATCTTAGTTGGAGTACACTAGTCAAATACGGTTCGAAGCTACTGACTTTCCCAACTTAAAATTACAGCTGTGCTACAACAAATTATCAGTTCACTCCAGTTAAGTTCCTTTTGGCATGTAATAATAATGCAATCTTAGTCAGAATACAATAGTTAAGTACGGTAGCAGCTATCGACCTTCCCAACTCATGGTTGCAGCCGTCCTGAAACCATCAACAGGCTATTTTTGACTATGCCATAAAACCAATACAAAATTCAAGGGAATATTCTAGTCTCTGCTAGTGTTTTAAAAGGTACGAGCTGTGTCCCGGATCCTAGGCATAAAGCGCATTTGCTAGGCGTGTGCCACAAGAAGGTGAAAGGTAAGGCACATATTCACGCAAACTTTAAATAAAACACCCTTCATGTTTATCTAGTAATAATTTGGCTAGGTCAATAGCAACACTTCAAAAATAAGTTGTCACAAATCATTTCTAAGAAAACAACATTCAGAAAGAAATAACACAGAATTGCAAATAAAAATGGACTTTTTTTCAAAACAACCCTATAAAATTTTCTAATTGGGTAAATAACCCTCTGAAAAAAATTTTTGACAAACTAACACTTCTTTTGCCATGTAGGAGCCACGTTGGAATTTTCTCTTAAAGACAGTAAACAATTTCACCGCCTTCATAAATACATTAACCGTCTTTCTAATTTCCCACAAAAGCGGTAAACTATTATTTTAAATAGATTTAAATATATGTTGATTATATGTAATGATATATTGAGAACAATAAGAATATCTGGACTATATTAAGGAATATATTCTAATATGTATTAACTTGTATAATTGTTTTACATATGTTCATAAAAAATATAATCAATCATATAAAATAATGATTCAAAAAGTATCAAACCAACTATCATCCAACTTGATCAAATGATAACAATAGATATGTAGTCGCACAAACTAGATAATTAGCCATTCAATATATATGTATGTTTTGTTAGTTTTAATAACAAAAAATATGCTAACAATTTAATAGAGAAGGAAAATCATATTTTCTATTGCCTTTGTTGCTTAATGCTAGATTGACAAATTAGATGAAAGAGAGTAAACAATGTGTGAAGATAGAACGAGAGGGAGTGTCTTCTACCATTCAAGAGCAAAAAGATAGATGAAATGACAAATTGAACAGAGATTGGCGTTTTTCTCACTCTTTTCCTTCTTTTGAATAGGTTCAGACGTGAGCTTTTAAAAAAATTTTAAGTTTCGATCATTTTAGACCAAAAAAGAATCTGGCCGTGTCCCCCCCGCATCCTCCCGTATCCCTCACGTATCCGAGCCGTATCCGATGTTCTTTTTTATTTTTTAAAAATGTCGGATACTTCATTCCCGTATCGGACATGTATCGGGCGCGTATCGATATCCGATACGTATCAGATACGAGTACGGCATGAAATTTGAAGTATCTGTGCTTCATAGGCGGTAAATCATTCACCGTCTTTTACTTATTTACTGCTTCTTTCTATATCCCATATATAATCCTAACAATCTGAAAATTCTAACAATCACATAAAACTTTCAACAAATCACATATAATCTTAACAACCTGAAAATCCTAATAATCCATCCATACAATTATAACAATCAAATAAAAATTCTAATAATCCACATATAATCCTAACAATCAAATTTTCCATATAATCTACGTACAATTCTAATATTTATGAAGACGGTTAATCGTTACCCGTCTTAATGAATGCGGTGAATGATTCACAGTCTTTAAAAGGCCTCAGAGACTTTCAGAATGCGGTGAACGATTCAATGCATTTTGGAAAAAATCCTACGTGGCTCCTACATGGTGAAGAGATGGTTAGTTTGCCAAACATAAATTTGGCAGGATCAAGGTTTTAAGTGCCCGTCGGCACGGGCCGTATCCACCGTGCCGTACCGTGCCAAGAAGATACCGGCACGATACAGATCCCGTGTCAAGGGCACAGTTCAAAACCCTCTATTCTTTAAACTAATAAGTAATTTCCTCAATAAAGTTCAAAAGACGTGATAAAAAGACATAATAAATAGTTAGAATATTTTGTTGCTAAAGAAAATAAATATTTCATACTATTATGTGTCGGCACACAAAGAATTTTTTTGACCGGCACGCATCGGCACGGCTCAGCACGCACCGTACCGTACCGTGCCAGCAAGTTTCCGGCACGACCCCGTGCCACGGCACTTAAATCCTTGGGCAGGATTATTTCGCAAATTACAAAATTTTAGCGGGTTATTTTGTAAAAAAGTCCAATAAAAATACTAAGTGCTATTGCAAACTAGCAAAAATAATGTGATATAAGCAAATATTCCTCCTTTTTTTTCTTCTTTTATGTGCCGCCATTGCTAAAAGCTGCCAAAGCTGTTGGCTCTACAGCCATTGCAACTCCTAGCACTAAGGCGCCACGTGCAAAAAGAAAGAAAGGTGGTGCCAAGAGAAAGAGGGAGAGGTTTGGGAAAGTTTGTGAGAGATAATGTTGAAAGAAGGTTTATTTTTCATTCTAAATCCATTAAAGGTTACCAGATCCATTTAAAAAGAGGGACTGATTACATTAGGAGTACAGCCATTCAAAAAAAAAACACACATTAAGACCATAATCTGCCGAGTCATGTGCATCAGCCTAGGCTAGTGCAGTGTGCCTCAAGGACCTGTTTGCTTGGGTGCAAGTGGAAAGGGTTGAAGTCGTTTTCGGGTGGAAATGGCTTCTGCTGTTTGGTTCGCCGTAACAAAGACACTGCTTAAACTTGATTTACCCAAAACAACGTAGTTTGACTTTGACCCATCCTGCACCGAAGTCAATTACGCTAGAGAGAGGTGAAAAAAAAAAAAACTAGGGCGAAGTCAGTTACGCTTGAGAGAGGTGAAGGAAAAAAAATAATGAAAAACTACAGTAGGTAATGCTAGCAAATTTAAATATATTCGTATGGTACTAATTACTCTTTTATTTAGTTTTCCCACTTTAGCTGTTGTTGGATGCTAAGTGCCAGTAGTTTTGAGTTGAAATTAGTCCAGACTAAAGCGTCAGCCATCACGACTTCAATATCATTATTTCCGACAGTTTTGTGAAGATAAAATCACTGAGGGCTCCAAGCAGAGCAAGAGGTTCTTTTGTTTCCTCAATTCATGGGAAATTTTTCCCAATGTTTTTCAGCTTTAGGTCTAAACATTTAATTCTAGAATAATATAATTTTTTATTCAAGTTATTCTATTCCTGACTACATTGGAGTTAGAGCATCAAGAGCTAACCTAATTGAATTTATGTTTGCATCATAGGCATGATGCACTTGTAAAAGGTAGACAATTAAAGAATCTGATGATACATCTGCTATCTTAAACAAGGAAAATTAAACAAGCAGACATAAGCGAGAACAACATCTAGGCATTAGAAACATAAGCCTGTACCTCCGCAGCTCGTTCGGGAGTGAATATGAGTTCACGAGGAAATCCCCTTTCCAGGGCAAGTTGCGCAACTGCCGAAGGCATCAACTTTCTTCCTCTATCCCGTGCAGCAGGCGGTTGAGTAACAATTGCTGCAAGCTAAACCAAATCATTCTCAGTTTTCAACCAAGTGAACCAAACGCACAATTGGATACATTGATGATTGCCACATTTTAATTGTTAAACAACAAAAATTCTTGTCGTCGTTTGCAAACCAAATCGATCTTGTCATCATTGCATACCTTGCAACATAACCTGTAATCGAATATCAGAAGGCGTCCTTAAAAACCAAAAACACCAACAAAAATTTTAAAAAAAAAACAACTAAAATATTTTGCTGAGAAACAAACCCTACAAATGTGTAGGCTGCAAGTACTTTGCCATCCATTTACAAACTTCATCACATAGTAATTTGTGTTTGATCGCACAAGTACTCAGCGTCAAAAGACATATCAAGAAAGACTTTAACACGATTAAATACGAAAAGAATGTGGATCAGGTAAAGGCACTAGATTTCCATTAACAACCCTACAAAGCACACCCTGCGTTCATGAGGAGTCCTACAATCATTAGAGCTTTCGGAATTAAACCAATATTAGTACGAAATACCTGAAAAATGGAGTCGGGGTCCTCAGACGCAGCAAGTAATTTGTGCAGAACGGAGGCGGAGACCTGAAATGGCACACAGAGCTAAGAAAGTGCACAGAGAATAGGTGAGGAAAAGGACACGAGAGAGAGAGAGAGAGAGAGAGAGAGAGAAAGAGAGAAACCTGGGGAGAGCCCAAGAAGACAAGGTTTTTCTTTCGCACTGCCGCTGCATCGAGCGCGGAGGCAGCTCCATTGCCAGAGCAGAGGAAGCGGCGCAGTGCAAGAGTGGAGTGTGGTGCCATCATCCGCCTTTTGTTCTATCTACGGATTGGATTCGTTACAAACCCGATTTCCTATGCGCTAATACCTATAAACCATAGTTAGTTAATTCGGATTCGGCAAAAATTCGGTACGGATATAATTCGGATAAAATTCGCCTTCTAATTTTTAAATTCGTTGAAAAAAAGGGCTAAAAAACGGATTCGCCAATTATTCGGATACGTGATTTATACGGATATTATACGTTCACCAATTAAAAATTCGGGATCAAAAACTCGGCTATTAAATTGTTTTTTTCTCTCAAGATTTACACTATTAGCATAAATACTTATATTTTTTAAGAATATAAGAATAAAGAACTACAAAATTAACTAATTAAGTAAAAAAAAATATAACTATATTATGCCTCAAAATAAAAAAAATAATTAAGCTAAATAAATGATCAAGATATCCATAATTTAAATGTAACAATATAAAAGGTTCACATACACACATAGTTAGAAACTAAAATCCAAGATAAACTGGCCACTTTAATAGTGCAACTACATATCTAAATTCTACAAGTCTAAACAGTAAACAAATAAAAGATACATAAAGTGTAGAAAACCCCACTGAGTCAATGTCCATAAAGCACATCCACAACAAAATTTCTCCTTTTGCAATGTGACAAATCATGAAATGATTATGGTATAATACAAAGAGTGTCCTGTCCCGAAGTTATTAAGATTATTTAGCTCTATTTGGTCCTCTTTGTGCATAACAGTAGAGGCACATTCATTAAGCACCAATCGAGCCATTGTGTATAAAAAAGTATCCATCAGATGACTAAAAGCTCCAAATTTTGCTTTGAAGAAGAAAACGTCAAATCGTAACCTGGTTTGTAAAGAACCACCTCGATTGACTGATGCTATCGTTGGTATAGCGGAACGGAAGCGCGAAGAGGAAGAGGAAGAGCGACGAGAGGTTTCGATTTCTGAAAGTGAAGAACGCCGATCTTCGATCTCGATTTCTGAAGAGAGGCTTCCCGATGGGTTCGCGAGCGGCCGAAGAAAGGGGAGGGAAGGACCGCGAACGCGCCGCAGGTCCGGTGCAGGGCGGCGCACCGCCGGGTCAGGGTGAGAAGTAGGCAAACCTTGTTTTGGGAGGGTGGGTGGGGTGGGGTGGGTGGCGGGGGCGATCTTTTCTGAAAGGGTTTTTTTTTTTTTGGCCTTCTGGCGACAGGGCGAGGCAAACCTGTTCTCTGAAAGTTTTTTTTTTTTTTTTTTTTTTTACTGTTTTGGGCCACCCGTTGCAGGCTCGCAGCATGCGGCGGCAACCGCGCCGTTCTTATGAGCCGAATTATTCGCGAACCGCGTTTAATTCACAAATAATTACTTTTATTTAAAAAAATGTGAATTTTTTCGAATTTTTAGAAATAATACGAAAACGGTTATTTTATTCGGCTTTTCAAAAATTCACGAATAATTCACGAGCTTTCGAAATTAAACCAATATTAGTACGAAATGCCTAAAAAATGGAGTCGGGGGCCTCAGACGCAACAAGTAATTTGTGCAGAACGGAGGCGGAGACCTGAAATGGCACACAAAGCTAAGAAAGTGCACACAAAATAAGTGAGGAAAAGGACGCGAGAGAGAGAGAGAGAAACCTAGGGAGAGCCCAAGAAGACAAGGTTCTTCTTCCGCGCGGCCGCTGCATCTAGCGCAGAGGCAGCTCCATTACCGAAGCAGAGGAAGCGACGCAGTGCAAGAGTGGAGTCCGGCGCCATCATCCTCCTTTTGTTCTATCTACGGATTGGATTCGTTACAAACTCGATTTCCTATGCGCTAATACCTATAAACCATAGTTAGTTAATTCGGATTCGGCAAAAATTCGGTACGGGTATAATTCGGATAAAATTCGCCTTCTAATTTTTAAATTCGTTGAAAAAAAGGGCTAAAAAACGGATTCGCCAATTATTCGGATACGTGATTTATACGGATATTATATGCTCACCAATTAAAAATTCGGGATCAAAAACTCGGCTATTAAATTGTTTTTTTTCTCTCAAGATTTACACTATTAGCATAAATACTTATATTTTTTAAGAATATAAGAATAAAGAACTACAAAATTAACTAATTAAGTAAAAAAAATAGTAAACTATATTATGCCTCAAAATAAATAAATNCTTTGGGCCACCCATCGCAGGCTCGCAGCATGCGGTGGCAACCGCGTCGTTCTTATGGGTCGAATTATTCGCGAATCGCGTTTAATTCATGAATAATTACTTTTACCTAAAAAAAATGCAACTTTTTTTGAATTTTTGGAAAAAATATGAAAACGACTATTTTATTTGACTTTTCAAAAATTCGCGAATAATTTACGAATAATTCGCGAGCTTTCGGAATTAAACCAATATTAGTACGAAATACCTGAAAAATAGAGTCGGGGGCCTTAGACGCAGCAGTAATTTGTGCAGAACGAAGGCGGAGACCTGAAATGGCATACAGAGCTAAGAAAGTGCACAGAGAATAGGTGAGGAAATGGACGCGAGAGAGAGAGAGAGAGAAACCTGGGGAGAGCCCAAGAAGTCAAGGTTCTTCTTTCGCGCGGCCGCTACATCGAGCACGAAGGCAGCTCCATTACCGAAGCAGAGGAAGCGGTACAGTGCAAGAGTGGAGTCCGGCGCCATCATCCGCCTTTTGTTCTATCTACGGATTTGATTCGTTACAAACCCGATTTCCTATGTGCTAATACCTATAAACTAGCTCTCTTCCAAAAAAATATTCCCAACATACCCTCTTTTAAAAAATATTTCCTAATCTAACCTTATTTATACTAATTATACAAATAATTTTTATTACTAATTAGTAATTAGAGAAGAGGAGTTTCTCTCTCTTCTCTTCCCCTCTTCTCCCTTTTTCGCTGCTGCGTGCCACTCCTCGCCGCCGCTCAGCCACCCACCATCACGAGAGGATGAGCCAAGAAGAGGTAACATTGATGGGGGGTGGCACGCCGGTGTTGGTGGGCTGCAGCAGTAAGGAAGGAGGGGGTGGGGGAGAGGGAAAGAGAGAGAGGAGAAAGAGGAGGTAGGTAGCTGTGAGGGTGGCGGCGGTGGACGGCAGCCGTCAGGATAGAGGGGGGAGAGGAGGACGGCAGTCGTGGGTGGCAGGTAGCCGCAAGGGCTGCAGCTGCTTTTAACAGCGAATGGGCCGCCGCAGAGAGAAACCCCTTTACTCTCCTACTTACTACTAAAAAAATATTTTTTATAATTTTTTTAATCTAATTAGTATAATAAGTAAGATTTAGATTAGGAAATATTTTAAAAAGAATGCTATGTTAGTAATATTTTTTGAGTTCGACTACTATACTCTTATATGAGTATAAGCTCTTTTGTACTCATAAGTTTTCGGCCGTTATATCTACCCCATTGATCATTTTTATCCGTTAGATCATACTATTCAACCAACTACCCACTCAACCCTATGGACCACTATCATTCTAATCGGGGACCACTATTATTATAACCGCACATTCTTTCATCCAACGGCCAAAAATTTATGAGTACAAAAGAGTATATACTCATAAGAGTATTGTCATGCCTCGGAGTCCCTTTAAATTTAAAAGCCAATGCGAAAGTGCCCAATTTTTTTTTAAAAAAAAAACCTTGACCCCAGAGTATGTTAGATCTCCCACAAATATAGAGAATTTACTGTTCACACGGAGAGAGTCTCTCTTGTATTTGCACGGTGTCGCACAAGTACAAAATACAGCCACAACAGTATGAACATCCACATACATATACCACATTACATTTACCATTCATTCCATCACAGATAAATATAAATTTACACCTATTAGTTTAAAATGTTTCCTATCCGAAAACTCACTTTGAAACACTAAGAGTCATGAAAATCAAGAAAACCTTTTTAAAACCGTTTCCCATATGTGAACATTTTCTTTTAAAATATGCTACCACGAGGGGTAGAAAACCGTTTTCATTTTATAAGAAATCCATATATACTTATTACATTCACAAAATCTGATATATCCAATTAACGTGAAACAAACTGAACCATAAATACTAAGTCAATTATTTAAGAAGGTGAGTTAAGAATTAAACCAAATTCAACGGGTCGATAGCTCTAATCAATTGCTAGCTGCGCTCCTCACGCACCGTCCCGACTCGAAACCGCGATGTCACCTGAATAGGGGGTAGGGGTGTCTCCCCTCCCAATGGGTAACACAAGCCGACGAGAGCGAGGGGTATTCACCAGTCAAGGAGGATAACAACAAGTATAAATAATGGTAATACAATAGCAATGATAAACAAAGAAACGGGATATATATATATGAATCACTACTGCTACTATATGCGTGCATCAACCGGACGAGAAGTCCAAAAATATCCAATCAGAAACCTTGCCATGTCGGTCCGCAGACCTCAGGCCTGTGCTACTGCCACTCTACCTGCATATAACCCAGCCTAGGTCACCAGGCTCACGAGTTGGCACACTCAACCACTTTTCCGGAAAAGAACACCCTTTTGCGGTGGATCAGACCGCTAGTGTTCGTGAAATGCGAACGAATAAGGGCGATCGATGTTGATATGCTCAATAGCCAACCATCAGTAACTAGCCGACAATCCTACCCCTCAGGGTATACTGACCGTACAGGTCATCAAGTAGTCCAACCGACCAAGTAAGTCACAATACCAGATGCAATGAACCGACCGAAAAAGATCATAATACGAAATATAAGAAACCAACCGACTAGGTCTTATATCTCACATAAGAACACAAAGCCATGATGCTAAGTATGTAAAGAAACCAAGTAGAGCAAAACGATGTAATATGGATGCTAGGCTCAACACATAGTATGCAAAGTAATAAAAGAAAAGGGAGAGGATGTCACCGAGTGTGCACCACTGTACTGATTTCGGGTCGAAATACCCACCTGTACGTACGTAGCACCTGTCTCCCAACTGCGGAAAAACGTCAACCGGACCTACAGAGGGTCCACCGGGTTAGAATCCAACCCACGTATATAAAACACAAACTCACTTTTCTACCTATAAACCCACGGGAGTCGGTTTCCCAACGTTGATTACCGTAACTCGCCAGAAGTCCCGAACATCGCACCGGGACTCTGTCGGGACCTACGATGTCACGCCCCGTGACCGCCAGTTTGGTTGGTTTGGGCACGTCGAACAGACGCCGAACGGACAGAATCTCCTCTGTCCGTCCAAAACTAAACAACAGAGTCATCTACATCAAGTTGCCTAGGTAAACTTAACAATATACATGTAGCACACAAGTGCTATACAAGCATACAAGAGCAAGACACAAGTAGATATACAAGTGAACAAAAGAGAAAGTTCTAACTATTACATTCACTCAACCATTCATTTACATTTTTCATCTCCCAAAATGCCTATACAAGGTCTACAAGTTCATCTCAGCATATAAGCAACTCTCCAAAATATATACATATACATCAACCTGTACATGGGGGTACTCTAATGCAATCGGAAAGCCGCTAACTATTAGGACGCTATGCCCTTACCGTGGTCCTCGCCCGGCATACTCGTGCTCGGCCCTGCAACAAAGTGGGGTGAGAACTATATAAATATAGTTTTCAGTGGGTTCGACCGCCGACTCCGCTGATCTTCCCACTAGGTCTAAGTAGGCATAAGCAGATTGACAGATAGATAGATAGGTAGACATGAAACAACAACTATGTACTACCATACCTTCAGATGATTAGCAATATATGAAATATTCATCTTGCAACAACCTACTATCATGCTAGTACAATGTCATGTATATAGATGCAATATAGTTATGTAATCTACTAACATACACTATGTCTACTCATGGTATGAATGCAAATCTACTATGCTATTCATGTTCATTACTCAATCAACTTGGCTAGCCCAAAGGTTCGCCCCGACTCACTTCTCAATCTCATAGGTGAGGAGAACCTGCACTCGCACACTGAGACTGTCTGCAGGACAACTACGTCTGCCCCTATCGTGAAGTACTCCGGAGACCACTACCTGGGTGGAGCGACCATGCCAAGTGCAAGCAGACTAGTGAGTATGATCCAATCCTCACAAGAGGATACCCTATCTACAAGGGTCATAGTGCTTCTACCGCACGGATTCCAAATGCATAATTCATTAATCGGAAACTCTACTATCCCTAGAATCATGTCACTATAGGCTACTACATTAGATTCGATGGCACTCATTCAATCAATTGTAGTAAGTGTCTCAACCAGTTTACATGCCACTCGTTCAATGTTATAGCGCCTCTTCTACACTAGTTCAATATCACTTGTTATCATTATCTCAAAAGCAACTTGTTACTTATCTTGTCACTATAGGATATTCATGTCACGAGACCTATTCCTCATGCACCCTAGATCATATGTCAAGCCCACCATGCTACACTACTAAGGAACATGCAAGGAAAAGAAGTGTAACTACACTAAGGGTCTGTTTGTTTGTACGAAAGTGGGGTGGAAGTGGGAAGGGGGAAGTAATTTTCGGTGAAAACTAATCACTTCCGTTGTTTGGTTCACCGTAATTTTATTACACCCAAAAGTCCAGTGCACCCAAAAAGGTGAAATTGACTTCGCCCTCCCACGGGGCCGAAGTCAATTTCGGTGAAGTCGAAAATAAAGCAAGAATGGGTAATGTGTTAGGGTTACCGACCCAACTCTACCCATACTCTACCCTTCTCTCTCCTCCCGACCCTACTCTCTCCATTCTCTACCCTTTCCTCTCCTCCCACCAACTCTCGCCATTTTTTTTTTCTTAGCAGACCCCACAAAAAAAAAAAAAAAATTTCTCCCTCATTTTCCTTTCACCCCCAGAGCATTGTTGAGCCCACCTACTCCATCTCCTTCGCCCCTGATCTTCTTAAGCCCGTTTCTCCATCTTTGGTGACTATTAGGTTTATATTATTTATCTTCTTTTTTTTTTTTCAGATTTTGTTTCTTCAATCCTTCCTTCTGTCTCTAACCATTCATCTTTTTCGATCTCAGATCTCGCATTCCGTTTCCATCTCCTTCCCTATCGCAGTTGACAAGGTTTGCAAATAAATTTTTTCGTCTCTGATTTATTGCAGTTTTTATTTATTTTTTTCTTTACTGTAATTTTTAACATTTTTATTTACTGCAGTTTCAATTTTTTTTAATTTACTGCTATTTTTATTTTTTTGCTCTGATTATTAAAGATTTAACATTTGTGTTGTACCTAATCATGTTTTTTTATTTACTGCATTTTCTAATTTTTTGCCCTTTATTTTTGATGATGGTGGCTTTTTTTTCCGATGAAAAAGTTTGGGGTGCGGTAGGGTGTGCGTAGGGGTGGGGTATTAGAATTGATTCTTCTAGGTTTCAATCGTGGTTTTGCAATGGTGTTGTAAAATGGTTTAACTTTGTATACATGATGTTACCATGTCCAGTCAAGTAGAAAATTTGCTTTGTTGTATTCAAATGCACAAACTGTGTTTGGATTTAGATTATTAACACATGATGCACAAACTGTGTTTGGATTTGGATTATTAACACTAATGCCATGTTTGTTCTTTATTTATTAACAAATGGTGATTTAAGAAAATTATATAGTTTCTTTTTAATGTAGAAAATTTTTAGTTTAGTTTATTTGGCACAGATATTAGTAATTTTTTATAATTCTTATTGAATCTTCTTCAGTTTCAGATGGACAATAGAGATCTCCTTTTGAATTTACATCGTGCTAATCAAGTTGGATTTGTTATTATGGTGGTGTGTGTAATATTCTTTTTACGATTACGTGAAAGAGATCGGACATTAAGCAGAGAGCCATCTAAATTGAGGGATTTACATAGAAAGGCTCACATGCGTAGAATATTATGTGGAGGAAGAAGAAATTGCGTGGATTATGTTCGAATGGGACCTGAGACCTTTTTAACACTTGCTACAATAATGAGAGACAGGACGTTATTAAGATATACAATACATGTGACAATTGAAGAGCAATTAGCCCTATTTCTACATACTGTAGGTCACACGACTAAGAATAGGATATTAAAAATTCAGTTTATTCGTTCAGGAGAGACAGTGAGCCGCTATTTTAATTTAGTACTTCGAGCTATATGTGGCATCAGGAACCAATTTGTTCAACAGGCAAGTTCTACAATTCATCCAGAAATTGCAACAAATCCATATTATTTTCCTTATTTTAAGGTAAGCAAGTAGAATAATACATAAAAATACTAATAAAAATTACTTTAATTAAAAATTACGATTGACTTCTAATGCTATCTTAGGATTGTATCAGTTTATTGGATGGTACCCATGTCCCAGCAAAAGTTCCAGCTAATATAGCTGCTCGATTTCGTGGTCGAAAGGGGTTGACACAAAATGTGTTAGCAGCAGTCACCCCCGACTGTAAATTTACTTATGTTTTGGCGGGATGGGAAGGATCTGCAAATGATTATGCAATACTTAAAGACGCTCTTTCCTTACCTCCTCCATCAGGATTATGTGTAATTGAAGATAATATATGTAACCATTGTATCAAATTCTATAAATAAAATAATTGTTACTATACATATACTTGTCCAAATGCAGGAAAATATTATTTGGTTGATGCCGGCTATACTACGATGCATGGTTTTATTTCTCCATATCGATCAGTTCGATATCATCTACATGAACTTGAGGGGCGTACTCCACGAAATAAAGAGGAACTTTTCAACCTTCGTCATGCATCATTGCGCTCAAAGATTGAAAGGACATTTGGAATACTTAAGAATCGATTCAAGATGTTGACAACACAACCTTTTTATCCCTATCGTACACAAGTTGCTGTAGTATTGGCTTGTTGTGTCTTGCATAACTATATTCAAACTGTGGACCCGAATGACCTATTTTTCAACGAAGAGGTTGTTCACGTTGATGATGAAAACAGTTACTTCTCTCAATCTCGAACACAAAGAGAACATCGTGAAGAAAGTAGACAATGGGTAGACCTAAGGGATGATATTGCACAGAAAATGTGGGAAGAATTCTGTAGGAATACCCGACGTTCTTCAATTGATTGAAATTGTATTATCGTGTGATGTAATCTTATGCTTCTTATGATATGCTTTTTACACTATCTATTATATTGATGTAAGGGAGTTTGATGTGTTTTTAAATCATGTACTTTGTTAATGTAGGGACTACGTAACTTGTGGAGCTTTGATGTATTTCAAAATTTATGTACTTTAATACACTTTATTAACTAGTTGAAGTAAATTGATGGTTCGACTTTGATTATTTTCTCGTTAACCATGTACTGAGTGTTATTTTTTATTTTTTATTAACAATTGAAGTAAATTGTTGATATTTCATTTCATCCTTATGCTCTATTAGTATTTATATTTGCTAACTCATGCAGATGTTGGAAGGGTCTGATGTATGTGAGTCTCAACAGCAATCAAATTCCAAATCTCAATATGAGACTCAACTCCCAATTACTCAAGAACGTTTAAAGAAAAAAAGAGCACCTTCTAGTAAAAAAGGAACTGCAAACAAACGATGGAATGCTGCTATCGACAACTTTCTTATTCCTTTCCTTGTAGAGCAAGCAAAAGAGGGGTATAAAGTAGATAAAGGATTTAAAAGGCAAGCTTATGTGGCAGCAGCTAAAGCTGTCAATACCCGCTTTGGCACTGATTTTAATGCTGAAACGTTGATAATCATATGAGAACGCTAAGATCAAAGTATGTTGAAATTAAAAAGTGCCGAGATATTAGCGGGGCAGGTTGGGATGAACAGCAAAAGATGATAATTCTTGAAGGTGAAACATATCAAACTTACATCAAGGTAAGCTTTTGCTACTAAAGTGTGAGAAGACTTCTATATACTACTTAAACTTATATTTAGTTGATTAATTTTTTTTTTATTATGTAAGCGCATCCAAAGGCTGCAGATATTTTAAATAGGCCCATTAAACATTATGAAGAGTTAAGAATCATATGTGGTGATGATCAAGCTACTGGTTATTTTAAGTCATCTCTATTTGATGAGTTTGGTGAGAACAATAATGAAGTTTTTTCTCTTGAGCATGAGAAGAATGATATTGAAGTTGAAGATGAAGTGGATGAAATAGATGGACATTTTGCTCAAGCTGAAGGTGCTCGAAAAGCACCAAACAATAGAGCATCATCATCATCTGGTAGAGCTCGTTCAAGTGCTAAAAGAGCTCGAGAAGATCCTTACCTTGTTGACCTCGTCTCATGTGTTGGAGAGGTGGCAAATGCCCTAAAGCGAAGTGCGGCCGTAATGGAAAAAGCAACGACTCATTGGATGGAAGAGCTATTCACAAAGATTAAGGAGATTTCGGGATATAAAAGCGAGATTTATGAGGCTGTTTTCGAATATCTTTGTCAAAGTGAGATGCAAGCAAGAGTGTTTATGACGAAGGATCTTGATATGCGGCGTAGTTGGTTTGAACGCTACGTAACTACACATTTTAGTGATCTTGGTGGATTTCTTTGATATGTCATGCCATCGTTAACTCAAATTTTGTTATCATATTAGTATGGTTATGTATTAAACATATATCTATTATCTTTTAGACTCAACCTTTCAACTATGATAGTGCTTATGATGTTATCTGGTATGGATGTAACCATACATTTTAGATGTGATATTATTATTTTTTGTGTGATAATGATATGCACAATATATTTTGTTATTTTGGGTGTGATATTTTGTGCAATGCTAGTTTCATTTCATTCAAATATATTCAATTGTGGAAGTAATTAAATTTTTTATTTTGATTGTATGTCTAAAATATGATCAAATTTGGTTAGGTAAGTTTTAATATATTTTTTGTTTAATTTGTATATTTAGAAAATGATGAAAAATGAATTTGTTCAATGTTAATAATTTTTTAACTTTAGAATTTTATTTGTTGCATTATTATAATTTATATGCAAACAAATAATATAATTTTTTAAAATTTTATTTTATAATTATACATATATATAATTATATACATATATAATTATATTAATTTTTATTTATTATAATTTATTATTAACTATAAGTTACAAAATAGACAATAATTTCACTTCGGAGGTAACTATACCAGGGGTAGAGATATACACTTTTTACGTCATCTACTTCCTACCAAACAAACAACAAAACTCACAAAACTGCACTTCCACATTTAGAAACAAACAGCAGAAATGAACTAATTTTCACCCCAACTCCACTTCAACTCCAAGTCCACTTCCACCCCAAGTCTGCTTACGTCGAAACAAACATGCCCTAAACATCCTATATGCATAAGTAACCATATATTTGCACATGATCAACAAAGTACTAAGACATAGGAAGAAGTTTAGTTGCTTCGGGATGACACCCCCCCACCTTTTGGTGATGCCGCGAAGCTAAGATTCCAATCTCGTGATTTTTGGACGCTGCCTCGGCCCTCCAAGCGGAAACGAAGCCGAAACGGTACTTTTCTTCGATATCTCCATGCAGACTCGACGGATCGCCGAACCGAGTTCACGAGCGCGTCAGGAAACCTAGCAATTAGGTTTACATGTATCCAATTTAGATCAAATTCCACTACTTTGCAAAACCCCATTTGGAGCCCTAAATATCAACTATTGCAAGAATTGATGCCACTACTTTGCAATTCGAGCAATATTCATCTAATTAGCATCCTAGGGTTGCATCGAAACCATGTCTAGAGTATTTAGACCTAACCCTAGAGATCCACCATTAATGCTCAAGAAGCTTACCTTGCTAGCCTTCCCTTCTTGAGCCAAGGGAGGAGAAGAAGAAGACAATTCACTTCCTAGCTTACTTCTCTACCATATTCCCTCTCTTGATTCCACCTTGAAGAGAGAGAGAAAGAGAGTTTAGAGAGAGAGAGAGAGAGCTTATGTTTTGGTTGCAAGTGTGAGGGAAAAGGAGAAAAAAAGAGAAGTACCTCTCATATAACCCCCACAAAAGCACAATTGCTAAAAACCCCCTCGACTTTGCAATCAGTGCACAGCCCAACCTGGGCATCTTTCGGTTATGGGGACCGGCCCCTCTAAGGGGAGACCGGACCCCAAGAGCAGGATTTCGTGCAGAGCAGCAGTCTGCCTCTTTCCACGCGTACGGGGTCCGGTCCCTCCCGCCAGGGTCCTGTCCCCGAGAGCACGAAAAACCTGCAAATGTGCAGATTTGCACTAGCTTGCTCTCCAAGGCCCTCTACAATGCACTTATGCCGTTTTCGACGCATTCGGCCTTTCCGAAGCGCCCCAAACTCAACTCCGATCAATTTCGATCGAAGTTCGAGTTTACGTTTCGAGGTTTTCATATCCTTACATACGAAGTGTCCCGAAACTCACCGACTTATGCCACGAGTCACCCGCTGCCACCCAACACTATAATTAGGGTGTACCAGCAGCAAACACAAATGCTCACATCGAAACGATTATCGTCGGATAACCGCTCCATTTTAGGTTCCCGGAAGTGTCAATTTCGACACCGGATGTCATGCACGGGTTCCAGCAGAAGCCTACTCGGTACGTACACAGACCTGCCATATACCCAAAGCATACAAGGCATCTACAATAACCATGTTAGAAACATTATAACAAATAGAAACATCTAACATGATATCAGAGCAGAAGATACACATGATACTCTAAAAGCATGTAGGAAATGAAGTAAATTACTAGCATAAACAACTACCATATAATATGTACAACCTACGGTGTCAAGAAATAACAAAGTGCATGAGGTAGTCTCTATACAATAGGTACAACAGTCTCTCCGACTCGCAAAAAGGAGAGTAACCACCTAGCAAGACTCCGTGCTATGCCTAGCTAGACGCGGCCCCCTTGCCGCGGTCCCTAGTCTTTCCTGCTGTGAATGGCTCTGAAAAATAAAACAACAACAAATAGGGCATGAGAACTATTAGTCAATAGTTCCCAGTTGGTAAGCCGCCGACCTCAGCGAATTACACCACTAGGTTCGTGAGTATAAACAATAAATATGTATAACTATAACAAGTTATGAACTTTAAACAATTCATAAATACTATTCTACTATGCTTCCAATGTAACAACCGTAAAGAGCATGTATATACTTACTCTAAATAGGTAAGCATGATGTGTTATAACCAAAATGAACCAAGTTCGGGTAATATCAAATGCCAATCTCTATTTTCGGGTAATATCAAATCCGACCTACCTCAATACATATACTTGGGGTCTGGTCACATCTCCACCCTGGAATATACAACCAAGATGAATATAATCGGATTCTAAGACATATACTTAGAGCCAATTAGACTCTAATACGCAGAGTTTAATATCGACTAGGTCTTAACACATATACTTAGGACCTAGTCAATCTCAAATCCAACCGAATCCTAACACATATACTTAGGATTTAATAAATCAAGACACGATCCATTCTATCCTCCATATGAAGGTCTCTTAATCGAAGGTGCCCCAATCTCAAGGGGGTAATTAACAATAGATGCTTGCATCTATTAGAAGCCATGGACCAGCAATACCTGATACCCATATACACATAAATATTAATCTAAATCATGAATACTACCCCACGGCCCCAAAACCCATCGACCGTGCGATGTGCGACATTCGTGGTGGCAGACAAAATGGCACGCTCGGTGGGACATGGCTTCTCCTTCCATCTTCGAGACCTTAAAAAAAAAAAAGTTCCTAACTTCTACATTTTTCCAACAGGGAAATGGCACCAACATCGAAGAACGTTATCGCTGCACTATCCAATTCAATGATATTGGATGTGGGTTCGTGAGTCTGCCTACCCACATCTGTTCTGACTTTCGAAACTGCAGGTGACTCAATCCAATTTGGCACCATTCCGAAAGATGTTCGAGCTACTGTCATGGCTCAAATTCCTGCTACTACTGGGGACATGACTACTCCCGCCGCCCCTTCACAAGATGTATGCAATATCGTCATTCCTCGGCTACCATCTCGAGGAAGACGACCTAATATGGTCATCCCCAACCCTCATCGCCGACCCATAGGCAAACGACTCACTTACCAACCTATATCCAAAATAATGGAGTCTGAAGGAAGACTGATATTCCCGAAGGGCGGGGTGCAGAAAGCATAGGTATTAGATAGGCTGGCGCTTTCTAACGATATTACAATCACTATTCCTCCGACAATAGTGTCTTTTAAGAGAAATAACCGCTGCCAACTCTACAGAGGAAAGATTGCTAGTGGCAAAGACAATAACGTTCAAGAGCCCCAAATGATCCAGTCAGCATTTTCGACTCACAACTCTTTCGCCCCATTAGAGTTTGCAAAAAAGAATGCAATGTCCGCTGTTTTACAGCCGACAATAAAAATGAATCGGTTAGAAGTTCCGAAGAGATGTCAAGGAACTTTTAAAGAACATCAAGAGGAAAATATTTCTAAAAGAATCTACAAGGCCTATAAGGCCATTAAGAGACGAATGGAAAAGCCTTAGAATGAAGGCTTGAAATTATTATGAATGGGAATATGGCTCGAAAACTAATACAACTCGAGAAACTCCAAAAGCAGTATCCTCTGTTGATGGAAATACCATGATATCTCGACCGCCATGTCTTTAAACTGAGCAAATATAGCCGACAAAATGAGGCTACATGTGTAGTGAGGCCATCCTCATTAAACCATATAGTTGGAAGACCTATCACTTCTCAACTGGTCTTAAAAAAAAAAAAAAAAAAGAAAAAGAAGGTGGAGGACATGTTATCTAAATATTTTAGATAATATAGGTAAAATATGAGCCACCAGCGGACTTGATTGTCCGCATCGGACTTCAAGGGTAAAATTGCAAAAACTTCCCGGCTGTGGTATAACCCCACAAGCAAAATTGGGATCCCCACCGTGAGAAAACCTTTCGAGGCTCACTGGGAAAAGTTAGGGAAAGGTATCTGGTGAAAATCCATTCGGACGCCAGAATACCCAAAAAATATTTTGCCTATGACGGAATGCTAACACACCTTAGGGTCGGTTATGCGCAGCAATTTTGATTGCTTCTCGAGGCAAAATAAATAAAAAATAATCCATGTTCCCTATTATCCGAAATATATTTTGCCTATGACGGAATACTAACTCACCTTAGGGTCGGTTATGTGCAGCAATTTCAATTGCTTCTTGATTCAAAATAAATAAAAAATAATCCATGTTCCTTATTATCCGAAATATATTTTGCCGATGATGGAATGCTAACTCATCTTAGGGTCGGTTATGCGCAGCAATTTCGGTTGCTTCTCGAGGCAAAATAACTAAAAAATAATCCATACTCCCTATTATCCAAAATATATTTTGCTTATGACGGAATGCTAACCCACCTTAGGGTCAATTATGCGTAGCAATTTCGATTGCTTCTCGAGAAAAAATAAAAAAAAAATGCATATTTCCTGATACAAAAAAAGGTGGGGGACATGTTATCTAATTTTTTTAGATAATATGGGTAAAATATGAGCCACCAGCGGACTTGACTGTCCACATCGGACTTCAAGGGTAAATTGCAAAATGCTCCCGGCTATGGTATAACTTCACAGGCAAAATTGGGATCCCCGCTGTGAGAAAATCTTTCGAGGCTCAGAGGCAAAAGTTAGGGAAAGGTACCTGGTGAAAACCCATTCGGGCGCCAGATTATCCAAAATATATTTTGCCTATGACGGAATGCTAACTCACCTTAGGGTCGGTTGTGCGCAACAATTTCGATTGCTTCTCGAGGCAAAATAAATAAAAATAATCTATGTTTCATAATATTCGAAATGTATTTTGCCCATAATAGAATGCTAACTCATCTTAGGGTCGGTTATGCGCAGTAATTTCGATTGCTTATCAGACAAAGTAAATCCATATTCACTAACATCCACTCGACCGCCATATCGTTAAACTGAGCAACATATATCCAATCGACCGCCATATCGTTAAATTAAGCAGCTTATATCCAATCGACCGCCACGTCATTAAACTAAGCAGCTTATATCCAAGCGACCGCCACGTATATCCAATCGACCGCCACGTCGTTAAACTGAGCAACATATATCCAATCGACCGCCATGTCGTTAAACTTAGCAGCTTATATCCAAATTTGGACAGAGTTCTAAATTATATACTAGAATTCAATCAAATGATATCAAATTTATTCTAACTCTAACACATATACTTAGAGTTCATCCGACTAACCCTAATACATACCCTTAGGGCCCAGTCAATCTTTTACTCTAGTATATATACCTAGAGTAAAAGTCAAACCAAGCTCGACTAGTCCTAACCCATACACTTAGGGTCTAGCTAGCCTTTGCTCTAGCATACCTACCTAGAGTGAAATCCATACCCGATCGAGCTCTAATACATATACTTGAAGCTTATACGAATCAAATCCGACGAACCCTAACGCAATACCTTATGGCTTAGTCAGATCTTCACTCTAGCACATATAACTACAGTGAAAATATATTAAACTCGGTTAATCCTGATACATATACTTAGGAATTAGCCGCTCTCTACTTTAGGATAATATCAAATCCGATCTACCTCAATACATATACTTGGGGTTTGGTCATATCTCCACCTTGGAATATACAACCAAGGCGAATATACTTGGACTCTAAGATATATATTTAGAGCCAATTAGACTCCAATGCATATATTTAGAGTTTAATATTGACTAAGTCTTGACACATATACTTAGAACCTAGTCAATCTCAGATCCAACTGAATCCTAATAAATATACTTAGGATTCAATAAACCAAGATACGATTCATTCAATCCCATCATAGAAAGGTCTCTTAATCGAAGGTACCACAATCTACAGGGAGTAATTAACAGTAGATGCTTGCATCTATTGGAAGCCATAGACCCGCAATACCTGATACCCATATACATATAAATACTAATCTGAATCATGAATACTACCCCACGGTCAAAATCCATCGACCGTGCGAGGTACGTCATTCGTGGTGGCAGACACCAACATGTATATTTTAGCTAATATTCTAGGCTCCAATTCAGATTTTAGAATCATGCTAATTATAGAATTGAGCTACAAATATGAAGAGCAAAGCTAAAACACATGCTAACAACATATAAGCTTAGGAAGTAATTCCGCAATTTCGGTAAGCAGAGGTGAAAAAGGTTCACAGTCTACAAGGTGAAAATGGTGGAATTTGGAGTAATTGAGGGGCTAAAGTGCAAATTTGGCCTTCTCTGTGAAGAAGAGGTGAAAAAGGTTCACAGGGGTCGAACTCTAGCTATACTATTATGAGTATTGGAGCCCTCGTACTCATAAGTTGTTTTCGATGTTGGAGCTACCGAATCGACGATCCACTCCGTTAAATATGATCTAGAGTATTTGAAACTTCTAGAAAATAAATTTTGTAAATTTTCGAAATCATAACAAAGTCCATCAAGTGGGCATAAAATGAACGGTCGAAATCGAACGACGTCCTTAAAAAGGATGATCGGATTCTTCAATTCAAGATCAGAGTTATTGATCTTTATCTATGTAGTGAATAGAATTTGCTATTAAAAATTCAATAAATTCTGATTCTTTTACACCGTTAAACTAGCAAGTATCCCAAACCGGCCGTTAAAAATTGTCAAATTTGTGATCTCTTGATCGTAAGATAAATGATGAAGAAAAATTATGAAATTTAATTTCTAGAAGTTTTAAATGCTGTAAATAACGTTTAACGGTGTGGATCGTCGATTCGGAAGCTCTATAATCAAAAACAACTTATGAGTACGAGGACGATCGTACTCATAATAGTACAGTAGCCGGACCCTATATATATATATATATATATATAGAGAGAGAGAGAGAGAGAGAGAGAGAGAGAGAGAGAGAGAGAGAGAGTGGGCTGGTATGCTTATGGAAGCACGTAGGCCTCCGTGCTTCTAAGTTGTTTTCGATGCTTGGACTTTCGAATCGACGATCGGCTCCGTTAGAGTTGATCTAGAGTATTTGAAGTACCTAGAAAATAAATTTTGCGATTTTTCAATATCATTTGCCTAGTGATCAAAGGGGCTCAAAATCAATAATTTTAACGGCCGTGGTGAGCCGGTTGCAAGTTTAACGGTGTAGAAATATCCAAATCACATGAAATTTTGATAGAAAATTCTTTATACCATATAAATCAAGATCAATAACTTTGATCTAAAATTTTAATATCATATCATCATATTTTGTAAGATTTTTATTTTCAGCCGTTGATTTTGAGCCACTTCGATCACTAGGCAAATGATATCGAAAAATCGCAAAATTTATTTTCTAGATACTTCAAATACTCTAGATCAAACTCTAACGGAGCGATCGCTGATCGAAAGTCCGAACATCGAAAATAAAAGTGAACAGCGGAGCCCTCTGTGCTTCCATATCATTTGCTAGTGATCGGAATCGAGTTCAAAATAACAAATTTCCATGACGTAGTGAGCCGTTTGCAAGTTTAACGGTGTAGAAATATTCAAATCACGTGAAATTTTAATAAAAAATTCTTTATACTATATAAAACAAGATCAATATCTTTGATTTAAAATTTTAATATCATATTGCTACATTTTGTAAGATTTTTATTTTCAACCGTTGATTTTGAGCCCCTTCGTTCACTAGGCAAATGATATCGTAAAATCATAAAATTTATTTTCTAGGTACTTCAAATGCTTTAGATTAAGTTTAACGGAGCCGATCGACGATTCGAAAGTCGCAACATCGAAAACGAGCTCGAAGCACGGAAGGCTCCGTGCTTCCGATAGCATAGTAGCCTCACTCATATATATATATATATATCGAGTCCGGCTACTATACTTTTATGAGTATTGGCTCCCTTATACTCATAAGTTTTTTGCCCATAGATTTATTCCATTAATCATTTCCACCCGTTGGATCATACTATTCAACCAACTATCCATTAACCCTAGGGGATCACTATCATTCTAAGTGGGGACCATCATCATCCTAACCACACATCCCATTAATCAATGGTTAAAAATTTATGAGTATAATGGGGTCTATACTCATAAGAGTATAGTAGCCCCAGCCTATATATATCTATATATGTACTTTCCCATCCTTTTCTTTTGCGCTCTCTCTCTCTCTCTCTCTCTATATAATTAAGCAGCACAAATCCCCTTCAAACCAACCAACCAAGCCAACATAGCTTAATTAATTACAAGAGCCAAAAAAAACGAAGCCACATTTGTTTGCTTCTGATGTCTTTGTGTCATCAAATTAAGCAATTAATTTGTTTCAATTATGAAGCTGATGATCAGGAGCCATGGGAATAAGCTGCAGAGAGGAGGAGGCCTCAGCAGATCCCTCAGAGAGCACAGGTCGAGGCTCTACATCATCCGACGATGCGTCGTCATGCTCCTCTGCTACCACGACTGATCATCCATTGCGATCTGAGCGTCGCGAGCTCTGAAATTAATGCATAAGCCCAATACATTGATCCGTTTGAGCATGCATCATGAGTTCGAATGTCGTGGATCGAGCATAAGGGGTTTAACTGTTAAACGATAGGAGAATTAATGCTCATGCAGTGCGAATTTGGATGATCCATATATTTATATATATACCTAACCATCCTTATAATACACTTTTTATTTCCTCTTTTTTCTTTTTCCGTCGATATGTGGCGTTTTCGTACCTTATATGTATATACCAGTTTCTTATTTTCTTTATTCTTTTTTAAACTCTCGCCCTAGTAGGCATAGGCCAGTGAGCAATTTGTGATTGAATCGGAATCATTTTTCTCCTGTATAAAGTAAGAGTGAAAGAGGGAATTAATATATTATCTTTTCTCATACTTATTTGCGTTGATTTTTCAATCTCACTAGATTTTGCACTTCCTGGTTCCTCCATTGGAATATGTAGAAGCGATTAGTTAATTAATTAGTCACCAAATCAGTTTGTTAACACCCTTGAACCATGAAAATTAGCAAGTAAATTAACTGATGAGGTATAATGGAATCTGAGTAATTTATTAATGTTTCGGTCTCAGAAGGCACATATATGATTGGCCCAAGCATTTACAGCTCACCATCATTGTAGTGGAAGTGCTTCCCCAAAAATCTATCCTATTAAAATTATAAAAAGAAAATAATTTTTGTACCATCTGGGTCGTGCTGAGCTGGCATGGCCATATTTTTCGGGCCAAAAAGGGGCACAAAGTGGCCTGGCCCGGTTTGGAATAAAATCCGTGCCGGGCGGGCCACCATAAGTTGGACTGTGGCCCACCACGGCCCAATGCCCGAACCGGGCTGGGCCACGGTCAACCCATCTAGTATATTTTATTTTTTTTATATTCTAATTTTATTTGTTTTAAATTTTTTCAATTGATTGTATAAAATATATATAGTTTTTTAATTAAATAAATACTTTTTATCTGACTTTTCTAAACCATTATTTAAAATTTAAATAGTTTAAGTTATTTTTTAAAGAACGGCACATGTCAGGCTATACCAATATATGTCGGTCACAAAAAATACATGTATGCCGGCACATAATGGTATAAAGTATTTAATTTCTTCAGCAATAAAATATTTCTAACTATTTTTTTATTTTTTTATCAAATATTTTGAACTTTATTGAAAAAATTACTTATGGATTTAAAGAACAGAAAGTTTTGAGCTGTGTTATGGTACGAGATTGTATCGTGTCAATATTTTGTTGGTACGATAGGGCATAGTGGATACGGCTCGTTCCGATAGACATTTAAATCCTTGCTGGTAGCACTATTTATAAGAATAAAATACATTCTTTCGATGATGAATTTAGCTAGACAACAATCTTCTTTATTGCGGAATTAGTTTCCTAACTATTAATACCATTAATTAATTTGGTATTAGCAAACTCTTCAGTAGAATCATAATGTTGAAAACTTCTAGAAATTGAGGTATGGACCGTTGATTCGGAAGCTCTATCATCGAAAACGACTTATGAGTATAAGGACGATAGTACTCATAAGAGTATAGTAGCCGGACTATATATATATATATATATATATAGAGAGAGAGAGAGAGAGAGAGAGAGAGAGAATCCGGCTACTATACTTTTATGAGTATAGATTTCTTTGTACTCATAAATTTTCGACCGTTAGATCTACTCCTTTGATCATTTCCACCCGTTAGATCTACCCTTTTTGAAAAAAATAACTTACTTTTAATTGGTCAAATGATATTTTCAGAATTTTATTAGGCTAATTAGCTCTCTTTTTGCCGACTCAGTGCCATACCAGGTAAAGTAAGAAAAATAATAAATCATTCACCGTCTTTAAAAAACGGTGAATCATGAAAGGACAGGCTAGAGGGTTGTCGAGTACATGATTTCAAACCCACATAACACACGGGCGCAACGAAAACAGAATCTTTCGTAAATGATAATAGATGAGAATGATCGTAAAATATAAGTACGAAAATGACAAAGCAATAAAATGAATAAGAGAATATGAAAACATAGAATTTATGTGGAAAACATGTTCCCTATACAAATAATGAAAGTTGAGTATGTACGGCGCCCTCCCCGCGTTTCGCGGGGGCTTCCGCGCTCGCGAGGAAGAGAGAAAGAGAGAGAGAGAGGAGAGAGAGCAGACAGAGAGAGAGGGGGAAAGAGAGGGAGAGAGAGCAGACAGAGAGAGAGAGAGAGATAGAGAGAGAGCAGACAGAGAGAGAGAGAGAGAGAGAGAGAGAGGTAGAGAGAGAGAGAGAGGGGGGGACACGGGGGCCCCAAGGGCCCGCGCGTAGAGAGAGAGGGGGGACACGGCGGGCCCGNATGAAAATAGATGAGAATGATTGTAAAATATAAGTACGAAAATGACAAAGCAATAAAATGAATAAGAGAATATGAAAACACAGAATTTATGTGGAAAACATGTTCCCTATTTTATTAATAGCTAAACTTAATGCATATCCTTTCAGAAACCCCTTTGGTTATATAAGAAAGTAAAACCTTTTAATAAGTAATTCATACTAAGTCAAACTGGTATTGAATATTTTTTATGTATATGTTTTATTAATTACTTGTAGGAAGTCAAAATGGAAACCACTAATGTTTGCAACAAGATACAAAAAAATAAGACCATTCATATTGTCAACTCTTTGGCAATTAGGTATGTTAGCAAAGTTGGTTTTGATAGAAAACTATTGCATTTTTAGAGCTAGCTTTGTCTAAGATTAATATTACGGAAGGAGTTGTCACGTCACGATGTAGAACCTCAACTGAGCGCGTGAGCAGACCCGCCACATTAACATAATTTTTTCTATATGTGCATGAAATCAAAGTATAAAGTAACTGTAAATACTGTTCAAGGAGACCAAAATCTAGGAATCCAATTTAAAATAAAAAAGATTAATTATAATTAAAACTTGTTGAGGTTTCTTAAATACAATAAAACAGACTATAAGATTTAATGACAATTTTTTTTTTCCGAAAATAAACCCAAAATACATCTCTATATATGCTAGGTAGAACTGATTAACCAGTGTATGATCCCATTCTGCACCATGCACCATTCTACCTACATATCCAAAAAATAGCCCCACACAGGGTGAGAAATTATGAAGTATAGGAGATAATACACAACAGTAAAATTTAGACTATAAAAAAGTAAAAAGTGTTGACGAATCGATCTAACCAAGACACAAAAATCTCGCACACTTAAAGGACATTTATGTCCTTTGCGGTTGGGTGAGAAGATAAAACCTTTTAATAAATTCAACCTAATTCAAACTTGTATTTTATATATATATATATATATATAGTTGAGCTAGAATACTATCGATAGCAAACGGGCTCCGTTGCCATCCATTTGTTTTCGATGATGGAGCCTCCAAATCGACGATCGGTATCGTTGAACGTGATCTATACCACTTAAAGTACTTAGAAATCAAATTTCAAATCTTTTCAACATCATTTGCCTAATGATCAAAGGGTTTCAAAATTTGTAATTTTAATGGTCAATATGAGGCGTTTTCTCGTTTAACGGTGTAAAGATATCCAAATCAATTGAATTTTTGTTAGAAAATTCTTTAAACTATTTAAAACAAGATCTATACTCTTGATCTTGACTACAAGAGTCCTATCATCATTTTTTAAAGAATATTCATTTTCAGCCGTTCATTTTTTAGTCCACTCGATGGATAAGAGAATAATATCGAAAATGTATGAAATTTGATTTCTAAACACTGCAGGTATATGATTCATGTTCAAACGGTGCTGATCGGCCGATTTAGGAGCTCCATCATCGAAAATAAATGGATGGCAACGAAGCAACGTTTGTTACGATAGTATTTAGTTCAACTCTATATATTATTATACTATATATATAGCGTTGGGCTAGAATACACTCAAAAGCACAGCTTTGAGTTTTTAGGCCATTGGATGGAGAGATGTGCGGGTTGAGAGAATGGTGGTAGGTGAATGGTAGTTGGTATATAGGTGGTCAGGAAGTGGAATAGTGTAATCCAAAGCTATTAGTAATCAAGGATTAGATCCAATGGCTAAAATCTTCAAAGCACCAATGGTGGTGCTTTTGAGAGTATTCTAGTCCAACTCTCTCTCTCTCTCCTCTCTCTCTTCTCTCTCGTCTCTCTTATATATATTATATATATTATATATTATATATTTGGGAAGTCAAAAATGGACACCACTAATGAATGATTGCATCAACATACAAAAATATAATACCATTCATTTTGTCAACACTTTGGTGTTTTGACATAAAACTATTGCATTTTTAGAGCTTAGCTTAATTTGTCAACGCTTACAAACGTAGAAATTTAATTAAGGGGTTCACTTTTAGAGCTTTGACAAATATTCCCAGTAGAGTCAGAGTATTGCTCTCTCATTACAAAATATATATTTAAGGAAAATGTTGACTTTTATTATATTATGCTATATATTAGTATGCATAAGTTGAGGAACTTTTTTTACACTACAATTAATGAGCTTAATTAACTTGCAAATTCATCTTCTTAAAACAAACAATAAAAAAGAAGTTAAAAAAAAAGATAATACCAAGTTTTTATTTGTAGAGCTACATGCTTTGGACAAAAAAAAATTAAACCAGAAGAATATAAAGACTAAGGAAAATTCCCATTATCCACACACTTCAATATATAAAATTTTAGTGTTTAAGAAAATAAATAAAATGATGGTAATAATAACAAATAAGACCTAACTAATGCATGGTCATCCAATAATCAAATTGCATGGCCGTACTTAATTCCATGTAGCTTACACACATAAAGAGCTAAACAAATCTCCACATATTGAAATTTATAGGATGTTACCTTCCATCCCTGGAGCAAGTGGTAAAGGGCTTGGTGGTTGGTACCCGAGATTCCAAGTTCGAATCCTAGTTGATTCACATTTCCAGCTAAATTTATTTCTAAATGAAATAAACGAAACGGGTCGCGTGCTACGTACCTGTCTCTCAAAAAAAAAAAGAAGAAGAAATCTATAGGATGTTATATATATATATATATATATATATATATATATAGTCTGGCTAGGATACTATCTACAACACCAAGGGCTTAGTGCTATCGAGTTTCTACCGTTAGATTTAACCCTTTGATTATTTTTACCCGTTAGATTATACTATTCAACCAACCATGCACCCACTCAATCCTAGAGGACTCACATCATCATAACCGCACATTTCTCAATCCAATGGCTAAAAAAGTAACAGCCCTAATAGCTTAGTGCTATTGATAGTATTCCAGCCTAGTTCTATAGATATATATATAGAGAGAGAGGGAGAGAAAGAGAGAGTGAGAGTCCGGTTAATATACTCTTATGAGTATAAATGTCCTCGTACTCATAAGTCATTTTCGATGATAGAGCTTTCGAATTGACGATCAATACCGTTAAACATTATTTAGAGCATTTAAGACTTCTATAAATTAAATTTTATAATTTTTGACATTATTCACCTTATGATCAACAGATCTCAAAATTGACAATTTTTAACAGCCGGTATAGAATACTTGTTAGTTTAACGGTGTAAAATAATCGAAATTGGCTGAATTTTTGATAAAAAATTCTATTTACTATTTAGATAAAGATCAATAACTTTGATCTTAAATTGAAGAATCCGATCATTTATTTTTAGGACGTCGTTGATTTTGACCGTTCATTTATGCCCGCTTGATTGACTTTATTATGATTCAAAAAATTACGAAATTTATTTTTTAAAAGCTTCAAATAATGTAGATCATATTTAATAGAGTGGATCATCGATTTGGAAGCTCCATCATCGAAAATAACTTATGAGTACGAAGAACTCTATACTCATAAGAGTACAGTAGCGCGCGCGCTCTCTCTCTCTCTCTCTCTCTCTCTCTCTCCCTATATATATATATATATATAGAGCTGATAGCAAAATGTCATTTTTGCTATCAAGTTTTTAATCCCTTTAGGGTTAAGTGGTCCCACTAGGACGGAGTGGTTCCCATTCGATTATAATATTTAATCCAATGGTTAGAAATAATGAAATGAATTGGTCCAAAGGCTAAAAACTTGATAGTAAAAAAGGTTTTTGCTATCAATAGTATTCTAGCCCAACTCTCTCTCTCTCTCTCTCTCTCTCTCTCTCTCTCTCTCTCTCTCTCTATATATATATATATATATATATAGAGCTAGTCTCCTATACTATCTATAGTACCGGGGTTCCGGTGTTATAATCTCATTTTCAATCTTAGGGTGTTCAAATCAACGATCCACACTGTTAAAATTGATCTAGGANCTCTCTCTCTCTCTCTCTCTCTCTCTCTCTCTCTCTCTCTCTCTCTCTATATATATATATATATATATAGCTAGGATTATATAAGGTCCCGTTTGGTAGAAGGTTTCTAATATTTCGACAATATTTTATATTTTATATTTAAAATGATAATGTTGTTATTAATGCATAAGCTACTTAGATTGGGAGATTACTGTTGATAAGTAATCCAATATTTTTGATAAGTTTAGATTTATTTCTGTCAAGTTTATCTTTTAATATTTTGTTGGTTAGACATATAAGAGATAAGTTTAAATCTGGTTCAATTATTGTTTTTAGGATTTTGATTTATGCCTATATATAAACGGCTGTAAATGTGTGGAAAATCATCCACCATCAAAATTTAGGCCAAGAATATTTTATAAAGATTTAGTTTTATACTCCTCTCTTCTTTCAACAAGTGGTATCAGAGCCAAGTTAAAGAAGCCTTACGACGAAGGAAAAATTGTCAGCTTTGTGATCGAGGACGTAGAATGTGTCGGCATCGCGCTCTCCATCGACATCGATAGTTGATCATGCCCCTAAACGAGATGATTCAACCACAGTTTCCGAAGTTTACAGGAAAGAACTTCGATTACTGGAGTATCCAGATAAAATGCTTATTTTCATCTCAGGAGTTATGGGACATCATGAAAGATGGCTTCAAAGATGTCACTGACAGTGGGTTCGAAATGCTCGCTGCTGCAAAGGAGGGGCTCAAAGATTGCCGAAAGAAAGACAAAAAGGCACTATTCTTTCTGTATCAGGTGGTGGATGAGGCTGTTTTTGAGAGGGTATCAAATGCCAAGACAGCGAAAGAGGCCTGGGACATGCTTGAGAGAAGTTATCGAGGCGCAGATAGAGTAAAAAAGGTACGAATCCAAATTTTTAAAGGTGAATTTAAATCTTTACAGATGAACGAAGGTGAATCAATCGACGACTATTTTAGTCGGGTAGTATCCATATCAAATCAAATACGGATGAATGGAGAAGACTGGCCTGACAAATTAATTGTTGAAAAAATCATGAGATCGGTAACTGGCAAATATGATCATGTCGTTTCTTCGATTAAGGCGGCCTAACATATAGACGATCTAACAGTAGAAGATTTGTTGGGATCATTCCAAGCCTACGAACAACATGTGAAACTGAGAGCGCAGCACATAGTTGAACAGGCTCTCAAAACCCAACTAACAATCAACGACAGAACTCAGGGAGGAAATAGAGGTAGCAGAGGACGCGGTCGTGGTGGCGGACGCGGTCGAGGCCGCGGCAGAGACCGAGGCCAAAACGAAATAGCAGTTGGTGATACAGATGGTTTAAATTCAAATAGAAGAACAAGAGGGAGAGGTAATTACCACAATTAGCAAGGATATGACAAATCACGAATTCAATGTTATTATTGCAATAAAAACGAGCACTATCAATCTGAATGTAGAAGAAAACAATCGGATGAGCAGAATAATATTAATGCAAATTTTGTTGAAAATGAGGATGAATATTTCAAATTTAAGGATAAAAATAATACACCTATACTTCTCGTTTGCAATATTATTGAAACACCAAAAAATAATATTTGGTATTTAGATTCAAGTTGTAGTAACCATATGTGCGGTAAAAGGGAGATGTTTATGAATTTAGATGATAAAATAAAAACAATGACAAAACTGGGAGATGAAAGAAAAATTGTTGTTCAAGGAAAAGGTAACATTTTAATTCGAGCACGTAATGGTGATCATATTATAATATCAGATGTTTATTATGTGCATGGATTAGAATGTAATCGATTAAGCATTGGCCAATTTCGAGAAAAGGGTCATATTGTGCATATTGAAAAGAAAATTTGTGAATTGAAGGATAAAGATAATAGATTAATTGCTAGAGTGCCAATGACTAAAAATCGCATGTTTTCTTTGAAAATTGATAATGATACTTTACCCTGTTTCAATACAATTGTGCGTGATAAATCTTGGTTAGGCATTTACGGTCTCATTTAAATTTTCGATATTTGAAAAAATTGGCTAACAAAAATATAGTGAAGGGGTTACCGTACATAAATTATCCAAACTAAATTTGTGAAGGTTGTATTTTCGAAAAGCAACATAGAGATCCGTTTTCGGAAGAAAAATCCGTTAGAGCCACAAAGCCTTTACAGTTGGTTCATATGGATTTATGTGAGATGGATAGACACTCCATTGGAAACAATAAATATTTCATGACTTTCATTGATAATTTTAGCAGAAAAATTTGGGTTTATTTTCTAAAAGAAAAATATGAAGCTTTTACGGCATTCCAACAGTTTAAAGCACTTTTTGAAAAAATAGAGTGAAAATTATTTGAAAGTTTTACGATCAGATGGTGGAAGAGAAAATTTTTCTACCGAATTTAACGAGTTCTGCAGGGCACATGGAATTGAGTATCAAAGTTCCATAGCTTATTAATCACAACAGAACGGCGTGGTAGAAAGAAAAAATCGCACAATTGTGGAAATGACAAGAAGCATGCTTATTGAAAAAGGTATGCCGAAAAATATTTGGGCTGAAGCTGTTTCACGTGCAGTTTATGTATTAAAAAGGCGTCCGACAAGTAGTGTGACGAATAAAACACCTGAAAAAGTATGGAGTGGAAGAAAACCTATAGTAGCACATCTATGTATTTTCAGATGCATGGCATATGCACTATTCCAAAGTAAACGAGAAAGAAATTGGATGACAAAGTAGTCAAGTGCGTTTTTAATCGGCTATGCAGAAAATATGAAAGCTTATAAATTGTATGATCCAGCAGCAGAAAAAATCATAATCAGTAGAGATGTTAAATTTGATGAAACTAAATCATGGGATTGGAAAGGAAAAGAAAAGATAAATAAAAGTATTAGCATTCAATTTGAAGATAATTCCGAGAATCAAGAAAAACGTGCATCGGATCCTCCTACTGCACTAGCACCACCACCTTCGTCGCCATTAGGTTCTTCGCATTCTTCTTTGAAGGAAAGTGTTCGTAGAAACCCAACACAAAATATTACAATGCCCGTAAAATTGAAAGATTATATTATTGATGATACTGACAATGATGATGATAGTGATTTAACCCACTACATCATGTTTTTAGATTGTGATCCTCTCAGTTTTGATGAAGCGGCAAAAGAAGAAAAGTGGCGTAAAGCCATGTGTGATGAAATCGAGGCAATCGAAAAGAACAAAACTTGGGAGTTGACGAAACTTCCAAAAGGCCAAAAAGCAATTGGCGTGAAGTGGGTTACAAAACCAAGTACAAACAAGACGGGTCAATCAATCGCCATAAAGCTAGACTCGTTGTAAAAGGCTACAAGCAAAAGCCCGGAGTTGATTTTCACGAGGTGTTTGCTCCCGTTGCCAGATTGGAGTCGGTGCGGCTTCTAATTGCTTTAGCGGCGCAAAAACAGTAGAAGATTCATCAGATGGATGTCAAATTCGCCTTCCTTAATGGCTTTCTTGATGAAAAAGTATACATAGAGCAACCGCCAGGATTTATACAAAAAGGTGAAGAAGACAAAGTTTACAAATTGAAAAAAGCATTGTACGGCTTGAAGCAAGCTCTGCGAGCCTGGTACACACGTATAGATCGATATTTTCAAAAAGTCAAATTTCGTAAGTGCCCTTTTGAACATGCTCTTTACATTAAAAATAATTCTAACGGTGATCTTTTATTTGTTTCCCTCTATGTTGACGATCTTATCTTTACAGGAAATAATTCTGTTATGATTGAAGAATTCAAAAAGAGCATGACTAATGAGTTTGAGATAACCGATATGGGCCATATGGCTTATTATTTAGGCATCGAAGTTTCACAAAAAGATGAAGGTATTTTTATTTCTCAAAAGAAATATGTAGGAGAAATACTTGAAAAGTTTCAGATGGCGAATTGTAAACCGGTCATTACCCCAGTAGAGATCGGATTAAAGCTCAACAAGAAAGGATCAGAAAGCTCGTTAATCCCACATAGTTCAAATAGTTGGTGGGTAGCCTGCGCTACTTAACCGCAACTAGACCCGACATAGCCTATGGTGTTGGGTTGATCAGCAGATATATGGAAAAGCCGACTCAAATGCATCTACAGGCAGCAAAGCATATTTTATGCTATATAAAAGGAACGGTCAATTATGGTACTTTTTACGCTTACGGTGGCAAATCTGAACTCATCGGGTTCATCGATAGCGATTGGGCCGGCGACATAGAAGAACGGAAAAGCACATCAGGCAACGTATTTTTTCTTGGAAACGGCACATTCACATGGTCATAGAAGAAACATGATATCGTAGCTCTTTCGACAGCAGAAGCTGAATACGTGGCGGCGTCAGCAAAAGCTACACAAGCAATTTGGCTTAGAAGAGTTCTCGAAGAATTTGGTGAAAGTCAAAAGGCACCTACAGAAATATTTTGTGATAATAGCTCGGCTATAGCAATTGCAAAAAATCCAGTTTTTCATGAAAGGTGTAAACATATTGAAGTTCGTTATCATTATATTCGAGAACTTGTGAAGAAGAACGAGATCGAACTACACTTTTGCAGAAGCGAGAATCAAGTCGCCGATATATTTACGAAGCCACTAACATCGGAAAATTTCGTGAAACTACAAAAGCTACTCGGAATGTGAAAAATTGGGTTAAGGGAGGATATTGATAAGTAACCCAATATTTTTGATAAGTTTAGATTTATTTATGTCAAGTTTATCTCTTAATATTTTGTTGGTTAGACATAAGAGATAAGTTTAAATCTGGTTCAGTTATTATTATTAGGATTTTGATTTATGCCTATATATAGACGGCTGTAAATGTGTGGGAAATCATCCACCATCGAAATTTAGCTAGGCCAAGAATATTTAATAAAGATTTAGTTTTATACTCCTCTCTTCTTTCGACAATTACTAAGAACTAGTATATATTCTTATTAATGAACTATTAATGATTCTTATTAAGCATAGAAATGAGAATAACTCGAGCAGTTAAAAAGATACAACTAATTTACTTAAAACGTAGAGACACAACGCCTACCAATCTCAACTGTGACTCGTCCAACCAACCTCTCACCACTTCGAACATGACTCGGTCCAATCCGACCCGTCAATTTCGAATGTGATCCGGCCCAACCTAACTTCTCGCCACAAAGTAGAATATTGACTCCTTCAAGCCAACACAAAATAAACTCTATGTTTAGAGATGTGGGAACTTTTTCTCGGAGGAGCCAGTGCGACCAATTGACTCCACTCCAACCAATTTAGATTCGCCAATAACTCGTAAACCTATGAAATCCAGCCAAAAATCCATAATGATCCTATACTATTTCACTAATATTTTTTACAACTATCCAACTTAAGTTGAATAATTGTTAAAAGTATGAAAGATTACTAGAATACTACATACAAACTTTGAACCAAATAAACCTTAATAATATAGTTAACCCTTGGTTAGTTAAAAAATTAATTGAGGGACCTAACTGTCTCTACTGGGGGTGGAAGGGTCACAAGGAGTTAATATATATATATATATATAGTCATTTGATTAATTAAGTTATTTATGAGCCAATGAGCTTATGGTTCACCAGCTAAGCTCTTTAGGGAGCTGTGATTAAAATAAAAAGCTTGTTTCACAAGCACTCTGTACAGATTCTGAAACAGTTAGAGCTGTAACTGAGCAATGATCAGAAGAGCTTCAAGCTTATTAGCAAACTCTTAGCTGTGTTTGCTTAGCTTTTGGTTAAGATTTTCTGTTTTGATTAAGATTTCGATGCAAGTGACCCATGTTACCATGCGTCGTTAACATATATCTGTGAGCTGGGCACGAGTTATCGGACCTAGGATGGCGCCAATCTTGCAGTGTGCTATTTGTACGAACACTCTACAAGAAAATTTTGATTTGGTAATATTCTTATAGTGCTGCTATTTGAAAGTCCCAAAAAATTTAACTGTAGAAGAATTATTAGCGAAATTTAGATTTTAATGCTGTCTGTACTCGTATTGGTGAATCTTTTAACGGCATTTAAACATACCGCTATTGATGATAAGTAGAGGTAATTACTTCAACATGTGTATATATATTTATAAATAGAAAGTACTTCAGAAAACCCTCCTCCTAAAGTATAGTGTATTTTTACAGCTTGCAATTTATTGTCTTGTTGATTGAACTAAATAGTGTACTTAAACTATCATTTTTTTTCTTAATTTTTTTTTTTTTGTCGAAACTGGATGTTTAATAGGATATAAGCACAAAATATAATGGAAAGAAAAAAGAAGAAAGTAACTCTTCTTGGGTAATGTAATAAATTAAATTAAATCTCATTGGTTCAGTTCCTCACTTAATTAACAGCAATAGCATATATATATATATATATATCACGTGAAGCCCAACTCGAACAAAGCTGCTACTGCTCCAACCCCACATGGTCAAAGGGACAATTACAGACGAAATAATTAAATAAGCTCCAAAAGTTAAAGAGCCTTGTCCCCCCCAGCAGCAGTGCCCCGCATCAAAATTCGTGCAGGTGGAGGGGAGCGTGTTGCATGCATGTGCAGCTCGCACTCCCATGCACGTACAGCACGTACTGGGCTATTACTATCTTATGTACAAGTTGGGTAACATTATTATTAATTATATCATAAAAATATATATATATATCTATATATGTACTTTCCCATCCTTTTCTTTTGCGCGCTCTCTCTATCTCTATATAATTAAGCAGCACAAATCCCCTTCAAACCAACCAACCAAGCCAACATAGCTTAATTACAAGAGCCAAAAAAAAAAAGAAGCCCGATCTCTTTGTGTCATCAAATTAAGCAATTAATTTGTTTCAATTATGAAGCTGATGATCAGGAGCCATGGGAATAAGCTGCAGAGAGGAGGAGGCCTCAGCAGATCCCTCAGAGAGCACAGGTCGAGGCTCTACATCATCCGACGATGCATCGTCATGCTCCTCTGCTACCACGACTGATCATCCATTGCGATCTGAGTGTCGCGAGCTCTGAAATTAATGCATAAGCCCACTACATTGATCGGTTTGAGCTGCATCATGAGTTCGAATGTCGTGGACCGAGCATAAGGGGTTTAACTGTTAAACGATAGGAGAATTAATGCTCATGCAGTGCGAATTTGGATGATCCATATATTTATATATACACCTAACCATCCTTATGATACACTTTTTTTTTTTTCCTCTTTTTTCTTTTTCCGTCGATACGGGGCGTTTTTGTACCATGTATATACCAGTTTCTTATTTTCTTTATTCTTTTTTAAACTCTTGCCCTAGTAGGCATCGGCAAGTGAGCAATTTGTGATTGAATCGGGATCATTTTTCTCCTGTATAAAGTAAGAGTGAAAGAGGGAATTAATATATTATCTTTTCTCACACTAATTTGCGTTGATTTTTCGATCTCACTAGATCTTTGCACTTCCTAGTTCCTCCATTGGAATATGTAGAAGCGATTAGTTAATTAATTAGTCACCAAATCAGTTTGTTAACCACCCTTGAACAATGGAAATTACCAAGTAAATTAACTGATGAGGTATAATGGAATCTGAGTAATTTATTAACGTTTCGGTCTCAGAAGGCACATATATGATTGGCCCAAGCATTTACAGCTCACCATCATTGTAGTGGAAGTGCTTCCCCAAAAATCTATCCTATTAAAATTATAAAAAGAAAATAATTGTTGTACCATGAATTAAGTTGGGTTTTAGTTATAATTTGAACTGTAAGGAGCCTGGCACAAGAACTTTCCCATTGGAAAGCACTTTTTTTGGCCGGAAGAAAATTTTCTGTTTGTTTGATTTTAGGAAAAACTTCAAATATCAATCATGTAGTTTCGCACTTTTTTATTTTAGTATCTTTTGGTTTAAAGTGTATCAATTTAATTAGTACCCCGTGATTTTATTTTTCTCTTTTTATTATTCCTTCCACTAATCTTCTTTCGTTAAATCTGTAACAAAGTTAAAACTAAAAGGTACTAAAATGAATATTCGATAAACCTAGGTGGAGTATCTGAAACTTTTTGTATATAATTTAACGAAATGTTAACAGAAGAGTGTTAGGATTTGGTTAGATTTATAGATTAATTATAGTTGGATTACGATTAATATTTAAATCTGTTGGAAATAAATTAAGATTTAAATATTAATTAGCGGATAAATCTAACTAGATTAGGATTAATATTTAAATCTATTAGAAGGAACGGCTGGCAGAGAGCACCTTGGGTGTGCCGTACCACAAAGAGAGAGAGAGAGAGAGAGTTAACGAGTTAATGCACCTAGTGCACGGGTGTACCAACAAGAAGTCTTCTTTTGCGTTTATAGAAGACGAGAGAATGGTAGAAAAAATTCAGAAAAAGGGCTCGGATTGTAGCTATTCTGTGCAGAAGATGAGTCAGGTGTAATTTTTTCTTATTTAATGAATCTTATTTTATCTGTATATTTTTTTCTCTTATGATTGTATCAACTTTTGCTAAGGAGACGGGTTTATGGTAAAAATCCGATTTGATGCTTCCGTTGCGGAATCCAAACAATCGGTACCGGATCCACAGCAGTCGGTATCGGAGCAGGTTGCAGATTCATAAGATCCGGTACCGAGGCGAGTACCGGATTTCCAGCAAAGAGCTGACGAAAAGAAAAAAATGAAACCACATGGTACTAAATTAATACACTTTAAACTACAGGAAACTAAAGTGAGAAAGTCCGAAACCACAGAGGTGGTATTTGAACTTTACCCTTGATTTTAAGGAAAATAGTTTCTAGAAAAGCTTTTTCTAGATAACATGAAAAAGTTACCTATTTTTTTCTGAACTTTCTATCCAAACAAATAAAAACTGTTGAAAGAGCGTTTTCTATTTTTTTTCAAATTTTTTTTTTTAATAATTTTTCAAAGAACCAAACACACCTCCTATAGTATCTCGTGAGCTGCACCAAAATGTTCGTTGAAGCTTAAATTATTCAGTGTTCAAACGGCTACTAACAGAGATGAAAAAAATCGAATACAATCAGATTTTTGACAAAACCATATTGTATCTATATTTTTCTTCAGATGCGAATTCAGATGCGGATATATATATATATATATATATATATATATATATATATATATATATATATATATATATATATATA
>NC_033636.1:2054161-2055760 GCF_001540865.1 Ananas comosus
ATATATATAAAATTCTATAGAGTCCGGCTATGGTGCTTGTAAAAGTACCAAGTATTTGGTGCTTGTAAATTTTTTACCATTAGATCTACGCCTTTGATCATTTTCACCCGTTAGATTATACTATTCAACTAACCACCCACTCAACCCTAGGGGGCCCACATCATCTTAACCGCACATTTCTTAATCCAAGGGCTAAAAACTTACAAGCACCAATGACTTGGTACTTTTAAAAGCATAAGAGCTCAATTCTATACACATATATAGTAGGGCTACCATACTATTATGAATATAGAGCCCTTCATACTCATAAGTTGTCTTCGATGTTAGGATTTTCGAATCGACGATCCACACTGTTAAACATGATCTAGAGTATTTGAAACTTCTAGAAAATAAATTTCGTAATTTTTCGAAATCATTATAAAATCCATCAAACGGGTATAAAATGAACGGTCAAAATCAAACGACATCTTAAAAATGGATGATTAGATCCTTCAATTTAAGATCGGAGTTATTAATCTTTAGATAGGTAGTGAATAGAATTTTCTATCAAAAATTCAACCTATTCCGATTCTTTTACACCGTTAAACTAGCAAATATTCCATACCGGTCGGCCGTTAAAATTTGTCAATTTTGTGAGCTTTTGATTGTAGGGTAAATGATATCGAAAAATTATAAAATTTAATTTCTATAAGTTATAAATACTCTTGATAATGTTTAACGGTATGGATCGTCGATTCGAAAGCTCTATCATCGAAAACAACTTGTGAGTACGAAGTCGATCGTACTTAGAGTATAGTAGCCGGACTATATATATATATATATATATATATATATGGGGTATTGTGCTATTAGGAGCACAGCAGTCCTTGTGCTCCTAACTTTCTAACCAACTATCAAGTTTGATGGCTGGTTAGAATGAAAGAGGGATTTCTCCCCAATATCTCTTCCCTCTCTCATTCTAACCACCCATCAAACTTGATGGTTGGTTAGAAGTTAGGAGTATAAGGACTGCTGTATTCCTAATAGCACAGTAGTCCTACTCTCTCTCTCTCTCTATATATATATAGGTATATGTATATATATATATATATATGGAATTGAGCTCCTATGCTTTTAAAAGTACCAAGACATTGGTGCTTGTAAGTTTTTAGCCTTTAGATTAAAAAATATGTGGTTAGGATGATGTGGGCGCCCTAGGGTTGAGTGGGTGGTTGGTTGAATAGTATAATCTAACGGGTGTAAATGATCAACAGTGCTGATCTAACGGTTAAAAAACCTAAGCACAAAGTGATTGGTGCTTTTACAAGCACCATAGCCGGACTATATATATATACATATATATATATATATATATATAGAGAGAGAGAGAGAGAGAGAGAGAGAACTAGGCTGGAAATACTATCAATAGCACCAAGTTATTGGTGCTATTAATTTTTTAGCCCTTGTATATATATATATATATATATCGAATGCCAAATTTTCATTACCATATCCGTTTAAAATGAAATCGGATTCAGATATGAACCGGATTTGTATTTAGATATTATTAGAATAATAACACATACTAATATGTATATATATATATAGAGAGAAAGAGAG
>NC_033636.1:2055771-2205974 GCF_001540865.1 Ananas comosus
TATATATATATATATATATATATATATATATATAAACTAAATTTAGCACGAATAAAACACGCAATATAATTAAAGGTCCACACTCATGTTCAAACAACTACTATTATAACTTACATACACATACAAAATGACGCAGTCGGAAAAAATAATTAGGATAAGTTTTTTTATTTTCTAAACTTTATTTTTGGTAATTTTGTTTTAGAGATTTGTTTTAGATTATTGGGATTTTTTATGAGAAATAAATTTCTAAAAATAAATTTCTAAAAATTAGGGAAATAGCTTAATTTAGAGGTTCTAAATTAGGATTAGATATATTTGTATTAGAAAAATTGCTAAAATTTTGGGATTTGATTTATAGTAGGATTCGGATATCTTCTCTATATAAACATAGTATTCGGTTAATTTAATAAGTTTTTAGAGTTGATTAATAATATTTTCATCTTCGTTGAAGAATTGTTTCTTTGTTTATCCCTCTCTTTCTGTCCTTGTGCTTTTTCTCCCCAAGTCTTGTACCAACAGCTTCAGAACCTTCGACAAGACAGAGCCATACGGTGGCCAATTACATTGAGAAGTTCTATCAATTGATTGTCCGGAATGATCTAACAGAATGAGGAACAACATGTTGCGAGATACATTGGAGGATTACTGTTGTCGATTCAGGATGTGTTGAGTTTGCACGCAATCTGGACGATATTAGAGGTGTACCAATGTGCTTTGGCAGTGGAGATGCAATAGAGTAGTATTGGATCGTGAATGAATCAAATCGATTCAGGACCAACTACGATCTGAGGCGACAGGGGATTCATTTGGAGGCTAAACGGAAAACAAGATCTGTTTCAACAACTGAACCGGGAGCGAATAGAGCCACACTGAGCAATAAAGTTGGAGTCCGTTGTTTTTAGTGTGCCACCTAGCCCGAGATTGTCGGAAGAATAATATAGCTATCCGGAAAAACAACTTTACATTGAGTAGAATCTAGATGGTGAACCAGATGAGATCGGTGAACCCTCTTGAAGGGTCTTCCCCATACTATATACCCTCACTCGAAGAACTTCTTTAGCTAGACTTTCACCTTATCTTCTCTGTAAGTATTAATGCCACAACTGACTCCATCTTAAGGGTTTCAATATGGATCAAGTTTATGATCAAATTGTTCCATGATTTCGGCATAGAGTAAAGTAAAGCACTTATCTTTTCTTCCTTATTTTTTCTGATGTCTAAGGCCGTGAGCTTGCTCATAATAGAATTAAAAGTATTTAGATGTTTTTGAACTGGTGCCCCATCATTCATCTTTAGATTGTATACTTATCGTCTCTAGAAGATTTTGTTCATCAAGACTTACCCTCATAGAGGTTTCTCAATTTCTCCTAAATTCCTTTTGCAGTAGTCTCGGTCTTCATGTTAAATAGCACCGAATCATCTAATGCCAAATATAGGTTTGTCAAAACCATTTTATCTTTCTTTTCAAATATCTTATCTATCTTCCTTTTAATTTGGCTTATTCTCTTTTCCTTGTAGGGCGATCTCACACGCATCTTTAATCAAGGCTACTTACATTGTCAGTTTCCACAATGCAAAATTTGTTCCATCAAACAAAGAAATTTGATACTTTGTTGTTGTAACTTTTCCCACCATTGTTTCAACATCAACGTGTCGGATCGTTGGCGCTAACCATTAATCCCAAATGCTTGAGCTGTTAGAAATACGTAACAAATTCACTTAAAGCGTATAAATATAGCGCCCACGGGTCTCGAATGTGACTCGGCCCAACCAGTCTCACGCCATTTTGATTATGACTCAACCCATCATACTCCTGCCACCAGACAGGATGCTGGCTCATTTATGCCAACAATCCCCCCTCCAGCACCTGCACACATTTGCAGCATGCAGGAATCAAACCCGAGACCTCTGGCTCTGATACTACTTGTCGGATCGTTGGCACTAACCATTAATCCCAAAAGCTCGAGCTGTTAAAAATACACAACCAATTCACTTAAAACATATAGATACAGTGCCCACAAGTCTCGATTGTGATTCGGCCCAACCAGCCTCACGCCATTTCGAACCTGACTCGGCCCACCCAGCCTCACGCCATTTCGATCATGACTCGGCCCAACATGGCCTCCCGCCACAGGGTAGGATGCTGGCTCATTTAAACCAACACAATAAACTATAAAGAACCAAATGTTCTGATACCAATTAAAGAGATCTACCAAAGGGTTATTAAGTACACCTTAAACGCACAGGGCACATGAGCGCAGTAAAAACATGATCTTTCATAGATGACAATAGATGAAAACTATTGTAAAAAATAAACAAGAAGACAACAAAGCAATAAAACGAACAAGTGAGTGCGGGAACATAGAATTTACGCATTTGTCAATAATGTGTTGACTTATGTCCATGGACAAGACAATCTCAATACATTCTTCAATTAATCCATGGTACAAATGTACAACGAGTAAGAATGGAATATAAGAATCTCTCTCTCAAGAGATCTCCATGTTTTCCTTTTAATTAGGGTATCTACAATGAAGCTCTCAACTCTAATATATGAATTACAAGGGTTTATAACCCTAAAACCTCAATTCTAGTAGCAGAGGATTTGCACCATCCATCTGAGTCCTAATTCACTACTAGCCATTGATCTCCTCTTAAAAACCCTCTCCAAGGTGTTCTTGAACCATCTCTAATCTTAAGGCACAAGATTATATCAAATTAGAGTCAAATCCAACTTACCCTGTCCGCCACGGAGTTGAGTACCGGTATTCAAATTGAAGTACTGGTATTGAAATACCCCCAGAATTTTAGTAACGATACTCAAAATTGCACATTGGTATTCAATACAAAAGGCAATTTTTCACCGCTTCGGATTCTAAGGTACTTCTCAGTACCAGTACTCAAATTTCAATTTTCGGCACTTACAATCCAAAAATCTCAAATTTTTTATTTTTACTAGGATATCGACTCGAAACATGACTTCATATAATCCAACATTATTTATAGTTCTAGATTTAAAAAGAAAAATGTAAAGAAAGTAAAATTTGTTAGTTTATAAATTTGTTTATTAGTTTATTTTTATTTGTTTTTGTTGAAAAGTTGTGTACCTTATGAAAGGGTATGTCCTTTTGTAAGGTTGTGTCTTTTGGCTTAGAGTCATGTCCTCCTTTAGTAAAGGAATGTCTACTTTCGTNAAGATCCGATCAAAGAAGACGACGATAGTGATGCATAAACAAGCTTAAGAGGGAATGTTAGTTTATAAATTTGTTTATTAGTTTATTTTTATTTGTTTTTGTTGAAAAGTTGTGTACCTTATGAAAGGGTATGTCCTTTTGTAAGGTTGTGTCTTTTGGCTTAGAGTCATGTCCTCCTTTAGTAAAGGAATGTCTACTTTCGTGAAGAGTTGCGTCGTTTCATACTCTATAAATAGAGGGCATGTAATTTGTTGTTGTGGGTGGATCAAATTGTATTATTCAGTTGTAGTGTACTGAAGTTTAGTTATATTTAATAAAGTTTGTTATTCTAGTGTTAAATATTTTTTGTAATTCATTTATATATTAGCCCACCAACAAAATTTTCCTTCGGTAGAAAATAAAAGACACTTATGAATCATGTGTTGTTAAATTGGACTAGCCATGCTTCACGCATTGATTTTCCCCTAATTTGTTTTATCCAATTGGATACAATGTTTAGCCACATATAGGCCCCTTGCTTAGTAATATAATAAAGATTTTGTTTGGCACTACATGACTCTACTGGATTAGAAGGGTCACAAGGAGATTAGTTTAAGATTTGATTACAAAATATATATATATTTTTTAATGGAATGAGCTTATTGATTATTTAGTTGCCCGTTAACTAGGCTAACTAGACACCCGATCACACGTTCATGTAGCCAATTTAATTGTTTTGAACGGTGCGCCGCGGTTGCCTCAATATGTTTTCAAGTTCACTTGTAAATTAAGCTAAATGCTTTCAAAAGTTAGTCTCATTTTTTTAATTAGAAAATATGTGTAATTTGAAGCATCATGGATAAAAGTTAGTGTTGGAAAGCATAATTTATGGGTAAGCAATTGAAGATGATCTCAAATTTTGATGATCTACCAACTTTACCTAGCAATGAATTAGGATATATGATTTGGAAAAATTAACTGAAACGAAAACAAGAACTTCTTGGATATATGTTAAGAATTTGATACTTGCTACGACAACACTGATTATTAGGGCTGAGATCCTAACAAACCACTACAACAAAAACTCTGTAACTTGTTAACTACACTGCCGACCTACGAGAAATCACTTATTATGCTCTAAACACTTGTTATAGTTTATATGTTTAATATATGATCGATCAATGAAAATAAAATGAGAGGGTAAAAAAAAGGTATAATTGTGTGGGACATTTTGAGATGCAAGAGAATAGAAGATGATCGATTTAGGGTTTTGCTTTGCTGCTCAAATGAGCCCAACTCAAACCCAACTCAACCAAACTTGCCCTTCCACATGGTCAAAGGGACAAGAGAAATAAATAAGCACCAAAAGTTGAGAGCCTTGTCGATCCCCTGGACTCTCACCAAACACTATGCAGGAAGAGGTGCAATGTGGTGTAGGTATTGCATGCCCACTCCTATATACATTGGATTATTATTATTTTAACCTTCTTTGCTTTGTACATAAACACCATCAATATATATATATATTCCTCCAAACCAACCTAACTAGCATAGGAGAGAGCCAAAAATTCTCTCTCTTGCTTCTTCTTCCTCTCCTCCTAATCACAGCTATGAAGCTAAAAAGCCATGGGAATAAGCAGAGAGGAGGAGGGGTTAGCATAGCCCTCAGAGAGCACAAGGCTAGGCTTTACATCATTCGGCGATGCATCGTCATGCTCCTTTGTTACCACGATTGATCATTCGCTTCCTCTGCCTTTTCTAGTTGTTGTGGGCCTGAGCGTCGTCATGAATTTTAAATGCAGTGGATGAGTCAGCTCCATATGTTGTGCACAATCCTTTTTCTTTAATCTCTTTTTTCCGCCAATATGGTGGTTTCTTGTACATATGGAATATATAGTCTTTAGGAGAATTTTTGTTTTTGTTCCTCTTGCTTTTCAGCATATATATGAAAGAGTGCATTAATCTCTAAATTCTAGTTATTTTGGGCTCAATTTTCTTCTTGTTTTAACACCATAAGAGGCATTTTTTTTGGTATGGAAGTGATTAAACATAATAATCCAGTTTGATGACACTTTTGATCCTTGGAACTGATCCTTATGTAAAATTGCCCTTTGTTTGTTTATGAAATTGCTCTATCTATCATCTAACTTATTATCGCTAAGTTGACTATGTTAAATGGAATCCTTTTCAAGTACAAAAGAAAAAACTATCGCAACGGCCACATGATTAGTCATAATGCAGATAATTATCAACTAATTGCATCTTTGATGAGGAGCAAGTTGACCAAGTAACCAAAATTAGGGATCAGATGCATCATACAAAATGTTGTCGGCAGACTGACTATACAGAAGCATCGCTGCAAAAGAATCAGACAGGTTGAAGTGAGAGATCCCGTGAAATCTGTTCTAACATGTCATCAAACCAACAAGATGAAACACAGAACAATATATTGATTTTTATTAGTTATATTTATTATTGACTAAAATATATAGATCTAATTTTATGTCTCGTGGTGATCGACAATAAGCTTAAAAGATTAATAAGTTAAGTTAGATGAGCTCAATAAGTTGAGTAGGATTGCAGTTCACAATAGACCTAATAGTACAAGATCCAATAATAGGCTTAACGTTTACATGGGTTGAGTCAGATCGAAGCCTGTAAAGCGTTGTAACTGAGCCCTTAAGTACTTTAGATGTGCTATTTATATCAGCATGTATTTTTAGAATAGTTGGTTAGTGCTTACGATCTACAATTCTCCCAGTGTTAAGGTATTCAGAGAGAATATTGATGCATGGAATGGGTTAATTCAAGTCTTGTAGCTATATATAGGGGGCCGGATTCGAGGTTCAGTGTAGGGATTTAATGAATCTAGACAAATCAAGTACATGTTTATGCCTGCATCTCAAACAACTTTTCTACTATAAGAAGCACTAGACTACATGCGGCAAACAAAAGCTCTAAATTATTGGACAAGATTAACACGAAAACGGTTTTTTTTTTTCTTCTTATTATTAACAAGTAGAATCCATGCGCTGCAGCTTGAAACTCCGTTAGCTGCAACAAAAAGCTATTTGGGGGATTTTAATTAAGAAACCAATATAGTACGTATAGGAGTACAAACCAATTATAGTACGTATTGTAGTTCAACCCCTCAATGCAACAAATCAAAGTGAAACTTTAGTAATAATTCAAGCACCAAAGTGGTAATTTTCTCCATATTACATTGTTTTAAGTTGCCAATAACTTATTTATGTTAAGAAAAAAAGATCATCTTGCACTATTCTTGTAAGGAAATTCAATTACCAGTGATCTAGAAAACTAGACGTGCTGTTACGGTGAGCGCTTAAAGACGTAGCGAAAATTTTCATTATAAATAAAAAGTTAGATTATAAAAAAAATTTCTGTATATATTCTTTTTTTCACTTTTTCATCCTTACTTTCAAAAATCTATATTGCCTCTTTAAGATTTTAAGTGGTTGTATTTAGCCCCCCCTCCGTCAGGATTCCAACACTATTCCGTCCATTTTTTATAATTTATACCGAAAATGCCCTTCAAAATGATCGAAATATATTAAAAAATTAATTTTTTTCTTATAGAAAAAGTAAAGACAATTTGATCATTTTACCCTCTCCATTAACACCGTACCCCCGTGAAAACATTTCTGAAATTTTAAAAGGGCAAAATATAGGTTTTTGAAAATCATGGAGGAAAAGTAAAAAAAGGATATCTATAGGGAGTTTTTTATAATTTAATTTGCCTAAGGGCATGTTTGGTTCGCCGAAAGTGTAACACCAAAAGTGATATTTTTAGAAAGTGGCGTCTTATCGGTTATTTGGTTTACGAAAGTGAATATGAAAGTCACTTTACGAAAGTAGACTGTTAAAGTGAGTTATAACTAAATCTCATTTTTTTGACTTCGGCTCAAAAAATTCGGAAGTCACCGAAAGTGGAGAGCTTAGCTAGCTAAGAGGTTATATTTGGTTTTAACTTTAATACTTAAATTTATTTTTAAATTGTGAATTCATATTTGAATTCAAAATTTAAGATCAAAGAGTAAATTAATATATGATTCAAATTATAAATTCAAATTTGAATAAATGTTCTAATTTTTGTGTTGAACTTTTATTTTAAAATTTAATTTCAGTTATAAGTTATAACTTAAATTTTAAATTCAAATTATAAATTAAATTTATGTCTAAATTTTAATTATAAATTCAACTCAGATTTAAGTTTAAATTAAAATTTTAAAATATAATTTTGAATTCTAAATATTAATTTAAATGTAAAATTTTAATTTAAATTGCAAGTATAAGTCGTTTGTTTAAATTTTCACCTCTTTATATATAATTTAGTAATAAAAAAATTATAAAATTAAAGTTTTAATTTTTTACTTTACAACAACCAAACAATCGAAGTGAAAAGTCACTTTTATAAGAGTCACTTTTATAAAAGTGACTTTTTCCACTTCGCCGACTTTCGAGCAACCAAACATGCCCTAAATAAAAAAGTATATTTATAATACCAAAAGAGAATCGAGAAAGAGAAAACGAAAAATAAAAAATAAAAATATTTATGTGATTCGGCCACTGGCCTACACTCATGGGCGAATACGGAATCAAAACTTTCATTATAATTAAAATGGTATAGAGAATATATCTCTCTCATAAAATTTTAGTCCCAAATATACACTCCTACTCCCTCTCTTCTGTCACACCAAATCAATAGAATAAAGAGTATATTTATAATAGTATAGCTACTTCCTAATATAACTAGAAATACAAATCTACTAAGACTATGAATAATTTCAATTAGATTGGGCATAATTTAAATTTAACTTAATGGGATAATCAAAACAGAATGAGATTAGAAAATCTTGTGGTTTCAGAATTCGAGACATATAAGTAATCCGCCCCGAAGGGGGCAAAACCCCTCGCAACCCTCTTTCACAAATCATTTTTTTTAATTTGTCGCACCGCGAAACTTTCAGTGCATCGAGACACAAAATTGAACTCGATCGATAACCAAGTTCCGAGGCATATCTAACATAGTGCTTCACCTAATTGTAATTCTCTGAGCAGTATTAAACAGCACTACACATACCCACCAGGAAGGCCAAATAATAGGCCATTAGACTAATAGCATCTTTTGTCACATCCTAATATTATGGGCACATAAATTACTCAAGTATCTAAAAATTATTGAAAATGATCAATAGAGATTAAGCCAACCCTCAATTTTACATTATCTGAATACTCTCCAACTTTCATACTGTTTAGCTTCTTTTTTTTTCTTTTTTTTTGTTAATAAAATTGCAAGTTTAGAGAGAGTCAATCAAAAAATTTCAGAGTTATAGTTTATTTTAAGATGGCCTAAAATGAAGGGGTTCTCATATTGTTATAGAATAATTCCACATCGAGCATTTTCTAAAACAATAGTAGTAGAAGATACATATTATGATGCGGCTAATTTAGTGTTAATATTCCTGAAAAAACGTGACTCAACCAAGGTAGGCCGAATATTTCGTTGAGTGCGGCAATTTTTACAATTTGCGTGGAAAATGTTTAAACAGTCATAACTTTCCCTGAGAATCTGATTTTAACGTGGAAATTAAGTCGTTCCGCCCGAGTATAGGACCCAAATTCAACTATTTCAACCTCTGTTTTTATTTTTTTTAATTAGGTTATTTTTTAAAAATTCTGTATTTTTTGTTTTGAGTCTAATCATTTTGATCCAATTAGATTTAAAGATATATTAAAATTTATTATCTTCAATTATAGTAGGATTCGAGTATCGACCATATATATGGATGTTGCATTTGGTTACTGTAATTAGTTTTTAAAGTTGATTAATAATATTTTCATGTTCGTTGAATAATTGTATTCTTCGTGTTTCTTTCTTTCCATTCTTATGCTTCTTCTCTCTCAATGCGATTTAGACATGTTGAATATAAAATATGTAAACAATATTCTCTAGACCATATTCTCTGTTGAATATAAAATATGTAAACAATATTCTCTAAAAGATACCGTTTGGATGGGGTATAATGGAGGGAATAAGACCATATTCCCTCCCTTATACCCAAACAAAAAAAAAAAAAATTGATGGGAACAATAGTTCCCGTCCCTTTAGTGGAAAACAAGCTTGTTCCTGAAGCAAGCTTGGGGGGAGGGGGAGAGAGAGAGAGTGAGATAAATTTAAATTTATAAGTTTAAATTTATTACAAAATTTTATAATTTTAATTTCAAAATTAAAAGTTGTAAATTTTTAAATTTTAAATTTTAAATTTTAGATTTATAATTTTTCAAATTTAAAATTTGATATTTTATATTTTTCAAATTTAAAATTTGATATTTTATATTTTTAAAATTTAAATTTTGATATTTTATATTTTTAAAATTTAAATTTTGATATTTTATATTTTTTAAATTTAAATTTGATCTTAAATTTAAAATTAAAATTTTGATAAATTAAAATTTATAATTTGAGATTTTAAATTTTATATTTTAAATTCAAATTTTAATTTAAAAATTAAAATTTAAAATTTAAAATGTCAAATATAAAATTAAAAAAATTAAATTTAGATTTAATGAGAGGACTAATATCATCATTTTATTTATAATTACCCACTATTTTTCTTATTCCGCAACCTATCCAAACACTATTTTTCTTATTCCCTGTAACAATCCAATTTTCATCCAAACGTTATTTTTCTTATTCCCGGAAACAACCAAATTTTCATCCAAATGCAAAATTATTTTAGTTCTTGCTTATACCTGAACTTATACTTATCCCTAGAATAAGCAGTTCTTATTTATACCCGAACCAAACGAAACCAAATTTTAGTACAATAACTGTTATATATAATTTAATATGGTATCAAAATAGGAAGTAATTAAGTTCGAGTTATGCAAGGCTCCTAGCACAATAGATTTTCTTTCATTTAATTTAAGTCAATGTCATAGACCTATAAAAAAGTTTCGAGTCCAGACACAAGAGAGTGTTAAATATAAAAAACACCATTATATACTAACTTAAATTTTTGGAGAATAACAATTATTTCATTTAGTTTAACATGAAATGAGAGTAAGGTTCTGAGTTCAAGTCTGGCTGCTAGTGTTATTTAATTTTCTCTTATTAAATTAAATCTACGCCTTGGATTTATTAAAAAATTTCGAATCCAAACGTGAAAGAAAATATTGAATATAAAATTATTGTTCTCTAATAGCTTAAGTTTTTAAAATACAGCAAATGTTTCATATATTTCACAAGGCCTGCGTAACCATATATGTCTAGTTTGCAGTGCGCACTAGGAATGTCAGCGGATCGGGTTTGGGTCAGGTTTTCAAAGACCTGAACTCGAACCCAAAATTCAAAATAAAATCCGAATCCGGACCTGAACCCGGCGGACTGAACTCGACCAAAAATCCAAAACCCGAACCCGAACCCAAACCCGAAAATCCAAACCCAAAATAATGATTTCTCTTCATCATATTTCAAAATATATTATAATAAAATCAAAATTTTCAAAATAAAATTTTCAAAACACAATCTAATACAACATTAAAACATTCATTTCATACAATATCAATATCTGGATTAAAAAAAAAAGCACAAATTCAAATAGTTAATGAAAACAATACATTTTTTAAATATCTAATACAATCTTTAGATATCAAAATATTATATAATTTATTTAGGTTCGGGTTCAGGTCAAGTTTGGGTTTGAGTCGGGTAAATACAAAGTCCATACTCGTATCCATATCCGTCAAGTTTTTATTTTCTATACCCATAACCAAATCCATATCTGTTTAGCTCGAATAAACCCGCCCCATTCGGATTAAGGTTCGAATAATATTTCGGATATCCATACCCATTGACATCCTTAGTGCACGCAGCTCATGTCTCTCACATTACTTGCTACAAACAATTTGCTGAAGCATTTTATAAATTTAATCTGGTACAGACACTTTGCTTGGAATAATGTTGGACAAACATAGTTTCAATTGATGTTACATATATATAGAGAGAGAGAGAGAGTAGGGTTATTATATTCTAATGAGTATAGATTTCTTTATACTTATAAGACATTTTCAATGATGGAGCTTCCGAATCGATAACCTACACTATTAAATATAATCGAGAGTATTTAAAATTTTTAGAAAATAAATTTTATAACTTTTGAAATTATAATAAAGTCCATTAAGTGGGTATAAAATGAACGGTCAAAATTGAACGACATCTTAAATATGAGTGATCAGATACTTCAATTTAAGATCAGAGTTATTGATCTTTATTTAAATAGTGGATAAAATTTTTTATCAAAAATTCAATCAATTCCAATTCTTTTACACCGTTAAACTAGCAAATATCTCATACCGGACGTTGAAAATTATCAATTTTGATATCTTTTGATCGTAAGGTAAATGATGCCAAAAAATTACGAAACTTGCTTTCTAGAAGTTTGAAATGCTCTAAATCATGTTGAACGGCATGTATCATTGATTCGAAAGCTTTATCATCGAAAACAACTTATAAGTACGGAGACGATCGTACTCGTAAGAGTATAGTAGCTAGCAATATATATATATATATATATATATATATAAAGAGAGAGAGATCAGTCCGACTATGCTGCTTCCAAAAGCACCACTCATGTGGTGGTGCGTTCAAGTTTTAACTTTTGAATAAACCTTTTGATCATTTTTAATTCTTGAATTAATACTATATTCTTGGAGAATCAATAAACCGTAGTAAGACCATTGTCATTCCAACCCTACAATACTTAATTCAAGGGCCAAAAAGTAAGAAGCACTCAGCTCCTTTTATGCTAGCAATTGTATAGTAGTTCTACACAAAATATATATAGAGAAAAAGACACACAAAAAAAAAAATATATATATATATATATATATATAGATAGAGAGAGAGAGAGAGAGAGAGAGAGAGAGAGAGAGAGGAAAGGGGAAACACTAACCAGACAATAATAAGTATAGGAAATTGCATTATACTAAGTGGTCTCCAACTCATCTTAAATAAAGCTATAAAATGCCTGAAAACAAGGAAACAATTGTAGGAATATTATTGTTGGCCTTATTATTGGTACACACTCTAAACTATGTTGCCTAATTACTCATTAACAAATTGAAACATATCCATCATGTTCCCCCGCAATATTGGTTTTATGTGACAAAACAAAAACCAAAAGCTTCAATATATATATATATACATACACACACATTAATGTACAATTTAGAGCCTCTTAATAGTCTCATTCCAAAGTCACCATAAGCCAAAGAGGATACATACATCCAAAGAGCAAATTAAAACAGGGAACGTAAAAAATAAAAATAAAAATAAAACTCACAATGCTAAGCTTCTTGGTTGAGCTAAGAAAGAAAGAGAAGAAGATTTCTACTTCCAAATGTTGGTGCAAACACATTAAGAGAGAGGTTAGACTACAAAGAAACTGAAAAATATCGACGAGTTGATCAAGTTGAGGCATAAAAATTTCGCTCTCTTTAAAAAAATTCAAGTTCTCTGCAATTGACAAAGCCCTCAAATAATTGCAGCGCTTCACCAACTCTTCATAAATAAATAAGCCCAAAGCTTCACCAAGAATAACACATTTCTTTGACCTCTCTCAAGTACGATGGAATATAAAAACAAAAGAAATAGCATGGAAATTATTTTTTGGTGTGTAATGAAAAATAAACAAGCTCACTATATATATGCTTCGCATGCCTATAGGTTACAACAAATTAAAGTCATATGTTTTTTCTTATTTACTTTCAAACTCAAATACTATGAGTTATAGAAATAAAGAGATGAGTTTAATAGTGAATGTACGTATGTTAGATATCTATATTTGTAAGTTCAAAAGTCACAAATTAAAAATGCAGAGATTACAGAAACTTCACAATGAATGTAAGAGTAAAAAAAAATTACAACGCCATTATGAGGTATAAATAAAATTCATTAATTTTATTTTAATAATAAAATGTTACAACACCAAATAAATAATATCTAGAACTAATTATAGCTATAATGTTTACAATTTATTAAATGGTGATAACGTAAGGTCTTTGTTTAAGTCATCAAGAGTCAAAGAGGATATATAAAAGTCCAATGATTGAATCAAAATTAAATGAAAAGGAAAAAATCACTCACATACAATGTCAAACTTCACAATGCTGATCTAAGGAAGAAACTAAATAAAATTAGTTATAAACAATTTCTACAACTTGTAGATACAATAGTTAAAATTTACTAATTATTGTTGACACAATTTTTTTACTTAATTGACTAAAAAATAATAATAATAATCACTCACAATGGCAAACTTTAAAAAAAGTTAGAGAAGCAAAATAAATAAATAAAACTTAACCACTTAACACTAGATATTTTGCAAGTTGCAGATAAAAAGATTGAAAATAGTAAATAAATTTAGTTATTCTACTTAGAAACTATTTCTACAATTAACTTGTAAATACATTATTAAAATTTACTAATTAATCATTGTTGACACAAATTTTTTACTTGATTGATCGAAAGTCAAAGAGGATACATTCAATGAACAAACTAAGATGCACAAAAGAATAATCATTCACAATGTCAAACTTCAAATAAAAGTTAAAGAAGCTAAATAAATAATTAAAACTCTAACACTTAACACTAGATATTTTGCAACTTGCAGATACAAAGATTAAAAATAACAAAGGGTTTAGTTATAGTCCTTGATTTGAAGTAAGTAAAGTTGTTCTTTAATTAGTAGGGAATAAAGTACTCCTATGAATTGTGCGTCATTAAACTTTGAACTAAAATAGAGTTTGGAAACGACCGTTAAGATTCGTGAAAAGATGAATTTTAAATTTATGTAGTTGGAGTAGCTAGCCATGCTTCGTGCATTAATCTTCTGCAATATCTACTGGTTTATTTTATCTAAATTTTAGTGCATGTAGTTTGTATCAAAAATTTAAGTGCAGTGACATAGAATCGTGCCAAAAATTTGCTAACACGGTATGGCATGACACATGCAAGACGATGTCGATATGTTTCCGTCACAAAAAAATACATATGTGCTGACACATAATAGCGTGAAATATTTATTTTCTTTATTAATAAAATATTATAATTGCTTATTATGTATCTTAATTAAACTTTTAAACTTTATTGAAAAAATTACTTACTAATCTAAAGCAAAGAGAGTTTTAAACTGCGTCATCAGCATGGGGAGTATATCGTGCCAATATTTTGTTGATACGATAGAAACGGTATGTGCCGGTGGATACCGAATCTTCAGTTTCACTACAAAAAATTAACATTTTAGGACACTTCTCTTTATATTTAAAGATGTTTAAAAGTATCCCAATATAGTCTAGTATAACATTTGAAAGTATTAGTTAAAACATCAACAAATGAAGAGTCGCTACGTATATACCAATGTTTATATCAACTGTTGTTAAAATATATTTTGATGCTTTAAAACATCAGAATTTTATGAAATCCTAACAATTTAAAGTATCGAAAAATTAAAAATAGTAGTAAATTTATCATTTAATAAATTGGTTTGATATAATAGAGAATTCATGTGACGATGCTTTTTGAAGCATTAGTATTTGCTATATTATAGGGACGCTTGCGAACGCTTCAACCAAGCATCGTCTGAAAAGAATCCTTACATTAAGATTCTTTTGTAGTGTTTGCACTCTTGTAAAACAAAACAATAAGTATGACTCTTTGGCTTAAATAAAGAAGAGGCTAATTATTGGTAGTTGGTAGTTGTTGCATGACTCTACTGTGTTGGAAGGGTTACAAGGAGATTAGATTAAAACTTTGACTCAAAAAGATTGCTTTTTGTTTGAATTAGCTTATAGCTCAATTGCCAGAGTAGTTATTAAAATAAAAGTTAATTACAGGAGCTAACTTAGTCTTATTAGCGAACCCTTAGTGACACAGGCCTAAAACGCTTTGAGAGGGAAGTAGAAGCATAAGGACGAAAAGAGATGTTACATGAAGAACTAATTCATTGACAAAGACAAAATATTAGTAATCAACTCTAAAAACTCTGATTACATTAGCTAAACGCCATGTGTATATATATATAGGGGCGATACCTAAATCCTACTAGATAAGAAATCTTAATATATATATATATATATATATATTAGTAATCAACTCTAAAAACCCTGATTACATTAGCTGAACGCCACTTGTATATATATATAGAGGCGATACCTAAATCCTACTAGATAAGAAATCTATATATATATATATATATATATATAAACCTAATAAGATAAGAAATAATCAAATAATCCAACTAAAAATAAGAAATACAGAAATTTTTGAAAATAACGTAAAAATGTAAAAATGGAGGACCGGAATGGCTTTGCTATTTGAAAAGTTATGGCCATTTAAAGATTTCTTGCATCGATTGTAAAAATTATCCGAACTCAACGGAATTTTTTACCCAACTTGGTTTAGTTGCAGTTTTTTTAAAACTCTAACACCAAATTGGCCACATCACTCAGCCATACCTGCTTATAGTTTTTCGGGCAAGTGTCCCTAGCTTGTTGCTTGCAGATAAAAACATACGTGCAAATATACAAGCTAAGTGTGACTGATCGCACGTTCCGATGGCCACTTTAATTGCTTAATTTGCACGGTGCACCAAGGTTGTCCCAATATGCCTTTAATTTAAGTTGCAAAATGACGCAGGCCAAAATCCCGTTAAAAAGGAAGAAACATAAGGACAGAAAAAGAGAGATACGTACATGAAGAATCAATTCTTCGGCAAAGACCAAAATATTATTAATCAACTCTAAAAACTCTGATTAGATTAACTGAACGCTATGTTTTTATATAGAGACGATATCCGAATCCTATTAGACGAAGATAATAAATTCTAATATATCTCTAAACCTAATCAGATTAGAGGTAATCAAATAATCGAAGTAAAAATAGAAAAAATACAAAAGCTTCCGGAAATAATCTAAAAATATAAAAAACGGAGGCTGAAACGATTGAATTTGGATCCCAAACTCTGCCAGAATAACTTTACTGTTTGACGCGTAGATCTCGAAAAATATTTTTCAAAATGGGTTGCACGCTAAAATTAGATATTTCGAGCGAAAAGTTATGACCATTTAAAAATTTCTCACGCTAATTGTACAAATTATTGAACTCAACGAAATTTTTAGCTTGATTTGAATGATCGATCCACCGCATGAATAGAGTCTTCCATGTCTGCATGAGTATCTGTGCATTTAGTTTGCCACAAGAAACATAAGTATGAGATGAAAAACAGCTAATATATATAAGAAGATATATATCCACTTAATTATCTTCCGTACATCTTTCTACATTGAAATAGAACATCTACTACAACATACTCATAACTTTTGCGCTAGTGAAATGAGTAGTATGCTATCCAGCTTGTGACGCTCTTTCCAAATAATATATTATAGTATTTTACTTATATTTTTTCAATTTGATCAAAATTTAGTATGATATGCTGAAATTCAGTATATATATTGCAACAACTCAAGCTACATTGCCCTCCCACATGGTCAAAGAGACAAGAGGAATAAATGGGCACCAAAAGTTGAGAGCCTTGTCTCCTGGACCCTCATCAAACAATGTGTAGGGTTAAGTGTGCATATGGGTGTGGAGTGGCATTGCATGCCCACTCCCAATTAATTTGGACTATTATACATGCCAGCCTTCTTTGCTCTCTAGCTATATAAACACCTCCAATTCCTCTAAACAAACCAAATCAAACCAAACCAACAAAGAAGAAGAGCCAAAATTAAGGCCTTAATATTTGCTTCAGCTCCCTCTCTTTTATCTTCTCATCCTCTTGGTTTCATCTAATCAAAGTTCTAAGTATGAAGCTGAGGAGCCAAGGAAAGCAAAGGGGGCTCAGCAGAACCCTCAGGGAGCACAAGGCCAGGCTTTACATCATTCGTCGATGCGTCGTCATGCTCCTCTGCTATCATGACTGATCGCGCATCAGCTAGCGTTCACCAACTTTTCCTTCTCGTTGTGGCCTGTGTGTCATGAGTTTCGAATACAGTGGATTAGTCAGCTTCGTTGCAAGCTGATCAAGTTGCAACGGGGGCGACTAGATCTCTCTAGTACACCGCAAATATCCCCCTTTTTTTGTGTTTTCTGCCGACATGGCGGTTTTTTGTATATATATATATAATATACTATTCGCTTAGTTTTTAGGATTTTTTTTTTTTTGGCCTTTTCTTTGATATCTTCCCTTTAGGNCTTGATATCTTCCCTTTAGGCATAGGCAAAGGGGGATCAACCAAGCTTAATTGTACTTGGATCAATTTTTCCTTTTTTTTTTAACAAGGAATATTACAAGAGGGGATCAGTAATGAAAGCTTATGATGACTTCTAATTAATCAAGTTTTTTTTTAATATAATGCTCCTTTTCTCATCTCTCTTAATGTATGGAACTTGTCATTCATTACCTACCAATAATTGGTTGTAACTATTGCTTACTATTCTTTCCTGATTATTATTCAAATGTTTCCAAGGAGACAAAGGCACATGGAATTTAAAGTACATTGCAAATGAAAATGTGGCACATCAGCATTGTCACTATTTTGCGGGCTTTTGTATTTAGACCCCTTAAAACTTTTTTTTTTTTTACAAATATCCCCAATTTGCATAAATAATCCTCGCCATGCCACTCGAGCACTTAAGTGGTATTTTGACGTTGGACATGATGGTTGGATATATTTAAACACGGTGGTCAGATCATCATGTTTTTTTTTTATATTATTTTTATCGTTTATAAGTTTAAAAAGAGGAAATAGAGTATGGATATGAATACAATAATTGAATCACCGCGTTCAACTTAAAAATACGTACCAACACAGCGCTTGCATGATAAGGAGATGACTATATATGCAAATATAAATTTGTTAGGAATATTTATAAAAAAAAATTGAGAGTAATAAATGTAAAAAAAAGCCCCTATTTTGCTTATTCAGAAGCCATGTGATTGGTCTAATCACAACTGGCAACCATGAAGTGAAACAATCCTTCGACAAAACACTTGAATGCTTGGTACATGGCTTCAATAAGCATTGCATTGTTTTACCACCAAATAGTATTATTATGTACAATAAAAATTGGGCTAAATCACCCATAGTTTTTGTAACACCCCAATAATCCCGCATTGGGTGAGAAAATAATTCTGATTAGAATATATGAGGCATACATGCTAGTAAAAATAACTGGGCTTAAGCAGTTTGAGCCGGTGGTTTTGGGTCCAACGAGTTATTGATGCTAGCGGGTCAGATCATTGCAATTGGTATCAGAGCCGAAAACCAGCCGGAAGTGTAAGAGCTAAGTGCTATGCGGGGCAAAATGCTACACCAACGGATTTGGTGGGAGCCACCTCTTGAACCCATAGGAGCTACCTCTAGAATTAATCTCACGTCGCCTGATAATTCTGGTCTGTATCTGTGATCTGATTTGGACCGAACGAGAACATCAGGGTCTAAACAGGGGGAGTTTGTAATGCCCCAATAGTCCCACATTGGGTGGAAAAATGATTCTGATTAGAATATATGAGACCTACACGATAGTAATAATAATTGGGCTTAAGTATTTCGAACCAGTGGTTTTGGGCCCAACGAGTTATTGTTGCTAGCGGGTCCGGTCGTTACAATTAGTATTAGAGACGAATACCAGCCAAAAGTATGAGAGCAAAGTGTTATGCGGGACACAATACTACATCAACAAATTTGGTGAGAGCCAACTCTTGAACTCGTAGGAACCCCAATAATCCCACATCGGATGGGAAAGAAGTTTTGATTTGGTATATAAGAGACCTCCACGCTAGTAATAATAACTGGGCTTATTGTTGCTAGCAGGTCGGGGTTACAATTGATATCAGAGCCGAATACCAGCCGAAAGTGTGAGAGCTAAGTGTTATGCAGGGCAAAGTGCTACACCAATGGATTTAGTAGGAGACACCTCTTGAACTCGTAGAAGTCACCTCTAGAATCTCATATCGCCTAGTAATTCTGGTCTATATCTGTGATATAGTTTGGACCCGACGAAAACGTCAAGGTCTAAACAGGGGGAGTTTGTAAAAATAATTCTGATTACAATATATAAGGCCTCCATGCTAGTAATAATAACTGGACTTAAGTATTTTGGGCCGGTGGTTTCGGCCCAACGAGTTATTGTTGCTAAGAGGTCGAATCGTTACAATTGATATCAGAGCCGAATACCAGCTAAAAATGTGAGAGCTAAGTGCTATGCAGAACAAAGTGCTACACCAATGGAGCTACACCAACGGATTTGGTGGGAGCCACCTCTTGAACCCGTAAGAGCTACCTCTAGAATCTCACATCACCTGATAATTCTGGTCTGCATCTATGACCTGGTTTGGATCCGACAAGTATGTTAGAGTCTAAATAGGGGAAGCTTGTAACGCCCCAACAGTCCCACATCGGATGTAATAATAACTAGGCTTAACCATTTTGGGCCGATGGTTTGGTCCCAACAAGTTATTATTACTAGCGGGTCGGGTCGTTACAATTGATATCAGAGCCGAATACTAGCCGGAAGTGTGAGAGTTATAAGTGCTATGCGGAGCAAAGTGTTACACCAACGGATTTGGTGGGAGCCACCTCTTGAACCCATAGGAGCCACTTTTAGAATCTCACATCGCCTGGTAATTCTGGTCTACATCTGTGATCTGGTTTGGACCCAACGATGACATAAAGGTCTAAACAAGGGGAGTTTGTAACACCCCAATAGTCCCACATTGGGTGAAAAAATAATTCTGATTAGAATATAAGAGGCCTACACGCTAGTAATAATAACTGGGCTTAAGTATTTTAAGCCGGTGGTTTAAGCCCAACGAATTATTATTACTAGCAGGTCGGGACATATTTGAAAATATCATGACTTTTGTAGAAATAACATATATGAAAGTTGAACTTTATAGGAATATATTTGTAATTTACTATATTTGCAAAGACCCGTATGAAATTAACCCTATTGCTTAATATCAATCTGACCCGAAACAACCCTGCCACCTCCTACTTTTGTGTTCTGTCCCCACAATTTGCTGGTTGTGTAAAACTCAAATGTTACATCAAATGAATGCAATCAAAAATAAGGAAGGTGGTGTTTAGTTGTACATAAAATCATAAAAAATAATTTTGCATAAAAAGAAATTCAGTTAAAAAAAATTTACATTTTGTAGTATTTGATTTGTAAGAAGAAAAAAAAGTTTTTCATCAACATTTATTTGGTTGTAATGAAAAAAGACATTCTCATTTATTTGGTTCGGTGGAAAAAAAAAATGAATGAAATTAATAAATTTTGGGCAGCTTGAATTTTCATTTTCCGGCGAAAATCGTTGGAAAAGAAAAACACTTCATTTTCCTCAAATCTATAAAAATAGTTCTTTTAAAAAAAATACGTAAAAATGGATTGACAGAGGAAGTAGAATTGTGTACTCTGCACTGTCGAATTTGAGACTATAGACCATCTGTTTTTTTTGTATAAAAAAAAATAAAAAAAAAATCCTTTTGCTTCTGCACTTCCACATTTTCCCTGTTTGAGTTTAATTTCAAGCAATTGAAGTTCATGTAGCATGAAGTTATATGCTATATGTTACATAACTAAACTTCCAAAAGAACATGACCCTTTTCAAGCAACTCCCAGAAAATTCCACTACCAGAATTCTTCTCAAACAAGAAAAGAAAAAGAAACAATAAATTTCTTCAAGATCCTTCAGTAATTAATTTTCTGAGAAAATATGTATACATTAATCTTTGTCGACGAGTGATTACGCAGTACTCGAAGGGAAGTTGTTGAATACATTCAACTACTACTGCACAAAATTTACAAACTAACAAGTATAGATGCTATTTACTTAATTTTACTCCTCCCTCGGAATCCACCTGCTCCACCATAGGCTTTTCTGCTGCCTATTTAGCTCGTCCATGCTCTCGTTGAGATTCCGAATGATCTTCCTCTGCAGACGAAGCACCGACGCGAGCACATTGCGCTGCGCGCTGTCCTTCTTTGGCGCTATTTCCTGTTTGAGCAAATTGAATACACCTCAATAGTACTGTTTCAAAGTGTTTTGTACTCTGCAATCATATGATTATCAAACAAAAATAGTAGTTCCAAAACCAAAATCGTGAATTGCGAAAATAATAACTTATCCAGGATTATCTCCTCATCTGCTCAAAGATCGTTTGTTAGTTGACTATGTAGCGGAGAGGCAAGTATAGATACCTTAAGAGCAATGAGTAACATTTCCAATCTTTACCTAAAGTTGAGCTCCTGTGCTTTTAAAAGCACAGGAGCATTTGTGCTTGTGACTTTTTAGCCGTCAGATCACCTCAAGATCCGTGTAGCACTATTAACGGTGTGTCCCATTAAGTCCCCCTTACTAGTACTGCACAGATCTTGAGGCGATCCGACGGCTAAAAAGTCACAAGTAGCTCAACTCCTTTACCTATCTGATAAGTCACCTCAATATTTTTTCTTTTTTTTTTTTAATAATGCCTGTAGGATCCACAATTCAGAAATAACCCAAACCCCATGGATGCACCGACCCCCTGCGGGGGCTCGAACTAGTGACCTCCTGTAGAGGGTAGCGCACTACAACCACCCGCACTCAGGTGGCGGTGCTGGTAAGTCATCTTAGTTGAAATACACAATCTTAAAGCGTCATGATTAGAGGTTGAATTCTTATGTCATAATTACCCCCAAAAAGTCCATTAATGTTGTTAGATGTGTCACGAATTCAGAGTTCGCATACCCTTTTCTAACGAGTTTTCAATATGAGGAAAGCATTTGGTATATTTTGGTGCTAGGGTGTTTTGAGAGATTGGCATTTTTGTACCTCACTTTTGATTATAGTGGAACTCTGATGTTTCATATCCCATGAACTAGGGATTTTTTGGCTTTTGCCGTAACAAATGCAAGTTATCCCTGTATAACTTGTTGCAACTTTCCAAACAGGCCCAAAACTTATTCCTAGAACGGGTGACAAATTATCGACGCCCCATAATTCAAAAGGGATTCAAAGGGGAGGTGAGATTCATAACGGAAAAGTTGGCAACATGATATTTCTTTGGAAAAGCTTTCAATATGCATTTATGTAACAATAAAACTAATATTCATACATACCCTTAGATCCTGAAGTTGGGCCTCTGTGAAGCCACCCTCTGTCGCCGTCCCCGACCTCGCCATAAGCTTAATAACCCAATTAGCAGCTTCACTGTAATCCTTTTGGGTGGCACGGAACAGCTGCAAACTCAAATTCTGCATGAAAGACAAGCCAAGAAGCCCTTCCTGCTTGAAGTATGGATGAGCCAAAGCGGCTTTTGCACTGGTCCTTTGCCGCGCTTTATACCGCACCATCGATGTTAGAAGCTCCCATCCGATCCCTCCATCCAAATCTAATAGCTCGAAGCCCCTTCGCAGATCCGGCGGGGCCCGAGGTTCAACTGATCTACGCCAAGTGGCCAAGTCATACCCGCACCTCTTCAGTTGCCGGTTGAATTGTATAAGGCTGCTGTCGGTTCGTAATGAGGGAAAAGCCTAGAGGGAAAATAAAATTTAAAAACAAATAAAAATAAACGCCAAGAAGGTGATAGAATACACAATATGGTTTGCTCGCATGTTGGAATATAGAGTAGGAGTCTTCAATGCCCATTTGGCTTCTACAGCAGCTTCGCTACACCCTAAAGTAGTACTTACTATTTTGCAAACAAGTCCGGAGCTTTGCTGCAGGGGAAAGCTGAAATGAGTTTCTAAGTGCCAAAAGCAGAATGTCCTATTAAAAGCTCCCGCTTCTGCTGCAGCAGGAAGCTTTGGGCAGAGGAATCTCAATGCAAAAACTATTAGTGCTTGTTTCAATATCTTTAGTCGACAAACACTCCTACCACAGCTCCAGGCCGGGACAAACAGTCTCTGTGACATGTTAAACGTACATAATTTATCGAAGATCCACTCCCTCCTTTGGCAGTTTATTGGGAAGCAATAATCCTAATCTCTTTGTATAAAACCAATTAAGGAATTAGAAAGACCCACAAAAGAGTGTGATCAAATGAAAGGTCGTGCAGCTCTCTTACCATCTGCAAGAATATCAGGCCCACACTGTACATGTCAAATCGATCAGGAAGATTCATCTGTTAATAAGCATCAGTAACAAAGGAATTTCAGCATTACATAGAAATTAAATGAAAATAATCAATCTTTTAATTATTGAACTCTGCAATAGAAGAACAAGAAACATATGGGGTCAATTGAAAGAAAAATCTAACACCTGCCATAGCACTGGAGATAAGGCAGTCGCAACTGGAGCAGAGGGAGCAGACGGTGTTTGAGTACTCATGATGTATTGCTCTGGTGCAGAATACCTGCATAGATAACACAGAAAATGTTATAATGGCAATTTGCATCCTTAAAAGATATCTGAGCTAGAAAGTAAGTGGCATGGCAAAAAAAATGTTCACAACCTTGGGCAACACAGGCTACAAGATTTTAGAAACTAAAAAGGTTTTTTTATAAAATAAAAAAAAAAAAAAAAGTATATTATGATCAAACATAGTAGCAATAACAAGAAAGTCAGACTGAAGGAAATTCTAAATATAAGGTATTTTCGAACCGCGTTCCCTCAAAAGCTATTGATATGCTAGCATACATAATGTAGAGAGCTTTGATTTGTTCGTGCTTGTAGTCACATAGGTTTACCAACACATGGACAGCCCAAGAGCTTTTGTGGGGGGACCCAAAGCATTTCTCTTCTAAAATCTGTATTTTATGTCATTATGACAGAGATCTAAATCATGTTAGTGAGCAAAATATCCTTGCTATCCCATTTGGTGCTAAACTGTTAAACTTTTTATTCAATTATTCCCACAAAAATATCTCATTCAGTATGTTTGGTACCAAGCGTATTTTAAGCCTTCATTCCATTTATTTCTATTTATTTAACTATTCTATTACCATGCAATATCAGTCTATATGTTATAATTGTTGGCAGGCAGGCGAGCATTCTGCCTACGTGGTGCATGCCAAATTAGACCATGTCACAATCAAGATCTGTGGGTTCTCTATCAATACGTGATAAGACTTTAGGTGCACAACTTGCCTCTTTCCTTTCAACTCCAGTTTTCGGAGTAGTGGTTGCCATTAACGATCCAAAAATGCTTTATTAAAGGAGGTCACAAGTTCAATTCCCGTATGTTGTAATGGCAAGTAGACTAGCATTCTGCTTATGTGGCAAAAGGCCAGGTTTGCCAAGTCACAATCAAGATTCGTGGGTGTTTTGTCAATACACTTTTAGTAAATCGGTTGCCCTCTTTCTTTCAAGTCGAGTTTTTAAAATAAGGGGAGATTGTTGACAGATAGGTTGGTATTTTCCCACGTAGTAGAGGACTGGTAGGGCCAAGTCACAATCGAGACCTGCAACCTTTATATCTAGACCCTTCAAATGAATTGGTTGCCCCTTTCTTTCAACTCAAGCTTTTAGAATAGTGGTCAGCACCAACTACAATGCACACTTTGACTCTAATGGCAACTCCCGTTGCTGCTTCCCGATTGTCAATTATTGAAAGAGTGGATGTTCTCTAATAGGGTGTCGATTAGTTCAATAAATTTAGGTATACTCAATTTAGTGATGATGCTTTTTTGTATCTTATTATGCAGTTATGCATCTTTTGTCTTGCGGAAGGATAGGGCTAGGATTTGGTTAGATTTGTAGTCAAACCCTAATTAAGATAAAATAGAGATTCAAATTTTTATTAGAGACAGAGATAGTAGAATTTTAAGCTTAGTTAAAAGACGAGTTTTAATTGATCTGTATATGTGAGTCATGCATTATACAATGCATAAGGCACAGCCAAGTTAATTAGACCATATAGGTATCTCCTCAGTGCCTGTCTAATTAAAGGACCGCGGCTGTGGCTACGGTCTACGGCTCAGGTACTTGGCCAAGAAGGGGCGTGTGCGGTGAACTAATGGCCCGTGGGTCATTTAGGTGTACCTCATGCATGAGTGAACAAGAAAAGAAAATTTTTCTAAGGAGATAGAAGACGAGTAGTGGCAGAAAGAGTTAGAAAGAGGACTCAAGTCGAAGCAACGCCGTGAAGAAGAGGAATCCGGCGTATTTCTTCTTTAAGTAGTGAATCTCATTTCACCTATATTTGTATTTTTAATAATTTACTTTTCTCACTCTTGTGGTTGTGCCAGCTCTTGCTGTAGAGGCTGATTTACAGTAGAAATTGAATTGGACGCTTCTGTTCTGAATCCCAACATTCAATATCAAAGTGGATATCGGATTTTCAACAATTGGTACCAGAACAGATTGTAAATTCTCAACAAACACAACTCTTTAGGATAGTAGTTAATCAGAAACTGTCTTCAACACTAATTTGACACAACTACTAGTAAAAGCCCAATGACAGATAGCAATTTCTTTTTAAGGATATGGCTTGCAACAGGCTATTTTCCTGATTTAAGTTTGTCAATAGCAACAGTACCACTTGATATGCAAGCCGAAAGTAATAGATTTCATTTTTTTTTAAATTTTTCCATGTTGCAAACGGCAATAAATATCACAGCTAATGCATCCCCTGTACTCCAGCATTGACAACAGTTCCGAGGAGAATAAAAAGAATTATCCTATGTAAAATCAGAACTAGTTGAACATGCAAAGCATTATAGAAACTTCAAATGCTTAAACATTATGAGTTACACAAGTAATCACTTCTTGTCTGACATTAAAAAGAAAAAGAGAAAAAGCTTAAACATTATGGATTTTAGTAAAGATAAAAGGCACCTCATTCTTTTTGCTATGCCTTCCCACTTTTCAAATAAAGATATATACACTTCAAAAATTGGTGTGAATGACAAATAACACCCAATCAGATCATCACTAGCAAAATATTAAGTGTTAAAAGAGACAACAATAGTAGAAGCTATTTTTATCATTTCAGAAATTGTGCCATACTGATTTAGAAAGATTAATAGTTGAGAAATTTCTTATTTAGACATAATGGGTATGTTGTCCTAAGAAATTAAGGAAATTAAGGCAATTAAAGCAAACCTTACATGAGAAATGAGAAACTGTGTAGGTCCTCAAAATGGTATATTTACCTTGGGTCCAAAACAAACTCTTTTGGGACATAATTGATGCCCACCCGTAAATCTGTTGCTGCTCCAAGATCAATAATTTTAAAGGTGCGAGACCCTAAAGCATACGCCAAAATAAGGAGCTTAATAGAGATAGATAAGTCCATTAGTTTCACTTTTGTGAACTTTTACCTTCGGAAAAGATAACGTTTTGGGGCTTAATGTCTCTATGAACAATCCCAGTCGAATGAAGTCCATCAAGAGCAAATAAGAGTTGCCTCATCACTGTTTGAATAATCCTATTTTCTCTCTCTAATCCCTTCGGCAAATCTTGCACCTCCCCAAGAATCTTTGTCTCGACCTAAATACATATCGAAAAGAAGAAAAATAGAAAAAGATGTCACGAATCAATACCATTCTAAGATAATACAGTCTCAGCAATGATGCTGTGAACTCATCATCGCCCTCATACCAGAGCAACAATATCATCATGGTTATAGACTTGTATGTAGTCAATATTCTAAACTGCAGAGACAACACGCAGGTATTGAAGAGTTCACTTAGCCATGTGTCACAGCTGAGCGAACACAAGCAGCCTTGGAGATGTTCATCAAACCCAAAAACCTGGATCAACTTGAAACCCTAAACCATACACGGCAAATTGCGGGTAGTACATGGGTTCGAAAGAACACCCATGGCAAATTTTGATAAGAGTTTCAAATATTTCAAAAGTTTACCTGACCCAAATTTGAGACACATGAATTTGTAATCGTTATGTTCCAGATAAAAGTTTCCATACTGTACATGGAGCAGTTAATATACTCGATTCTTTTAAGTAGATACCCTCACATACTATACATGGAGCAGTTAATATACTCGATTCTTTCAAGTAGATACCCTCACCTTTTGGTCCAATTCATTAGTTTACCAATACAACGCATACTTCTAAATTAACATCAATGTAAGGTTTGATGATGATACATTCCCATACTCATTCACTTGCAGCTATGAAGACTAATTGTTGGTATTTAGGGCTTGGGACCTACTATTGTTTCATTAGTTATTGTTGGAATTAGAAGTTATTTTAGTGTTAAGTTTCATGATGATATATTCACTGGCATACATAAAGAACAAATATAATTTGACTCCAAGCTTCCTGTTGCCATAGTCGATATGTTTTGAGCAGAGAATAAACCATCAGGTTAGAGTGGATACTCACATTGTAGGGAAAATCTTTGCTTTGAATGAGACCCGCAAGCGTATCCTCGCCCTCGAAACGCCAGATGAGACAATACTCACCTGCTCCTTTACCTTTCGATTTGCTCTGTAAAGCAAAGTAACCAGTACTTATAGCGGATATAACTTGTGGGCAATAACTGCATTACATAAATAAAACCCAAATCCTAATTGATCACTGTGAATTATCAAGAACAACACCTCGCGAAAGCCGTAAACAAAATCAGCACAACTACTAGCGCAGGCCCTCCTGACTCTTTCGTTCATCCATATCTCCACCGCACCGTATTCGGTCGCCTTCTTCAACACCAGATCACCTTGCTGAGACAAATATGAAAGCAAATTAAAGAAATTTTCGGGAAGCAGTTCCTTCGTATCATACAGCTCCCTGTAAACATATTGAATAGCAAATATATCCCTACAAAGTTCAACTTTTCATATTGATACCTGCAAAAGTCTAGTCATATTCATATTTATCCCTCTGTGTTTGTTACCGTTAGAGCACTATTTATTTTTTGGGTTAATTTCATACATGTCCCTGCAAACATAGTGAATAGCAAATATATCCCTACAAAGATCAACTTTCTTATGTTGTCCCTGCAAAAGTCCTGATATTTTCAAATATGTCCCTGCCGTAGAATCCGTTAGAAAAAGTTAGTTAACCATAGGTTAAATACTTAATCCTAGTTAGTTTTTAACATTTTTACCCCTTTATATTATGCTAGTATGGCTTTTGGAGGGATATATTTGTGATGGTAAAATTGAAAATATAAACGGTTTTCTAACCGTAACAAACCAAAGGAACATATTTGAAAACATTAGGATTGAACTTCGTAGAAATATATTTGTCATTCACTATGTTTGCACTTTGCAGGGACATATATGAAATTAACCCTTATTTTTTTAACAGAAGATAAATGAAATGACATTTTTGCCACCACAAATATGTCCCTCCAAAAGTCCCAACTGTTAAAATTATGCAGAAATGTCCTCCCAAAAATCCCCAACGGTCGTTTTCTTCTTTTCTACCATCACAAATTATATAATATGGGTTAAAAGATCAATTTTATCTCATTCACTAACTAGAGTTAAGTATTTTATCTATGGTTAACTATATTTTTCTAACGGATCCTAACAACGGTGGTATATTTGAAAACGTTAGGACTTTTGCAGGTATAAATATGAAAAATTTGATATTTGTAGGAATATATTTGTTATTCGATATATTTGAAGAAAGCTGTATGCAATTAACCCTAAATTGAACCTCCAGAAGCATAACAACAAACAAGTGATAGGCAATTGTAACAACACATCATCATCAACAACCTTGGCTGCGGCCTTCGGATTCGCCAAGGAGGCCTTATAAACGACTCCGAAAGCACCCTCCCCGAGCTTCTTCCCGAGCACGAAATCATCCTGCGAAATAATTCGACGGGTAAGACGGCACACACGATCTAGCAGTGAAATAGCTCAATTGGATGGAGCGGAGACCTTCCGGAAGGTGGGCCGGAAGAACCGCTCGACGAATGCGAGAACGAACATGTCGAAGAACCCGGGAGCGACTCCGGGGGTGGCCCAGAGGTAGGAGGCGGCGGCGAGCGCGAGGGCGACGCCGGGGGCGGTCAGAGTGAGGCCGTCGTTGCGGGGGAGGGTGCTCCGGTAGATGATGTCGCCGCATTTCATCACGGTGCAGGGCAGCCCCACGCCGACGCCGACGAAGACAGTCCGCCCGATCTCCGCCACGAGATCGGCTGCCGCCGACGCCACCACCGCCGCCCCGCCGGCAGTCAGCCTCCGCCTTTCGTGCCGGCGGCGGGGGGGGAGCTTCTTCTGATTGCGGTCGGCCAGGAAGGAGGTGGAAAGCCGGAGGCCGAGCCCGCCGGCGGCGGCCGCGGTTGCCATTTCTCTTGTGAACTGTGTGTGGGCAGTCTGCACTCCTTTTTTCTTTTTTTTTTTTCTCCTCACTTCATCTCATTTTGTGGGGTTTTGAGTTTCGGTTATTATTATCTGTTACTGGGATAGTGGATTTGTGATTAAAAAAAAAGAGAAAAAGATTTATTTTGTGGTGGAGGGATTGAGAGAAACGTGGCGAGTTCGTGTAATTTATGAACTTGGGGAGCTTGTGGCTGATATTTATTTGAGAGTGTGGTCTCTCCCAATCGCCTGGTGAGATAGTTTTGTGGTTGGGGGGTTTTTTTTTTTTTTAAGAAAAACTTTAAATATCACCTATCTGATTTTGCCAACGGGATACACGTGTGATACGAAGTGACCCATATATGTAAATATAAATTTGTTAGGATCATTTGTAAATTTTTTGAATTATAAAATATGAAAACCTATTTTTAAAATTTTTCGGATTTTTGTTTGGGGGAAAATATAAGACTTTTTTTTTCATATTTTAAGGAAAACTTGCATTTTTGTTTTTCTAAAAAAAAATTGGAAAAAAATACTAAATTTTCATAAAATATGAATTAAATAATTTTTAAAAATATTTATTTTTTGGCCAATTTGCATAAAAAATCCACTTATTTTGGGCTTTTGCAAAACTGGGCTACCTTTTTCGTTTTTGCAGATTCGGTCCGTTTTTTCAGCAAACTGATCAAAATATCCTTATTACTTTTTCTCTTTCCTCTTTCTCTCTCCTGTTCATTTCTCTTGTTTTTTTTTTTCTCGCCGAAAAAAGTAACGAAGGCAGAGGCGGAGGCGGAAATGGTCCGCCTCGCCTCTCACCCTCATGCTCTCGCCCTCGCCCTTGCCCTCGCCCACGCACTCCCCAGCTTCCTCGCCTCCGACCCCGCTAAGGCCGTGCCGCGACTTTTTTTTTATTATTTTTTTCTTTTCTTTTTTTCCTCGACTCTCCTCCACCGTCTCCGACGACGACGTCTCTCTCGCTCTTCCCCGCCCTTCTGGCCTCTCCCTCTCCCTCCTTCTCTGTCGCCTCCGACGACGATGCATTTTCGCCGGTGCCAACGCCAACACCGTGGAGGTCACTGCGGCGCTGCAGCCTCGGAGCGGGAGGTCCTTAGCGGCGTCGTCGCCGGCGTTGTGGCTGTTGGCAGAGAGGGTGACAAAAAAAAAATTATAGAAAAAATAGAAAAAAATAAAGATAAAAAATTTTATTAAAAAAATGATGAAGATGAAATTGCATCGTTAACTGCAAAAAAAATTATAAGTTGCACTACTTAAAATGTAAACTGCAGCTTTAAGATGAAAATTACACTCTTTAAACGAAAATTACACTCTTTGAGAGATATTTACACTGTTTCTCTTCTTATTACACTCTTTCAGATATAAACTGCAGCCATTAAGATAAAAGTTACACTCTTTAAACGAAAGTTGCACTGTTTCTCCTCTTGTTGCACCATTTCTCCTCTTGTTATACTATTTTTTATCTTAAACTGCACCCCTTTAAGAGATATTTATACTATTTCTCCTCTTGTTGCACTGTTTCTCCTCTTGTTGCATCATTTTTTCTCCTATTACACTATTTTTTATCTTAAACTGCAACCATTTAAGAGATATTTATACTGTTTCTCCTCTTGTTGCACTATTTTTTCTCTTGTTGCCGAAAAATAGTGCAACAAGAGAAGAAACAGTATAAATATCTCTTAAAGGGGTGCAGTTTAATATAAAAAATAGTGTAACGGGAGGAAAAATAGTGCAATAAGAGGAGAAACAGTGCAACAAGAGGAGAAACAATATAAATATCTCTTAAAGGGGTACAGTTTAAGATAAAAATAGTATAACAAAAGAAGAAATGGTGCAACAAGAGGAGAAACAGTGCAACTTTCATTTAAAGAGTGTAACTTTTATCTTAATGGATGCAATTTATATTTGAAAGAGCTCAATAAGAAGAAAAAATAGTGTTAATAATCTCCAAAGAGTAATTTGTTTAAAGAGTGTAATTTTTATCTTAAAACTACACTTTACATTTAATAATGCAACTTATAATTTTTTTTGCAGTTAACGATAGATTATCTTTATCCTTCTTTTTCTATAGTTTTTATCTTTATTTTTTTTTCTTGTTTTTTTTTTTTTTTTTTGGTCACCCTCTCTGCTAACGGTCACAGGCGGCGACAACGCCGCTAAGACCCTGCTCTAAGACAGCAGCGTCTGCAGTGATCTCCACAGTGTCGGCCTGCGCGCACAGCGAAGATGCAACGCGTCTGAGAGCCGCACATGAGGAGGAGGAGAGGGAGAGGACTAGGACGAGAACGGGCGAGAGGGCAAAGAGAGGCGTCGTCGTCGAAGACGTGTAGGCAGAGTCCGGAGAGGTAAAAAAAAAAAAAAAAGAGTCGCGGCGCGGCCTCAGCGGGATCGGAGGCGAGGAAGATGGGGGTGTGCGGGTGAGAGTAAGGATGCGCCGGACAAAATCGAAGCAGGCCGCCTCCGCTCTGTCTCTGCCGCTCTCTGGGAAGAGAAAGAAAAAAAAAATAAGAGAAAAAAGAGGAGAGAGAAAAAGGTATAAGGGCGCCTCCGCTCCGTCCCGCCGCTCTCTGGGAAGAGAAAGAAAAAAGAACGACAGAAACGAAGAGGAGAGAGAAAGAGGAAAGAGAAAAAGGTATAAGGGTATTTTGGTCAGTTTGCTGAAAAAGCGGACCGAATCTGCAAAAACGAAAAAGGTAACCCGGTTTTGCAAAAGTCCAAAATAAATGGATTTTTTATGCAAATTGGCCTTATTTTTTCTTGAACACAAATGGGTGAAAAATTGAAAAAAGAGTTCTCCATGACAAAAAAAAGTTTTAAAATTTTTTCATAATTTTTTTTCACACTTTCTAAGGAGTCAATTTCGAAATAGTTATAGTTGAGGGGTTTCCCTGCATATTTGTACCAACATTGTACAGCCACGTGAAGTGTCCGAGTCTGCGGAGAGGCCACAAATTATTGCCTGCACCAGGTGTATCCGTACACATCGTGGACCGCAATTTTTTTTTTTTGATTAATGGTCTAATAAAATCAAAATCCAATCCAGTAGTTGCCATGGACACAATAAAAAAGTCTCAAAACTCAATGGTATATAAATGATTAAATGAACATTAAATTGATTTATATCCAAAAAAATAATATCTAAAATTTTATAATATTTTCTATGCATCTCTTTGAATATTCTAAAACACGTATTTGTTTCACCGTATTTTTTAAATTTTTTGTAATGAAGATTACAAATTAAAATTTTTTTATTTCACCGCCACATAAATATATCTGATATAGCAGAAATTATAATTCCGGTGATATTTAAAATTGTTGTACAAAATGTGAGATTCAAAGCTCAGCTCCTGTCTTAATTTTTTTGATAGAATTTTATTTTATCAGACTAAAATACCACTCTTAATTTTTATATTTAGATAAAAAAATGAAGTTATTGATCTAACCCAGTTATTCAATGAAAGAAATGAACGAGATAATCTTAGAAAACCAAAATATTCCTATGATATTAAAAATACAATTCTAGAAGGAAAAAAAGAAATTACTAGGAAGATAATTTTTTATATAATAATATTTTTAGGAGGCGGTTCATGACAGTTCTTATACACTTGGTGCAGGCAATAATTTCTCTTAAAGCAGATGCTTCGCTGGCACGTGGGACCCACACATGTGTGGCCACGTGGCACCATCACAACCGTCACGGGGTTGACAGAAGCAGCGTAGCAAAAGCAAAGCAACCGCCACAAGCGAAAGCGACGTTAAACTATTGCGTAGACCGGGTCCACCATGGACCGGTTTTAAATGGTTTACAAAATATATAACAAGTAAATAACTACATGTTACAATTTATAACTTTTGAAACAACTATTTTTCGTGCAGCAAATAATAGTTTTTTTAACATTACTAATTATTACAAGTAACTAATGCCCACATAATTTATTTTTGAAATTTATGATAATTTATATTTATGTTTTAAATTTGTGTATTTTTGGGCTTCAAGTTTCTTCATTTGGAATGAATTAAGAGGATTTTTTTTTCAAATAGGATTTTTCTCATGTATGAAAATTATGAATAATAGCAAATGTCATATCGAATTTATTCATTATTTCCATAATCAACTGGAAAAATAATTAAAATTATATCTACTAATATTCCAACACATGTTTTAATAAATTTTGATGTAATTTTGAAAATAAGAGATGCGGTATAAATAATTCTGATGGTTTGGTTTTGATTTACTTAAAAAATATATATTATTTTAAGTAGTATATTTTACTTTTAAGTTTTTTTTAAATAAGATAAATTATTTCGTAAGTGAAATACACAAATCATGAATGTCTGCGCGTTTTAAAAAGCAAAAAAAAAAAAAAAAACTCTTTATTTTTAATCACATAATAAACCTTTGGCTTAATTATACTATACTGTACTCTATTTTATAGGTTTTTTTTCATTTTCTAATTTACATTATTTTTTTCAAGGGCACCATTCAACTATTTTATATAAAAGCCGTTAAAAATGCTGATTAAAAATGGCACAACATATATTCAACTTATTTTAACATAAAAAATAACATAAGATATATGAGAATAATAAAAAGAATAATTAAACATAACATCTATCATAGTGATTTATTTTATATTTTTTTTCTATTATTTAATAAGTGTTTCTTAATAAAGCTGTTACATTTTGTCGAAACTAATAAATTTATTACCAGTAATATAGAGATTGGCTAGAAAAAAAAAAACTGATATCTATGAGAAAAAAAAATAATTTAAGATAGAAAGACAAAAATAAATCTAAAATACAGGATAAAGATTGATAAAATACAATAATATAATAATATTTTTGAAAAAAAGATAATATAATAAATAAAAATAATACTAAAGTACAGTCTAGTATTGTAATTTTGCCTAAACATTTTTGTACTTTCTTAGGGCAATAATTTAAAATTTTAAGGCATAGTATAAAGGCCTAACTAATTAATACTAATAGTCAAAAGGTAGTTGGGAGAAAAGGACATAGGGTATACATTTTCGTTTCCGATCGATGGGGCTATAGAAAATATATCGTAACTTATTTATTACACACATGTGCATTGCGACATGTGAAAATATAATATTATGCATAAAAATAAATAAAATACCTTTTTAAAAGTCCAACTTGTGTGCTTTTAGAGTCCGGTGGTCTTCGTACTATCAAGTCGTTTTCGATATTAGGATTTCTGAATCAACGATTGGTTCCGTTGGATTTGGTTTATAGTATTTCAAGTATTCATAAATATATAAATTTCATAACTTTTAAATATCATATACTTTGTAATCACAATGGCTTAAAATCAATGGCTGAAAAATCAAAATCTTACAAAAAGTGATCGTATGACACTATAATTTTAGATAAAAAATATTAACTTTCTTTTATATAGTATAAAAAAAAATTTTGTCAAAATTTTACCTGCGTTGGATATTTCTATACCGTGAAACATGCAAACGATTCATCATTACCAGTAAAATTATTGATTTTGAGCCCCTTCGATCACTAGGCAAATGATATCGAAAAATTATAAAATTTATTTTTTAGGTATTTCAAATATTCTCAATCAAGTTCAATAAAATTGACCGTTAATTTAAAATTTTAATATAAAAAATAATTCGATAGCCCGAAAATTATTATATTTTTAAAAGTACATAAACATGAGATCTCAAGTGGAGCCTAAAAAAGTCATAACGAATTGTGGTCCTCGTTTTTGGCTGACAGCAGGGTGGACCAGGTCCAGCTACCAACTTCTCTCCAGAAGGCGGCTGGTGGACTGAAGAAAATTTATCAACGCAGAAAATTAATAAAATAATGGGCTTTTTTTTACATTTAGGTCCCTCAAAAAAAATTTATAAATTGGCCTTAATAAATTTATATTTATATAAATAGCCATCTTCTTGCCACAAGAGTGCTTAAATGATATTTTTAAGTTGAGCATGATAATTTAATTACTGTGTTTAAATGCGGTGATTGGATTACCGTATTTTCTTTTATATTTTTTTCACCCTTAAATGAAAAATGAGGGATTAGAATGTGAACGCGAATACAGTGATTCATTTATCGTGTTCAACTTAAAAATATAAACGTGGCGCTAGCATGGCAAGTAGATGATCATATGTATAAATATAATTGAGAGATCTCTGTGAATATTTTTTTCCAAAATTATTATTTAAAATTTTAAACTTTAGAGTTATTTGGTTCCTCGAAAAAAAAATAGTAAAAAATATTTTTTGAAGAAAAAAAATTTCATCTAAAAGAATTTTTTTAATTTCTGTTGTTTGATTTGACGGAAAAGAAAAATAGTTTTTCATGTATGCTCGTTTGGTTGATAAGAAAAAATAAATAAATAAATAAATTTTCGTTTCTCTTTCACTTATTTGGTTAGTTGAAAATTTTGGTTTATAAACACCTTCTAAAAAAAAGGATGAGATTACCGACCTTTTAAAATTTAACATAGAAATACTATTTTTTAAAAAGTATATAAATAATAAATAATTAAATAAAAATAAATTTTAATTATATTTTGAAATAGATAAAATAATTTGATAAAAGACAGGGAGATGAAGGAGATGGCAGATGCCAAATATAGATAATTCTATATATATATTGGGGAGATAGAGGTGACGGTGGGAAGATGGTGTAAATAAAGAATTAGATGGTAAATGTACACCAATATATTAGAAAATTAATATTTTTTATTTCTTAAAACAAAAATTCAAATGGAAAGTTTTATGTGAAATATGAAGAATAATTTTTCAAAAAATCTATCTCTTCTGCAAACCAAACACATAGAAAAAAAAAATAGTTTGAAAAAAGGGTTAATTACACCATTGGTCCCTAACCTTTACACCATTTTTCAGTTTAGTCCCCAACCTTTTTTTTGTAATTAAGTCTCTAATCGCTTGATTTCATTACAATTAAGTCCCAACCGTTAGATAGATATTAAAATTGATGGAAAATGCCACGTCAGCACTATGTCAGTGCCACGGATGCGCCGTGTCAGCGCCACGGAGGCGTCGTGTCAGCGCCACGGTGACACTTTGTCAGCGGATTGCCAAAAAAAAAAGGTTGGGGACCAAATTGAAAAACGGTGCAAAGGTTGGGAACCAATGATGTAATTAACCCATTAAATTTATAAATTAAAAATAAGATTTTTAATTTAAGATTTAAATTTTAAATTTAAATTTTTGATTTTGAATTCAAATTTAAATTGGAATTCAAATTTCGATTTTGTATTTAATTTTAAATTTTAAATTTTAAATTCAAAATTCACATTTCGAATTATTAAATTCTAATTTAATTTCAAACTTCGATTTGAAATTTTAAATTCAAAATGTGAATTTGAATTTGAAGTTTAAATTCAAATTTAGAACTGAAATCAAATCTTAAATTCAAATTTAAATTTGAAATTCAAATTTAAAATTAAAAATCAAAATTTTGAATATGATTTTAAATTTAAATTCCGATTTTAAATTTAAATTTCGGTTTCAAAACTTTCATTTTAAATGTAAATTGAAATATCAAAATCAAAATCAAAATTTTAAGTTTGAATTCAAAATTTAGATTCAATTAAAAATTTAAATTTAGAATTTGAATTTCAATTCAAAATTTTAATTTAGCTTTAAATTCAAATTCAAAATTCTAATTTCTCGTTAATTTAAAATTTTAATTTTAATATTATTTTTGAATTTAAATTTAAAATTTTGAATTTTTATTTTTAGGGACTAAAGTGAAAAACGTGCAAAGTTTAGGAATCTAAATTAAAATGCAAAAGGATGCCAAATAGGCGCTGATGTGGCGATTCCGTTAATTTTAACAGTTTTTTATGGTTGGGACGTAATTATAATAAATTAAGAGATTAGGGACTCAATTGTAAAAAAAAGGGTTCGGTATCTAAGTAAAAATTGGTGCAAAGGTTAGGAATTACTGGTGTAATTAACCCTTTGAAAAAAAAAAGAGGTATTTTTTAAAGGGACAAAGAGGCCATTAGGATAAAAGAGTGCAAGATTTATACATTTTTTTGGATATATCAATAGCACTTATTTAGAACTAATTGCACCATTTGTTCCCATCATTCTTCGGATTTTCTACTTTGGTCCCTACTCTTTTATTTTTCTAAGCAACTAACTAAAAAAGTTTACACCTTAGCCTTTAGATTGTGAGGAACTATTCACTATAAGGTAGCATTTGGTTCCAGGAACCGGTGGAATAAGCTCTTGTTTCCCTCTTTGTTCCCAGACGCAGTATTTGGTGTTCGAGAACAATAGTTTTCGAAATTCTGGAATAAGCCGTTATAAGGCTGGAACTGCTGTTTCACCTTTTCCCTGAAACAAGCTTGTTCCTAGGTGAGAATAAGATTATTTAAAGTTTAAAAATAATTTTAATTATGGTATTAATTAATTAATTAATTAATTAAATTAATTATATTTAAATTATTATTTAATACTTAAATAATAAAATAATTTATTAATTTATTATTATAATTATTAATTAAATTATTATTATTTATAGTTATTAATAATTACTTAATTTATTAATTTATAATTACCTGAACTTGTATCTATTCCTGAAATAAGCAATTCTTATTTATATCCAAACCAAACGTAGCCCAATAAACTTATATTTTTTTTATTGAATTTCAGGGTGTAAAATGTTTATTCCTATATAGGGTATACGTGTAGCTTTTTTTTTTTTTTTCTGTTAGATTTCTTTTTTTCATATAAGCACCCATCGTGTCAAATCCAATCTTATTACTTGTAATATTTTTCTTTATGTATCTATGATCATCTCCACTTTGCACACTAAACCAATTAACCCAAATTTTTAATAAACATGTAATCTAATCAACAACTGGCTCATAAGTCAAATCAAGCTTGCGCCTGCTTAGTGCCCGGACTGCACTTCTGCAGGTGCGCCATTAATATATAGGCTCTCCCCCCAGCTCAATCATTGACTCTCACAGGTGGGAGTCATCATCCCAAGGGCAAATATCTTTACTATAATCGGCCAGCATTCGAAATCGCGTTTGAAGAGAAGTGACCCTTAACGAGTATCATAACATATCTCTATCGAACTCAATGTGGCTTAAAAGATCGCAAATAACTATCCTGGTGTTCTCGGCACAATCATATAGTGTCTACTAACTCATATGTCAACATAATATAATCATATGCCTCACAATATCCAGGATCTATCCATTACTATCATACTAATCTCATGGTACCAATTACATTTATTGACGCTACGTTCAGCAAGGCTATTTTGTTGACGCTTCGTTCGGACATTAAAAAAACTCCGTCAGTTCGGCGGGTCTATTGACGTCCCCGTGAGCTTCTGTTGTGGAATCGAGACATGACAGATTAAAAACTAGGCTGATTATTATTATTATTATTATTATCATAATATTTGAGCAGGCATAGGTGGGATTTTATTGAAGTCGACGCGGACTAGATTTGGATGATAAGGCAAAGATTAGGATCTAATAAGAAAAAAAAAAAACTAGTTAGGTATCAAAGTAAAAACTTGATAAAGGTTAGGGACCCAGAAAAAAGAGTTGAGATGTTCATTTCAAGACCCAACGTAGTTCAGGGGTCGCCATAAATATTTGCCAAAATAATGCACAGAAAAATTAAAAAAAAAAAATAGTGGGCAAGAGAGAAAGAGAGAGAGAGAGAGAGAGTGGGGAAAGAACTCCAGAAGGAGGAGAAGAAGAAGAAGAAGAGTGAGAGAGAAGAAAGAGGGAGGGAGGGAAGACAGCCATCCCTAACTAAAAAAGAGAAAAATGGCGACGATGCAGAGCTGGCGGAAGGCGTACGGCGCCATCAAAGACCACACCACCGTCGGCCTCGCCAACCTCAACAGCGATTTCAAGGTCCCCCCTTTTTTCTAGGGCTCCTCCCCCCCGCCCCCCAAAAAAGAAGCATTTTTATTTCATTTTTCTCCTTTTTTTTTTTAACAAAAATTTCGTGATTTGATCTGTTCTTGTCCCCTCCTCTTCCTCCTCCTAAATCGGCGCTCCTCAACCAACAAATTTTTTTTTTTAAATTAGAAATTAAAAACTGCTTTTATTTTATTTTATTTTATTTTATTTTTTAAATTTGTAGGAATTGGATGTGGCGATCGTGAAGGCCACGAACCACGTGGAGTGCCCGCCCAAGGAGAGGCATCTACGGAGTATGATCCAATCCCCCCCACCCCTTAATTTTAGGACCATTTTCCTATTTTTAGTTAAATTTACACACAAACATGCATATATATAAGTGTGTGTTTGTGGGATGAGAGGAATTTGAGGGGTTGTTGATGAATGTGATCTTGATCTTGATGATGATGATGATGATGATGATGCAGAGATCTTTGCGGCGACGTCGATCGCGCGGCCCCGGGCCGACGTCGCCTACTGCATCCACGCCCTCGCGCGGCGCCTCGCCAAGACGCGGAATTGGACGGTAACCGGAATCGAATCTTATCCCCCTCCTCTTCTTATCTCTGTGTTTTTTGTGATGCTTTATAATTTCAAGTTCATTGGGGTTCTTTTGCTATAATTTGATTAGGATTTAGGTGGTTAATGCAACTTTCGCGGCAAAATCTCTTGCGGTATGTTTGGTGGTGTTGATAGTTACAATGATTAAATGGATTTCAATTTATTTGGACTAGTCTTAGCCTTAATGTTCATATACTGTATATCATTTGATAAGTTAGGGATCTTGTATAGGGTTTATTGTGCGGTATAGTTTCATAGGAAAACGACCTTAAAACAATATTTTCCAATGATGAATTATTAAAAAAGTATGATCCAAATATGTATCACTCTGATGATGCAGAGTCTTGTTAGTTTGGTTGATTTAGATTGACTCCTATTTTCGCTTGTATGGAAACAATGTAACTAGCACAATGATCAAGTTTGACAAAATTTAGTCAATTTGTGGTTTGATTCTATCAATCAGTAATTTGTTTATGACATTGAGGTTGAGACCTTGAAGTAAATCGTATTTGCTAAATTTATGGTATCAGGCTAACTGCTTAAAATTAGGCGGTTGATTCCACATATTAGTTAAATCAATCGAGTAAAACAGGACAAATTTAAAGAGATCATATGTGGTTGAGATGAACCGAAGGAATGCGGAATGGGTTGAATGGTTAAAATGGATGCGAAGAGTATGTAGCATATGAAAAGAAGCATGTTAAAAAAATCCAGAGCAAAATTACAATGGATTTCAAGGAGAATTAGAGATAGCTTCATTGTGAATCTCCATATGTCAGTTCCAATGGGTTGTCGAGTCCGCCTCACGGAAGCTTCGGCAAGTATCACACTGCTTGGCCCAAAGGTTGTAGATCTCGTTGTTGAGTTCTGAAACAACTTGTTTTGGATAAGGAAGATTGGGCGGATAACAAAGGCATTTGGAAAGTGCTTATTTCAATAACGGTAGATTCATCTCTAACCACAATCCTTGGTTAGATTGCATTAAATTCCATCCAATTCTATTCAAGATTCAGCAGGACATTGCTAAGCAACAAGAGATTTTTAATAGTACGAGCCAGAAAGGAAAATAATCAAGTTTGCTATCCTCAAACTGAAAGATCGAATGTATTGGAATGGTGGAAGAATAATGCTATGCCCATTTCCAGAAGTAGATGGGAGTAGAATTTGGACAATTAGAATTGCATTGTTAGATGGTTTACACAAATAATGTGGTGGTGAGATCCACATACCATCCAAACCAATCATTTACTTCAGCCTAGATTCTACTTTCATCTACTCTTGGGAGTGGGCGTAGCATTATTCATGGTGGAAATAGTTTGCAATTAACACACAACTAGAAAGGGCAAAGAGAACTTATCTCCTTAAGATGAAATGAAACAAAAGTTAGAGGAAATTGCCTATGTAATGACTATGGATTGACCTTTTCTTGAAGCTTCAACAATTTCAGGCAAACCCCTTAATCTGTAATGTGCTGAAGAAACTTATTCTTTTATGACATGGAATGATCTAAAAGAATGTGTAATAGAAAGTAGCATGATGTATTATTACCTTGCGTCTTTAGATTCAAGATGAATTAATTCTTTATGACTTTCGTTATAGGTGGTGAGCCATTGCAGAGAGGTTAAGTTACAAATATATGAAGCCCTAGGTTAGACATTTGCTTCAAGTTTGGTTGGGAGAGTTTGAATACTGAGAAATTCAGCGAGTGAAGAAAATATAGCACATCCTAGACTCTGTTGTTCAGGTCTGCAGCCTTATTACTTCCTATGACATGTTTTAAATGCATAACCCAATCACCACTGTTCTAATGACCCATCAAGAATGTTTGACTCACTGTTAAATTCAATTTAAATGAAGGAAAGATGAATAAGAGTTTCAAAACTAGGAGGAATATGAAGCTATTAATGACTGCCGAGTGCCGAATTGATTCTCCCCCTCATTTTTTTTGTTTTATGGGTTTGGATACTTTATGATCATATTTTAAGTGGTTGAGTAGACGATACCTGTGATTTGAAATCTAAAAGTTGTTCTTTGTTATTTTCTTTTCTTTTTCTGTGGTTAATTGTTATTTTAAACCGTTAATTATGCTTCTTTCTTGGAGGAAGTTATACTTCTCTATTGGTTAAAGTAACTTGTCAACATTTTCATGGTAAAGTCTCTTGCCTGATTTTGCGATTGCGGGGAAATAGGTGGGCCTTCGAAAGGCTTGCCTTTACGTAGTTTCGAAACTGCTTGATCAAATGGATTCTAATTTTTTTTATTAACCATGTAGATAATGATGACGATGGGTTTCATGCCGTCATAGTCAATAGACTCAATATGTTCATCATGCAAGTTAAAAATCTTGTATAAGATTTATTGTGCGGTAAAGTTTTAAAAATTAAGTATTATGTTAATTTTGAAAGGCAGGTATTGCGCATGGATATTTGCAAAATCTAGTAGAACTTAACAACCATGTAAGACTATTATATATAAATTGGAAAAAAGGATAAAATAAATCATCTCAATTTTTCCCTGTCGAAGTTAGGTTATTCTGTACATTATCAGATAAAGTTGTGTTAGATCCTCAGTATATAGTATATACAGCATCTTGAAATCCAGCAAAACTGATTATGCGAGAACACTCTAACCAATGTTTTCCTAAGAAAAATCAAACAATTACAACCTATCTGTGTATTACTCAGATAATGGAATCTCGTTATATTTGATTGGATTATTAGTATTTTTAATTTCCTTCTCAGATTGATTTAGATTTAGCCCCTAAGTCATTTGTATGCAACAATTTGAAATTTTGAATTGCATCTTCTAGTTTGATTCCGTTAATTGTTGCTTTCTTTATGGCTTGGAGGCTGTGACTTATAAATAGTTTAATTTGACAAAGTGAGGAGATTAGATTAAAAAGTTTCTTTGTGGCTTATAAATAGTTTAATTTGATATACTTAGGAGATTAGTTTAAAAAGGATGCAAAGGATTGGTATATCATACTTCATCAATAGTAAGAATATTTACTGTACGAAAAGCACTATCTAAGGCGAGTCTAGAGCACAACTAAATGATTCCTAGACGAAGCAGATAGTTTCATGCAAATGTCATTAGCAGTTCCAATGGGTTGTTGAGTCCACTCCATGTGATCTTCAACAATTAATCACAATGCTTGGTCCAAAGGTTGTAGATTGCATTGTTGAGGTCCAAAACAACTTGTTTTGGGTTAAGAAGATTTGGATGGTAACATATGGTAACCGCCGACTAGAAAGCATTAGATTCACCTCTAACCACAATCCTAGGTTAGATTGTATTAAATCCCATCTTTCCGGCTTCTAATTCTATCCAACAAATTTTTGCATGGCTGCAAGAGATGTTTAACAATACAAGACCGAAAAGAACATAATCAAGTTTGTTAGCCTCAAACCGAGAGGTCAAATGTGCTGGTACGGTGGAAGAGTAATGCTATGCCCATTTTCGGGAGTAGATGGAAGTAGAATTTGGACTGTAGGAACCATATCGTTAGAAGATTTACACAAATCATGTAGTGGTTGGCTCCACACATTGTCTAAAGTAATCGCACTTAGCTCAGATTCTACTCTCATCTACTCTTGGAAGTGGGCATAGCATTATCTATGGTGGAAATAGTTTGCAATACAATATGATTGGAAAAGGCAAGGAGAATTTCTCCTCAAGATAAAATTAAACGAAAGCTTTAAGCAAAGTGCCTGCCTAAGGACTATAGATTGACTCTTTTTTTGTTTGAAGCTTCAATAATTTTCTAAGTCCAAATCTGTTATGTGCCGAAGAATTTATTCTTTGACATCATGGAATGATATGAAAAGAATGTGTAATAGAAAGTAGCATGATATATTTTGAGGTCGTGCCTTTAGATCTAAGATGTGGATTAGCCTTTATGACTTTCTTTTAGCTGATGTAGCCTGCAGCTGAGAGGCTAAGTTACAAAGATATGGAGTCCTCGGTTAGGCATATGTTTCAAGTTTGGTTGGGACTTGGGAGAGCTCAAATAAGGAGGAAATCGATAAAGTAGGAAAATATGGCACCTCCTAATCAATATTGTAACCAAGATTATACTTTTGAGGGTTATTTAGATCTTAAGCCATGTTATTTGTTATGACATGTATTAAATATCAGCCAATTTCTGGTCTTCTGATTTCCCATTATTAATATTTCACCCACAATCAAATTTAGTTATGTTTCGCCCACGATCAAATTTAGTTTAACTATAGGGAAAATGAAGAAGAGCTTGGATACTAAGAGGAATAGAAAGAACCTACGGATGACGAAGAGACTAATATCTCTTTGTATAGGCTGCATTACGTTAGTTTTGCCCCACGTGAAGCTAAATTGAACTAGGGAAGATAAAAAAAAGCTTGAAACCAAAAGGTGCTGAATGAACATGCGGATGAGCATTTATTGATCATTTTAGAAAGGGTGCATATGGGAATGGAAATGCATCTTTTCTCTTTTCGTGTGGTGCCATGTGTAGGGCTGTATGATTTCGAAAGCATAAAAAAGTAGTTGGATTATGTGATGTTTGTTTTTATGCTATTTGAACTTTTGGGGTTAAGTTGGGCTTCATGATTAATGATTGTTAACAGTTATAGCAAGGAAAACTTTGTCTCTCAAGAAATGATCATCACTTAAACGGAAGGAAAGTTAGGAAGGACACATACGACATAAGATTATGTGGTTTAAGGGAGGTGGTGAGGTTGTTATGACTAACCAGACTAGTGAGATTTTTGAAGGTGCACCATGTAAGTCTTGTTATTTAGGTTGGCCATGGTATTTTGATTGGAAGATTTTATAGGAAGGTCATAAGAGCATGTATTATTATTTAAAGAGTAAGGTGCAAACAAGTTGCATCAACAAAAGAGATTAGATTACTAAGTCCCACCCAAAAATGTTCAAGTACCCTCCAAACGAAAAGAACGTTGAGAGGAAGCCTACCATTTTTAAGAGAAAACCTGTTTCATCATAGCCTGTCCAAATCACTTATGGACCTATTGTCAATGTTTACAAGAAGCTCTTAAGGCATTTTCGAGACCAAGGAAGGTCAACCATCGCTTGACGAATCTTCAAACTTAAAGCTACAAAGTATTTCTAAGATCGATCTCAGGAGTAGGTATTATCTCATAGAAAAATTTTTTCAGAGGATAAATGGAAGGTCTTTTTTGATATCTTTGTTTATAATTCTTGCTCTATACTTCACATAGATTATTTGTTGAGTGTTTAAACTTTGAGAGTAACCTCCTGCAAATCAATCTCCAAAAAGTGTATCCTCTTTACCGACAGTTTAATTTCCCTTGTTGATTTACATTTGGTTGAAGGTATCAAGGTTGATCCGACTAAGGTGGAAGCCATCTAACACTGACCTAATCTTGCTATTGTCACAAGACTAGAGGGTTTCATGGTCTTCGACTATGTCATTTTGTATTTATTTGCGGTTCCTTTTTTTTTTGGCTTCATTGCTCCTGAACTTAATTGGCGGAAATGGGTAGTGCTAATGAAGCCTAAAGCTGACAGAAGCTTGTAATTTATAAATGCCGCAATTAGTTCTTTAGTGTTGGCACTAGGGAATTATGGTAGGACATGTTGATTATGATGCCTCTGATGTAGGCAGCTCTGTGATCCATTTACAAGTGAATACTTGCTGTATTGTCACATTTTCTATAAAAGCTAAATTATGTGCACTCACAAAATTGAACTTGTGGTCGAGAAATTTACTCACTTATACAGGCTTTAAGTAGGCATAACTTTGACATTGAAGCCCTGTTATTTGAACTCACAGAAGAATCTTAGTAAATGCCATGCTTAGCGGCCTTCAGTTCGGAGGAGTACACTATCCACCTCAGACACAGATGCGTTTAACAATACGATTGCCCTACATACCTAGACTTTTTAGATATGAAGTCTTTCCAGATTGAGGTTGCTAGTCAGATAGGGATTCATATAATGAGATCAACACATCAATCTAAGTTTGAGTGTTGTCAGCTCTTTGGAGGCAGATGTTACAGCAAATTTTCTTGTTCATGATGATGATTTGTTTAGAAGAACTTGTTGCTGTATAGCTGTTGAGTCCCTTAGGGAGAATATAGTACACTATTTGCATAGTGCAACGGTGTATCTCACATAGTCACATACATCGAGACATCCTATCATATTGGTAGTATGAGGTGTACCACATGAATGTACCACCAGAAGATAGTATATTTATCAGCCCACTGCTGAGGCTCTTGTCCACTTTATTTTCTGCACTAAATAGTGAAAGCACATTGCAGCATACTGAGGCCACATCTGTGATCCTTCAGTTGATACAGTTTCTTCTTCTTCTTCTTTTTGTAATGGATAGAAGGTTTGTGGAATGTGGGAATGCATGCTCCATGGACTTCACCTGACATCTTGCAAGCATCTGGAGTACTGGAACCATGACGATATCAGTGATTGGAAGAACGCCTAGTCCATTTGAAACGCTGTAATGAAATGAAATAAATTCATAAGAGATAGAAGAAGAACTTCTATTATCAGCAAGAGAAAGTGGTAGCTAATTCACTTCTTATAATGGGCTTGTAGTTTCAGTTCTGAGTCTGGGCAAGCCCCGTAGGATAGAAGAGACAAATTTTAAAATGAGAGAGGCTTTGGATTTCTGAACTCATACGTGGTCTATCAGCAAATGTGCAAGTCAACATACAGATTGGTCAAAATTGAGGCAATGTATTATATTTGTGGATCAATTACCTGAAATCTTTCAAGTTTCCTTGTTGACGGGCAGTAGTTGAGGAGCAAGATAAAGAAGTATGACTGTAACTAGACCTTGTTAGGACACAGTTCTTGGTAACTTCTATAAAATTCAGTGGAAAATTATGATGCATTGCATACTTGCTTACTGGTCATTTAAATCCCAGAATTTAAGTCAAATAAGCTTCTCTCACCTTGTAATATGCATTTTGTCTAGTTTATCCTGTTCTGTCATATTTTTTTGTTAACTGTACATTGATGCTCATTACCCATTAGTAGGAGCAAATTAATTAACGTAAGAAAAACTTAATGATGTTGGATTACTGGTCATATTCAAATATTTTCGAATTAGTTTGGCATCTTAACCTGTTATCAGAATTTCATTTTTCCCATAGTCTCTTTCTGTAGTTTGTGTGGGTAGTTAGGATGTAATGATAATAATTTTTATATGGCTGGTTCAGGTGGCTCTGAAGACTCTGATAGTAATCCATAGGCTTCTAAGGGAGGGTGATCCTACATTTCGTGAAGAGCTACTTAACTTCTCACAAAGGGCACGCATTCTTCAACTATCAAACTTCAAGGATGACTCGAGCCCCATCGGTTGTTCATTTCACCTTAATTTAATAAAGAAAAACTTCTGTAGCGGGTCTTAGTTCTTGTTTAACTCATAGATATCTTACTTTTCGGTACTAATTACTTTGCAGCTTGGGACTGTTCTGCATGGGTTCGCACTTATGCTCTCTTCTTGGAGGAAAGACTGGAATGCTTCAGGATCCTCAAATATGACGTTGAAGCTGAGCGTTTATCAAGACCTGGTCAGGGGTCTGAAAAGGTGTAAACATTAAATGCAGCACCTTTTATAACATCTATGTTTCTGCTTTTACTAATTGTGATTTATGCTTTTTTGGCAGGGCCACAGTAGAACAAGAGAGTTGGACACTGAGGAATTGTTGGAGCAGTTGCCTGCTCTGCAGCAGTTGTTATATCGACTTATCGGTTGTCGGGTACCTATCTGTGACACATCTTTTTTCTTGAATTGATATATTAAATGTTTAGGGACTCGTAGTATTATAAATGAATGTGCCCTCATTTGCAAGATTTTACATATAATAAATATTTTGGTATTTCATTCTTGATGCAGCCAGAGGGAGCTGCTATAAGCAATTATGTCGTACAATATGCCCTTGCACTGGTAAGCCTACTTTTTATTGATGTTCTCGTTCTTTTATCGATTGATAATGATGTTGAAATGTAGTTTTCTCTGCTGTACTACTTTTTTGGCCTTCTTCTGTGATGGTCTTGAAGTTTGCACTAATGAATTTTACAAAAATCAAGTCCACTGCATTAGCTCTAGAAATGATTGTGAGATCATTTTCAGACCGCTTAAGAAAAATTGCTTGATTAAATCTGTTTAGTAATTAGTACATTTTTGGGGTTTGATGTCTAGTTCTTTTCCAGGTTGACCCCTTGCTGTTGCAAGTCATATATACTAATTTCTATGGAGAGAATTTTCTTTCCTTGAAAATAAACTTGCAATTTTGTGAGCCAAAATTTTTGTAGGGTAGCAGTGGCCCTGGTCCAGTTGGCTTCATATAGGGTAATGCTAGAGTAATAAAATTCTCTCGCATCACAGCTAGAGAATCAAACAAACTCAGGGTTCTCTTCCTAAACTTGATAATATTGTGGTATTTGGTTGATGAGGAGCATGAAATGATGCCTACAGCCTCATACTTTATGCTTTCTCTGAAATATTTTTTTTCCAGGTATGATAAATCATGTCTTAGGTGAATGCATTATTCTTAGGTGAATGGATTATACCAAAAAGTCATGATTATGAAGACATTGAATTGGACTAAATCGAGCTCTTAGGTTGCAATTCAAGAGAGAAAATCCCTGTGCCATACAAGTTATCACTAGATAACTATTCTCCACATGCACAATGCAGTTAGTTTCAGCAAAATTTTACTTGTCTTTATTTTATGTTGTCCTTTGATATCTGCTGAAATGTAATGACCTTCAACTCTGGCCAACAAAAAATATTTGACAAAGTTTTCTATATTATGATCCATCTCGAGTAAGAACTTATGTAGTTGGATTTCTGAATTTCAGTCATTTAACTTCATGTGCAGCCAACTTAAGTAAGCTTTTACCACAACTGGCCATGCCAAGGTGGGTGGGTTATATCTTGCTACTTGGTAGATGTAGGACTAAAACACATGGCTCTGAATCTCTGATAATATGATCAGCAGATTATTGTTACTTCTGCTGGTTGAATCATGGCTTTATTGTTGTTTATTCTCAAAAAAAAAAAATCCTAGAGTTGATTATTTTAAATCGTGGCTTTATTCTAAGGTTGATTATTTTAAGAATCCTAGAGTTGGGGTATAGCTGGAGTCTTTTGTTGGTTTTGTTGTTGTTGTTGTTGTAGCAATCCTTGCTCCTTAGATCTTACTTGGCCGAACAGAGGTGTTTAAAGCTGAAAGCACATACCTTATGGTTTCTTTCTTGGTTGCTTTGGTATTATAATGTATCAATGGAGTGAACTATATAGTGGGGGTGAAGACGTTTTGTTTAAGTTGAGTGGCTACAAGAGATTGACCACTTGTTTTTGCGTTTTAATTTGCCCACCCCCACCCTTTTAGACCAGCTTAAATATCTTGGATCCTTTTAGCACCTTTCCTCTCTAGATTACATGTATTGCGTCACCCTTGAAGGAAACCAGTAGAATAATTGCACCATTAAAACTAATGCAATGCAATAATATCTTTTTTTTTCTTTCTTATTTGTGCTTTGTTTTTGAGCTTGCACTCACTAATGCGTATCAATATCTCCCATTTATGAATTTGTTCAATTCAATTAAATACTTAGTTCAACTCAAGTCGCGTTGTCCCATACTGAGTTGAGTTGGTTACATGAGTCCTCATCATTAAACAATAAAAGAAAATTGGAGAAGTGGGGGGTCCATATATGTTCGAAAAATTTCATAAATAATAGAACTTGACCGTGGATGGGTATCATGAGCTCATCAAAATTCAAAACAAGAATTTAATACCCTAGAGCAAACTCCTGATAAAACCTGTTCTAAATTGGAGTTTTACTTACCCCCTATTTTCTTTTTAACAAATGCTTTGCATTGAGGAAGTGAAAGTGCTAGGACATAATATTATCATGGTTTTTTTTTCCCGCTTTTTAATAAATGAAAATTTCCTTTCTTTTTGTGATTTTTACATGTTTTCTGTCCTCACTTGTTGATGTTGTGCATTATGAGATATAATTCTTGTTTAGTATCAGTTTCATATTTGGGCGTCATGTGTTATGCAATGTTTTTTTTTCCCTGATATATAAGATGTCCTAGGAATGGTAGAGGGAAAAATGAAAGAAAAATTTACTGTGCTTCGTAATGCAGGTTCTGAAAGAGAGCTTTAAGATATATTGTGCTATTAATGATGGAATCATCAACCTTGTGGATAAGGTACATAACTTGTGCAGTTATTCGATCGTTAATATTTTCTGTTACTAAGTTCTCTATCCATATTTTCTCCACAAGTATTTATGTCCGTCTTTTTTCATCTGCTTCTTATTATAGTTCTTTGAGATGCCAAGACACGAAGCAATCAAAGCTTGTGAAATATATAGGAGGGCTGGTCAACAGGTAATAATACAGTAATGCTGGAGTTTCACATTTTAATAGTTCTCAGAATTTGATAGAGGAAGATGAACATTGGGATATCAGGACTCAAAGCAACTTATTTCACAATTTACAGGCTGGAAGTCTTTCTGATTTCTATGAAATTTGTCGGGGATTAGAATTGGCGAGGAATTTTCAGTTTCCAAACTTGAGAGAGGTAGCAACAGCACAAATCATGGATTTGGGGGTTTCACATAATACATTTGTCCCAATTTTGTGAATGAACTCATCTTTTGTTTCTTGTTCTTTCCAGCCTCCACAATCATTTATTGCAACCATGGAAGAGTATATAAGGGAGGCCCCACGAGTGGTTCCAGTTTCCAGAGAACCATTGGTTAGTAGTAACTCAATTTAATTGCCTTTTATTTAATATTTGACTTAGTTGCACTAGCTATATGTAGTAGTAACTTTTCTGCATAGTTGCATGGAAGAAAATTGTATCTGTTGTCTTTTGTTATGCTTATATTTTGTTGTACTGTGCCACCTCTAAATGCTTATAGCTTTTCTTCATGCTTTGATTTCCTTTAGTTTTGGTATCTCCAGAAAACTAGTGCAACCTTGAGGCATAATTACTTGGTTGAACTTGTCACTTGTTTTCTTGGATCTAAATTTGAATTGTTGACTGCATGTTTCTGTGGGGTCAGAGTTAGCGGCAACTAACTGCAATGTAAGCAACTATCGCAATTCGCACATAGTGATCTGGTTCTTCCATTCAATCTCATCAATGAATACAGTGAAAAGAGTAAGCTTGCGGCATACCAGGGTTAAGGATCCGATTGTTGCAATTGAAAGGTTGAGTACTATAGTTGTATCTTTTAAAATGATTGGGGACCCCTGATGGCTGATGCAATTCTCCCTGTACAATTCACTGATACAGTCTCTGTTCTTTCTTATTTGGCGAGAAAGAAATATGAGAGGTTGAACTTGGCATACGTGAGCCTTTGATGGTTTTTGTGAAATTCCATTCGTAACATGCTTGTGCTGAAACATCACTAGCATGGTCTGACTCACCTTGAGAGTGTAGCACCAAAGAAAGCTAGTGGGCTTCGAGTTATGCTCTAGTGCAAACGGTAGCTGGATTTGAAAGGATTGATGGCTGGGAGAATGTAGAGAACCTCTTATCCACTGTATCTCTTACCTTTCTCTCTAAACCTCATTTTTGCTTTCCCATTTTCTCTCTCTTCCTGTTGTCAGTCCTGCTGTAAAGTATGGGTCTTAATCTCTTAGAAAGAAATTTCCTTATTAGTCAGCTCTTCATATCTTAGTTCTACTTAATGCTGGAATTTTTACTATGGAGTGATGTGTGGTGGAATTAGTTGGTAAACTGTTTTGTAGAGGTTCATTTTAAACTTCAACAAATCAAATTAATGCCTTGATTCTGCTGTTGTTTGGCTCCAAGTTAGACTTAATCTTAAATTTAGGTTCGTCGTTCTCATTCAGTCCAGGCACATCAGTAGTCCTGTGTGGCAATCTCGTCTAGTATTTTTTTTTCGTTTGAAATCTTATATTTTCTTGCTTTAATGAATTTTACACTTTTTAAAATCTGTTTTCTATTTTTGCTATAATGGACTTAGTGTGATTTTCCTTTTTGAGCTTTTGTACATATCATAGATGCTTCACATATTTTATTCTTTTGCCGTGAGGATTACTGTGCTTCTGTGATATATGTTTTGCTTGTTGTGTTTTTGCTTGTGTATATAATATTGTTATCTCTATGCTTTCTTGATTTGTTTTGCGGTCTCTCTGTTTTATTGTTCTTCTCTACTTTAACTCAATGAGTAATACACTACACACAGTTTAACTTTCCTATATATATCATCAAAAAATATATATGTATTTGATAATAGACTATGTATTGTTCCATATCGGGCAAGGAAGACATGGAAAATTCAGAAGAAATTCAGTAAGCCAGAGTAGCACAGAACTTTGAAAGTAGCAACTTTAGAAGAAATTTCTATAATAGTCACTTTTTTTCTTCTATGCCATGTGTGTGAGCAAGACAAACGAGGTTGAAGTGAAATAATTAATTCATGTTTAGCTAGGGAGGAGGTTTGTGTGTCTACTGAAGCAAGTGCTCGCATAGTTGGGATAGAACTTTGTGCTGATCATTATTTGTCTAGTCACAGGTAGATAATGTTTTTCGTAATCTACTTCAAAGATTAGAAACAATTTTTAAGTTATATCTTGCTCTACTACTCTTCAACCCAGATTAGATACTAAAAATTTAATTTGAAATCAGGAATTTCCTGAGAGGCTTCTTCTGACATACAAACCTGAAGCAGTACCTGAACCTATCGAGGATGAGACACCACCCGTTGAGGAACCCAACCCAATGCCGTCGAATGGTGAAGTTACGCCAGTTGCTTCAGTTATGTCGCCTCCTCCCAAGGCAGAAACGGCAGAAATTGGTGATCTACTTGTAAGTAAGAATAGTATATTTTTTCACTCGTCGATTACTCTTCGGAACTTAGTTCTTCTTTTCTATCTGTTCCCTTCTCTTCACTCTGTAGGGATTAAATGAAACAAATCCTGATGCATCAGCCATAGAGGAGAGTAATGCCTTGGCTCTGGCAATAGTGCCGACTGGTAATACTTGATCTTTCTTTGTGGCTCGTCCTGGTATAATTTTTATAATAATTATTTAGGATCGCCTTATATATATCACTGGAAAATCATATCGTTACATATACTCCTGAAAAATCTAAGTTCTCATGTGTAACCCTGAAAAGTGCAATTTATTACAAAAAAATACTTTTAGTTGGGGAGTAATTAAATTTGTTGGGTAGTTGATTTTATGTGAAAGGTCTTTTAAAGAGAGGGATTTATGTAAGTGCAAGGGTATATTGGTATGGAGGTATATAATTTATACATACATCCATATGTAAATAAATAAGATTGCCGGGCATATGTATGTGAATACTTATATCTTTACCAATTGCGGGTTCCCATTGACAGATGGTGCTGCTTCTACAACTGGTTCCGGTTTTCAAGATAAAGGATTTGATCCGACAGGATGGGAACTTGCCCTTGTTACTACTCCCAGTAACTCTGGCCCTTCTGCTGTGGAAAGCCAGTTGGTTGGTTCTTCTTCCCTCTCGTCTGGAATTGACTTTCTAGTTCTCGGGTAGTATTGCTGCTTATTAACTTGCAGGACACTTGTTGTGGATGAAATACTCTATAATTCTTATTTCTAAGAGATGCAGAAATTTCTTTATACGTGTTATATTTTCTGTTTGATGAATTTTCTGCTTAAAATAGCCTGTATTTTTAAGGAGAAAATACATATTAATTCAACAGGTTGCCAGTTACAGGCTAGTGAAGGAAGGTTCGTAAGATTAGTTGAAACTAGATGTTTATTTATAGGAATCAAAGATCCATGCTACTGCCGGAGTTGAAACTGAAAAGGCATGTGAAAATCAGAAAACGTTGAATTGGTGGTTGTGTGGGGTCCCAAAGTGGAGGTTGGTGATGGTTATCTAAGCTGTGGCTTAGGGGTGTTTTGTTGCACGTAATAACTGTTGAAAGGGAAAGGAAATATTTCTACGTGAAAGAAATTTATGATTAGTGTTCAGTTTCGCATATATGAAAGTAGTTTATGAGACGTGTGTTTGGTTTGAAGGAAAATAGGAATAAAGGATGACTGAGGGAGTGAAGTCTTTTCACTTGTCAGTTAGCTTTTCCACTGAAATATCCAGAAAATGAAAATGAATGATTTCCCTAAAATATGTGAGACATTTTTTGCACCTGAAGAGTAATTTACATTGAATCAAACACGTCTTTTCTGTCCGAAAAATGTTTTTGGGCCTATTTAATGTGCAACTGAACACCCCCCTAATGATTGCAGTGATGACTAATGGAAATTATATGTTGTCTAATTAGAGGCAGCTTGCTTGTAACTGGGTGATTTTTATCAACTCAGCAGGTTTGAGCCTTTTAGATGCTGTAGAGATCTCGCTTTGAATTCCTTATAAAGATCTATGTTTCTTGCAACTTAGAGGGACATTTCCTGCTATGCAATGGTTATACATATTACAAATTTAGAAGATATTACAGTATTGATTTTTCGTACTCGAAATTTAAGAAAAGTGGGTTTTCTTTTCTTTCCAGTTATGTTATCAACTTTTCTTTTTAATATTTAACAGGCTATTTTTGCTTGTTTATTTACCCAGGCTGGTGGATTCGATAAGTTGATACTAGATAGTCTCTACGACGAGGCAGCATATAGGCAGCAGCAGCAGCAGCAACAACAATACTACGGACCGTCGCCTCCGAACCCGTTCTTAGCGGTGGACCCCTTTGCAGTGTCGACCCAAGTGGCACCGCCTCCCTCAGTCCAAATGGCGGCCATGGCTCAGCAGCAGCAGATGATGATGATGCAATCCAACCCCTTTGCGCCGCAGCCCATGATGCCGATGCCCATGGGAGGAGCCGTTGCCGCCGCACCCAATAATCCCTTCCTCGATACCGGATTCGGGACTTTCCCCGCGAATAATAATCAGCCGCAGCACCAGAACACTCCTTTCGGAAGCACCCAATTATTGTAGGTTAGATTTAAAGAAAAAAAAGAAAAAAAGAAGTTGATAAAGTTGATGTGTTTCACCATATATTACGATTTTTTTGTGTGCTCGGTTGATACCATGTGAATGTCCTTGTCTCTAGTGGGTTCTGCTACATCATGTGTACTAGTAGTTGTTCTTGTTCTCTTCAGAGCGTGATCGTGATCGTGATGTGTGAACTGTTTTGTATTTGGCCCTTGCAGATTCTTGGGTTGTAAAGAGATGAGTAGTAATTAATGAAAACATCAGGTATATGTTGGTAATAATGGCACAGTTCGGAGTTATTTGGCGGGTCCGCTATCTCTCTTTTACGATGATATGAACAGCCGGTGTTCTTTGCTGTACATTCTTCTTCCCTTTTTTTTTAAAAAAAAAGTTATTGAAATTTGGGCAAGTAAATATTTAATGTGTGATTAGTTCCGTTGCTTGGAATTTTATGATCGAATGCTTGTATCGGTTTCTTTGCCGCTTAGAAGGGAAAGTTTCACTCTCGTAGCCGCTTAAATCTTGCAATTTTTCAGATTGTATGTTTGTGATGTCTAATATCTTCTGCTGTTTTTGTGAATTGGCCCTCTTAAATTTGTGCCCTGATCTTCAGTGTACATAATCTACATATTGGTTTGTGACATGTGTTTGTGTATTGCATTTTCGGTCCTTAAAAAGTTTGATTTGTCGCCTTAGGAGGCTTGAACTTTTGAAATGATTTACTCCGGAGAGTTGGAAATTTAATGTGCCATGTTTCGTAATTGATCATTAAACCGTCAGCTGTCATTGCCTTGTTTTGTTTGGTTTGATTTAATTTTCGATTTAGAACCAAACTGTGAACATCCCCCTAATGCCACATTGGGCGGGATCAAGCTAACAAAAACCAGATCTATAGAGTCATTTTAGGAGAAAATCGATCAATAGGAAAGTTAATTTTGTTGGCTTAAATGGGCCAGCAACCTGTCCTGTGGCGGAAGGTCATGTGTGGGCTGAGTTGTGTTCGAAATGGCGTGAGGCTGGGTGGGCCAAGTCATGTTGGAAGTGGCGTGAGGCTGGTTAGGCCGAGTCACAATCAAGACCCGTGGGCGCTGTATCTGTACCCTTTAAATGAATTGGTTGCGTATTTCTAACAGCTCGAGCTTTTGGGATTAATGATTAGCGCCAACGATCCGACAAATTTGTGCAATGATTGTTGCCTTAGAAGTTGTCTTTAATGTGAAGAGTTGTCTCTAAAGTTAGGAATTCGATCCCTGCTAATTAGGAGTTCCAATCATGTACTGATACTCAGCCATCAGTACCGGTACTCCATCTGAAGTACCGTAGAAGTCGAAATTTTTCTAGCCGGACTCTCTACTAAGTACCGCTGTCTCAAACTTCAATACTTGTATATGCATAAAAGCTGTCTCTTTGCAAATTTTGACTCAAAAGTCTATTTTCGTGCTGTTTTCATTCTAAAATTTTAATATTTTTAATATATTTTAGATTAAATATTTTAAGCATGTTTAGTTTTTTATACAATATATTAGTTAAATAATTTTTGATTGCTATATGTGTTTAGTAATTTGATAAGCCATACTTAATAATTTGACATTGAAAAAGAGTAAACTTAATAATTAGATAAAATTTAAGCTAATTTGAATTAAAATTAAATTAAATTATATTAATTTGACATCGAAAACTTGTCGGATTTGGATTAGGTATGGATTTTGTCCGTACTCGTGTAATACACTGAACTTTTGCAAATTGCGGAGTTCGAGTATGTGGAATGGTGTGTGGATCAATCCTACATGTTCTAAAATATTAGAACAAGTTTTTGGATAAGTTAGAGGATGATTAGAATGCTAAAAGTGAGAAATTGCATTGATCTGCGAAAATCAGCAATTTTCTGCTTGTTGTACCGGTACAGCCATCACCTTGTACCGGTACAAGCTGGCAGATTCGTGGCAGCAAGGTTAGTTTCGTAATTTCACATTTGATACCTACCTATTTGATCCCAGCACGACTCTGGGACTTCAGTGGAGTGTGCTAGAGTGCTGAGGAGCTTCCTCCACCTTCTCTCCCTCTCTCTCTCTAGGGTTTTTCTCTCTCNTCCTTATGGGACCGGTCTCTGGGGGACCGGTCTCTCAGGCAGAGACCGGTTCCCGAGAGCTATCCTTCCAGGACTTAGCCGATTTTTCGGCTGTCTCATTTCATACGTGTTCGGGGACCGGTCTCTCCCTTTAGGGACCGGTCCCCGAGAGCCGAAAATCTGCAGTTTTGCAGAATTTGATTCTTTAGCTCTCGAAAACCTTCCACAACTCACTTTCGATCATTTTAGCACCTTCGGACTTTTCGAAGTGTACCGTCCTCGCACTTTGGTCAATTTGACTAAAGTTCGATATTTATTTTCCGAATTTTCGGTATATTACACTCCCTCTCTCTCTCTAGGGTTTTTCTCTCTCTACTTCGAATTCGTCGATTTTGCTCGTTTTCGTCGCCGCGCTTGTTCTTCGCTGTTTGCGAGCGTCGCAGAGCTTTCGTGGACGCGTGAGAGAGTATTTTGGAAGTTTCTTTGCAACTCTGGACCAGTGAAGTGCTGGTTGGAAGCTCGAGAAGGTAAACGACTCGATTTTCTCCATTATCAACGTTCTAGTAGTCGTTTATGTGTTGCTTTTGAGTTATTGCTTCTAGTTGCTTTAATCTGAGATTTCAGCAATTAAAGTTGGATTAATTAGCTGTGAATTGAGCTCCTTAGACTAGGGATAAGCTTCTTTGAAGGTTAATTGAGAGACTTAGCCATTTATGAAGCTAAATCGGAACTAAATGCATTTAGTTGCGCGAATTGATGCAAATTGGGGATTTTTCTTCGCAGCAGGTCTTCGAGCTTCGTTGAGCTGAATTCGTACTCTTAGAAGCTGATTTGGAAGCTGTTCTAACCAAGGGTAAGTAGGAATTTCGGTTAGAAAACTGAATTCGCAAGATTCCGACTATATTATTAGTAATTGACGACTTTGTTGCCGTTTTGGAAATTATTCGCAGCGGGCTTGCAACGAACCTTCGGATTACCTTCGACTGATACGTGAGGGATTTTGGAAACTTAACTTGAGGTATTTATTGAGCCAAAACAGGGATTTAAGTTATTCCTATATACTAAGTGCAATTGCGCCGAAATTGGACATTTCGATCGTAGTTTTGATACGATATTTATACTTCGTGTTCAGCAGGATTGAGACCTAGTCGAGCTGATCCTGAGGATTCCTTTGGATTGATTTGAGCTTAGCACAAGGTGGGTCGGACCTAACCAGAGCAAGTAGAGCTCCCCTATGTTCTATATGTATTTACATAATAGAATAATCGCATAGGTGCATTGAGTGCATATGTGACTGATAGAGAATTGGAAACATATCATTGTGATATTTGATGATTAAGTAGAATGAAATCTCTATAAAATAGAGAACATATATGCATGAAAGTACTTATATTCATATTCAATTCAGTTGAATGACTTATGAACACGTGTAGGATGCACTTTAAAGTAGAGAACAATGACATTCTCTTAACTCTAACGTAGAGAACTATGACATGCTCTTGACTATGTTGATAGTGCCATACTAGTGGAAAGATTATAATGCTATATGATTTAGCTTTACCCTTACATGTTTACAATCTAGTGGATACTAGCTTTTGTTCCTATTTGTGTATTGACATTCCGATCAGAGTATCGAGGGTAAGAACTTTGTAAATGAAAATATGAAAATTGAGACATGTGGACAATGGATTGTGCTTGCTTGCCACCGTGCTCATTCGCACACGCTTGTGAGGGTCGCTCCCTACAAGCCGGCACTCCGGAGTTGGCCTACGCGACAGTTGCTCGCCCGTGCGGGATTGGGTGCCGAAGTGGATTGCCGTGGGGAGTGTATACTACCACGGGGCCATTAGGCGCGGCACAAGCTGGACTACCTTGAGTAGGTCCTAGTGAATGAAAGGAAAATGCTAAAGGAAATTGGACAGTAATGAATAATTACCAGTTACAGTGTACAGTAGTTACTTACACACTTATGCTATGTTTATGCTTATAGTAGTAGCCATGCTTCTATCATTCAGTTGATTCATTACTGTTGATGCTATGATCACATGTTGTTTACATGTTCATTATTTGTTAACATTGGCTTATGAATTGTTAGCATTGAAAATATATCATGCAAATTACTGCTTTTATTTCCATTCTGTACATCTTGAGCCTAGTGGTGTAATTCGCCGAGGCTGGCGGCTTACCCACTGGGAACTATTGTTAATAGTTCTCACGCCCTTTTTATGGTTGTTTTTACAGAGCCATCTACAGGAGAGGCTAGGGATCGTGGCAAGGGAGTCGCGTCTAGCTAGACTTTGCTAGGAGCGTGCTAGTCGATCACCTTGCTACTCGGGCTACGGCCGAGGGTGATGTCCATTGTATAGAGTGACTACCTTTGTTAAGATGTTTTTGTGTACCCTGTGTTGTATATGAGTTGTAGATCCAGATGTTATAGTTCATACTTCTTCTCCTTTTGCTGACATTTCGGATTGTATACTCTCTGTTCTTTTACTGATTGTAAATCGACTTGTACATTGCTCTGATATCAGGATAGGACTCTCTTTGTTTTACTTCCTATCGACTTGCTTTCTTCGTAGACACCTTATATATTGCAGGTGTATGGCGGGTCTGTGCACGTACCGGATATGCTTCCGCTGGTACCCGGGCGTGACAACTCGACTCGAACCCGAATCCTACCCACACCCGAATTGATTTTATATTATCTAATGTATATGAACTTTTGATGTTATATTTGAACTAGTATTTTAAAAATTAAATTTTAATACAATATATTTTGAAGGCTAAAATACAAAGAAATTTCTTATAAAATGTCTTCTTTTTTACTTTTTCTTCTTGAATTTCAAAAACCTACATGTTGCCTCCTCAAAAGTCCAAAAATGGTTTCAGGGGCTTATGACATTAATGGAGAAGGCGAAATGACCAAATTACCTTTATACTTATTCTAGAGGGGAAAAAAAAAAATTTAATGCATTCATGCTATTTTAAAGGACATTTTTAGTATAAATTATATGAAATAGATGGAACAACGACGGAACCTTGATAGAGAGAGGCTAAGTGCATCAACTTGAAATTTTGGAGAGACGTAGGTTTTTAAAAATTGACGGGGAAAGTAAGAAAACAAATATTTACTAGAAATTTTCTGTACTTTAGGCTCTATTTGAATACAAAGTTATAAAATTCGATAGAATTTATATTATGCAGTTTTGGCTTAGGTGAAATAGGAAATTCTGTAATTTTAAAAATTGCATAGCTTCAATTTTTCGCTTGGATATACATTGCACAATTCCATTAAATTTTGGCCAATTACAATTTAAAAATAAAAAATAAAAAATAAAATTTTAAAATTTAAAATTTTAAAATTAAAATTTCAAACATTGAAATTTAAAATCTAAATTTTAAATTTTAAATTTGAAATGTGATATTATAAATTTAAATTTAAAATTTAAAATTTGTAATAGAAAATCTATATTTAAATTTAAAATTTAAAATTTAAAATTTCATCTTAATATATAAAATTTAAAATTTGACACATGGTGGGGGGAGGGAGCCCAAGTATGGCAGATATTTTTTCTTAGCTTGGAGTGAATTGTTATTTTACTCTACTTTTTAGAGTAAAGTTTAACTACATTCTAAGACATAGGTATTCTTTTGTGTCTTTTAAACACTTCAGGATAATTTTTCACAGATATAGCATAATAGTTTAAGGGATAATCAAACGGGGCTTTAGCCTATTTTGAAATACGACAAAGAAAAATAATTATTTTAGATTCTTGTTCAAATTTCAGATATTTGGTCCGGTTCTGATACAAATATAGATTTTGAATTCAAAATCCATCTTATTCGAGCTCAGGTTTGGAATTTTCGGTTCGGATTTTGAAAATTCACTTCTCAGGATCCCTCTAGCTGACATCCCTCTTGGAATTTTTTTATTAACAGTCTTAGAAAATACTATAATTATAAAAGTAGTCCTCTAAAAAATTTGTTTACAAAATTAGGTTTATACGGTGAATGAATTACCGCTTTATAAATACGGTAAATCATCAACTACTTTCTTCACATGATTAAAACTATTTTAAGTGTTTAATATTATACATCTTTTGAAGTTTAGATATAAAAAATATATAAATTAGAATAAAAGCGGTGAATCATTTACAATTTTTAAAAAGCAGTAAATGATTCACAATTTTTATCATTCTATTTTTATAAATAAAAATTTTGAAAAGTAGAGCTACTATGCTATCGAAAGTATAAAGGACATACTGTTTCTGACCTTTTGGCCCTTAGATCAACCTTTTTGATCGTTTTTAATTTTTGGATTAATATTACTATCCTATAGGGAGCACTCAACCATGGGGGGACCGCAATCATCCCAATCATACAATGCTTGATTCAAGAGCTAAAAAGTCGAAAATATCAAGTTCTCTGTGCTTTCGATAGCATAGTAGCTCTATATAATTTTGAATACTCATTTTTATATTTAAAAGTTTTGAGTAAACTTCAAATGCTAATCCTGTGGTTTCACACTTTCTTACTTTACCATCCTACAATTTAAAGTGTATCAATTTAGTGTCATGTGATTTTTTTTTTTTTTTTTCTTCATCCATTCTATTAACTTTTCGTTAAATCATATAAAAAAAAAAAACCTTCAAATACCCTTTCTATAGATTATTAAAAATTCACTTAGTAGACTCGAGACTCAAGACTGAGAGAGAGAGAGAGAGAGAGAGAGAGAGTGGGGATGTCGCGGGAGAGCGTGGTAGTGGTGCCCCTGCGGCGCCCCGTGGACCGCGGGTACCTGATCAACCCCGACGCCGAGCGCGACGTGTGGGACCGCGTCCTGCGCGGGCTCCTCCGCGCCGACCCCTCCCGCTCCTCCCTCCTGCTGGTCGAGCCCCTCTTCAACCCGCCGTCCCTGCAGCGCGCCGCCGACGAGCTCGTCTTCGAGGAGTTCGGCTTCCGCTCGCTCTGCGTCGCCGACCCGCCCTCGCTCGTCCACCTCTACGAGGCCAGCCGGCGGGCCGGCGCGGCGCAGTGCAGCCTCGTCGTCGACTGCGGGTTCTCGTTCACGCACGCGGCGCCCGTGCTCCACAACCTCACGCTCAACTACGCCGTGCGCCGCATGGACCTCGGCGGCAAGGCGCTCACCAACTTCCTCAAGGAGCTCGTCTCCTACCGCTCCCTCAACGTCATGGACGAGACCCTCCTCATCGACCACGCCAAGGAGTCCCTCTGCTTCGTCTCCCTCGACGTCCCCCGCGACCTCTCCCTCGCCAGGTCCTCCTCCTCCTCCTCCTTCCCAGATGGAGACTACGCATTCTAGAACTACTCTAACGCTCTTAATCTTTTGGATCTAGCCACTGCCAAAATACTATAATGCTATAGCCGGATAAAGACACTCACGAGCATCAGGCGATGTGAGACTAGTCTCGTTAGCCTTAGCCGACCTTACGGCGAGCTGCCGCGCTCCACCCACAACGGTCGTAGGTGGGGGAGGTGCACTCTTCCTGATGTTTAATCCTGGCTCAGTCGAGATTTATCTCACACTTTCGGCTGGTGATTGACTATGATACCAACTGTGGCATCTCGTTTCCCACGAGATCGCCCATCCTAAAACTTTTCTAGTCCTAGCACACTTAATAGTCTTAACCTTTTGAGTCTAGTCATCATTCAAAATGCTACAGTCGGGTTAAGAGCTTTAGCCCTATTATGACTTATATATTAGGCTATTCCAAATCCAAGAGGGCACCACATTATCCTTCCCACATGCCTCAAAAGTTTGGTTTTTTCATTAGCTGCCGCTTTGTAAGAGAGTCCCGAATTCAGAGAATCCAATTGTTTTTTCATTCTTTGTCTTTGAGCGTACTCCGTGTTATCCAAGAAAATGACTTTGAGGGATTTCTTCAAACACATCATTTTATACCAAGGATTTGAGTGCTCACTGGCACGGGCCCTATTCATTGTGCCGTATCTTGCCAACAAGATGTCGGCATGATGCACCTGTGTTGATGTCACGACTTAAAACCATCTTTTCTTTAAATTAGTAAGTAGTTTCCTCAATAATGTTAAAAAGATTTGATACAGATACATAATAAACAATTAAAATATTTTATTGCTAAAAAATAAATATTTAATACTAATATATGTCGGCACACATTTATTTTTTATGATCGGCACGGTCCGCATCTGAATCCTTGTTTTATTCTTAGCTCACTTGTACCGGAGTTGAAAATGTGACATCAAAAAAGTAAAAAAAAAAAAAAAAAAAAAAAATTGTACCAGGCATATGGTTCTAATAAAGATGTTGATGGTCAAATTTGTGCTCTAATTGTCCTTTATATTTCTGAAAGGAAGCTGATCTATGCCTTGTTTCTTTTCGGAAGATTTAACCGGAAAGCTTGCCTTTTCTGCAAGCCTCTGATGGTATTTTATACTGGGTATTTTACAGGAGATCTGGGAAAGACAACCCGTTCAGGTGTACCTATGTGCTGCCTGACGGCATCACTCATACAAAAGGATTTGTGAAGGACTGGGATGAAGCACAGAGGTATCTCTCTCTCTCGGATGGAGGCCTGACTGCAAATTCGGTTTTGAATAAGGTAGTTGATTCTCGCGGTGATGCAGACAATGATGACGATCATCGGCCAAAAGTCGACTTGACTAAAAATGTAACATTTTTCTCCCCGTTTCTTGTCTACAGGATTTCATATAGGTTTTCCATCTTAGAAGCCCTTCTTTATGCAGGAATTTCAATTGACAAACGAGCGGTTCCTTGTGCCTGAGATGCTTTTTCATCCAGCTGATCTGGGTTTGTATTTCATCAAATTGTGGAACTGTTCTTATTTACATCTAAAAATAAACCTGGCATATTTTGATAATCTCACTTAACTATGGAGGACTGAGAAGTTAGATAAAAGAGTACGATGGATAGAGGAGTTGCTGTCCTGCAATAATTAGAGTTGATAAATTGTTCTCAAACTTTGATTGCCAATGTTCCTTAAAGGGTAAATTGCGCGTATGGTCCTCGAACTATGAGGCAGGTGACACTTTAGTCCTCAAACTTTAATTTGTTTGTAATTTTTGGCTAGAGCTTTTAGAATTGTTGCAATCAAATTTTATAACCCAATTTAGTTGACTAAATATTGATGCATTGCTGATGTAAAAGTGATATAGTATCTTAATTATTGGCGCATCATTAATCACATTCACAATATTGCTACATTATTGCTACGTTAGCAATACATTAATATTCAGTCAATTAAATTGGATTGCAAAGTTCGAGCCAGAAATTATAACTAATTAAAGTTTGAGGACCAAAGTGTTACCCACCTCATAGTTTACTTAAATTTTGAGGTTCCATATAAACTGACTTCTCCAATTACAGGATGTTAGAACTTATTTTTCCCTCTTCTCTCACACTTTCAACCCTCCACAATGAGAGATATGATATGGATTTGAGAAACCTCTGGCATCCTAATGGCTGCCAATAGTAAAGTTCCTTCAAACTCTAACTGATAATTGCTTGCGAATGAACATTAGAGTTGCAGTTTTTTTGACTACAATGTCAGGTTGAATGCTAATGAAAATATAGGATGTAGTGCCTGTATGTCCATTGCTAAATAAATTATTGTGAAATCAGTAAAATGTTTAACACATCTAAATTGAATGTTTCATTTCTGGTTATTGGATGGGAGAGATATGGCAATCTTATGCAGCTCTGTTTCTGTTCGTTTCTGCAGTTGTTGTCCTTCGAGATAATCTAATTAGAGTAGTTTACATTTGTGAGGGCTGCTTGTCCAGATACTATATATTTCTTTGTTATATACTTTTGGGTCCCTGCTGCACTACAAATGCTGCATTATGTGTTAGCTAAAATTTCGAGTCGATTATCTTAAGTGCAACAGTTTTTAGAGCCATTTCAATTAGTTTTAGGAATCTTACAGGTATGAATCAAGCTGGACTGGCTGAATGTATTGTTCGTGCTGTCAATGCATGCCACCCATATCTTCATCCTGTACTTTTTGAGAGGTATCTTCATTTCTTCACTACAATTATCTGCAAAAGCTCTGGTGCCTCTCTATTGGCTGAAAAGCATTTGATCAGTTTTATTATTGTTGATTTCATGTCATAATGTGTAATATGGTTTTGAATACTTGCAGCATTATACTGACTGGCGGAAGTACTTTGTTCCCTCGATTTGCAGAAAGACTGTAAGCTTCATTGGTGCATCATATCTGTTTGACATCGAGTAGAAAGCTATCCTTTTACGTTTATCTTTCTGCATGCAGAGAAAGAGAGCTTCGACCTCTCGTGCCTGATAACTACAAAGTGAAGATAACTACTCAAGAGAAGTATTGAGCTACTTTCATTCTGAACCGAACTTATTTAATTTTTGTCTTTTCTACTGTTGACACTCATGTTTAACTGTCATCATCAGCCCTATTTTGGGAGTTTGGAGAGGCGGATCGCTGTTAGCATCTAGCCCTGATTTTGAATCAATGTGTGTCACAAAGGCGGAGTATGAGGAGATGGGATCAAGCCGATGTCGCCGGCGTTTTTTTCACTGAAGTTTCTTTATTGGAATATTATAGTTGTACATATCTCCCGTGGCCAATGGAAAGCTGCATGGTGACATGGTGGAAATCTATGCAGCAGGAAGAAGCACCAAGATTTCAGGCAAGTTAATTATTCTAATTCTTTGAGGCCTTATTTCATTGCTGGTTATTGTTTGTGTAGGGTGTACTGCTTGAGAAATAGTGAAGGTAGATTAATGTGGAGGTTGGTATTGGAAGTGTGAAATTTCTGAGACATCAATAGTCTCCTCAAGGGTCTTTTCTGTAGCAATAGAAAAATAAGGACAATCAACCTGTGAAGAAAACCATCATTTGCTCAAAAGTTCTCTCAGAATTTCTTCTACATCCTATGAAAGCTTCTATATTGTATATGACCTTTTATATCTGTTAAACTAATAATATATCATATAAATCATGAAACAGGGATTAGCAAGGATTGGAAAAGGGTTGATCTTGTGCCATCTGCAGCATATAGGCATTGGAATGCTGCAAAATGGATGATATTTTGTGACTGTATTCATCTTGTGGCTCCTCCTATGCCTTACACGTCAGCCATCATATGTTTTCATATTAAAAAGCCATTCTAGTAGTTGCCATTCATGGGACATCATTGCGGCGGTTGAACATTATAAATCAGTTTTAATAATTCATATGAAATTGATTGAGGCCTGTATAGTCCTCTACTTGAGAGGCAGGAGCCTGTTGCGAGTGCCAAGTTGGTCTATTTTGAGTCAATTTCAGATGTCAGCTGGTAGAATCCCCTGTTTGTCGGTTGTGATCTTCTTCCAAAGATGTCAGTTTTGAGTTGGATGTTCTTATCTGTTTGAGCTGATATTCGTATGAATTTAATGGACTTTTTGTATGCGAGGCTATCAATTTTTACTACCTTATTATAAATTGAAGAAAGGGCATCTCAAATACTGGTCCTTGTTCAGGCAATGACATCTAAATTCTATATTATACTCTGTGACAGCTATGCTTTGAATCTGATGGAAGTAAGGCCTAGTTTGGTAATTTGGTGGCTAAAAGTATCATTTTTATACTATAAACAGTCCAAAAAATTCAAAAGCGCTTATAATCTTCCTTCCTCCAATGTTTTAAAATTACGGTTGCAACCGCCACTAGAGAAGCATGTGGTTACATGCTTCTCCGGTGGCGAACCACATGCTTCTCCAGGTGGCAGTTGCAACCGCAATTTTATATTATAAAAGAAGAGAAGATTGAAAGCGCTTTCGGAATTTGGATCTCTTTATAGTATAATAGTGCTTTTGGCTACCACATTACCAAACTAGGCCTCGGTGCTTCTCATGTTGCTAGGAACAGAGTTCATAAACAAGAATCATGGGCGAATAGCTTTTTTGTCCCATCATTAGGAGCAGCAAGATCTTGTAGGATTACCTGCATTCTGCAATAGTTAGGCGAATTGATCGGTACATTAGATTAGTGCTGGATTTTCATGTGCACCCTTCCGTTTGATGAAGGAAAAACATAAAATGTACGTAGTTATGGACTATTGTTATAATAGAGCAAGTGTTTTGTTTTAAACTCGGGTGATCAAGTTATCGCATGAGCAGTTGCACGAGTATTCTCGGGGCATTTTTTCCATTTGTCTGCAGTTCACAATACTCGGAAGTCGGGAGTATAATAGTGCTTTTGGCTACCACATTACCAAACTAGGCCTCGGTGCTTCTCATGTTGCTAGGAACAGAGTTCATAAACAAGAATCATGGGCGAATAGCTTTTTTGTCCCATCATTAGGAGCAGCAAGATCTTGTAGGATTACCTGCATTCTGCAATAGTTAGGCGAATTGATCGGTACATTAGATTAGTGCTGGATTTTCATGTGCACCCTTCCGTTTGATGAAGGAAAAACATAAAATGTACGTAGTTATGGACTATTGTTATAATAGAGCAAGTGTTTTGTTTTAAACTCGGGTGATCAAGTTATCGCATGAGCAGTTGCATGAGTATTCTCGGGGCATTTTTTCCATTTGTCTGCACTTCACAATACTCGGAAGTCGGGAAGCTCTTTTTGCTCTTGGTGTTCGCCACACAAATTGTAAGAACCACCTCTCAACAAGTTGACTCAATGCTTTATAACATCTTGGTTCTGTCCGTTAAAGTATTTGATAATATGTGTGCATGGTCTCTTTAGTGATTGTTTAGGGTACATTGTACTTTTGATGATGGATAAAGTATTATAGTTTCACTGGGTAACTAACTTGTTACTAACCTATTGACCAACTTACATATACAGGAACATTATCGCTTTTCATATGCCATTTTCCCCCTCATAGGTACTTTTTTCAGTAACGGAATTTTACTGTCTGACATAAATAATTGTAAGATTTGTTCATGGTAACTACTCTTTCAACCGCTCTACTAATTATGAGGTAAATTAATTTCTGTTATTTGCTTCAAAAAAGTAATATTTCTATGATTTGATTATGCGAGTGTATACAATGATGTATCTGTTGACTGAATATTACAATAGTGCTAAGAGGAGAAGTGATAGGTTTCTCTACCGAATTAAATCCTTGTTATAAGCTGGATCCTATGATCTAGATGCGATTTCACTTTCCTGTTTTGTGGAGTTTTGTTTAAGACCAATTTGAACTTTTCTTAGGTAAGGGCTCCACGGCTGCTGCAAGCTGTTTTAGCATTATAGGGAGATCTCTACCTGTACAACCTTTCTAAACTTGTGTTCAACGAACATGTTCCACGACGGGCGGTATCCTTTTCCTTTTTATTTAGTTTGATCAACTTAATAATTCTTGATTTTGTTTTAAAGCTAACTGCTAATGTCGCTCTGATATTGCTCTTTTCTGAGTTTGTGAACTAATCCATGTCTTTCCGTATTACTCGAACTTTATCAAATAGCTTGGAAACAGTGCCGACCATGATAGGACTGTTCTATTTGTTTTCATCAATTGTTTCCTCCAATCAAGTCCCAGTTGCTTCAAGGAAACTGGCTTTAATTATTGTAGCATTGGTTAGTGCTGTTCGGCCTACAAGTGCTATAACATCGCTGTATGTTGGTTGGGTTGCTGAATCTCATTAGGATGCAGTCAAAATTGCAATTCCTGTTCCTTGATGTAGTCCCGATAGGTTAGGTAAAACCCAGATGCCGCAGCATAGTTGATCGCAGTTCCAATCACAATGCATAGTTGTATCTCATTTCTGATTATTGAATTCATCTATTGACCTAGGATTACTGCATTCTGACTTGGAGTACGATCAACTGGTTCATGGATGACGCATTTTCTTCGATGTTTCCTTTATTATCAATTCTCTTTTGTTGTATTTTCCTCTATTCTTAGCAATTTTTGCTGCTAAATAGGGGTCTAGTGCTTGCAGCTACAATGCTTCTTAGATAGGTGGATGTATGGCTCACGCATTATTATGCCTCTTAATTTTCTTAAATTTAATTTTCTTTCTTCTGGAAGGGTATGGAACCATCAATTTTATTGGTCTTTATTTCACCCAGGAATTTTTCTCCATGATTTGGCCTTTGACTCTCTCTCTCTTTTATAGTGATTTGAATATTTTTTTTTTTTTAACTTCTTGTTATTTAGCAGTGTATGAAAGTGGAATTTGGGAAAGTAAATATTTAATGTGTGATTTGTTTGTTTGCTTAGAAATGTTATGAACGAATGCTTGTATCGCTTTCTTTACCTCTTAAAAGGGGTAGTTTCACTCTCTTGGTCACTTCAATCTTGTAATGTTTCAGATATGTATGTTCATGGTGCCTGCTATCTTTTGCTGTATGAGTTTGCCCTCCAAAATTTGTGCTTGATCTTTAGTGTACATGTCTGCATAATAGTATGTGACATGTGATTGTGTATCATTAGGCAAATTAGACCATTGGTTCCTAAGCAATTGCTTTGGTGTAATGTCCCAATAGTCCCACATTGGATTGGATTTCTAATTTGTATGTCTGTGGTTTGGGTTTGAATAGTCTGTGTAATAATTTGGCTTAAGCATCTTGGGTTGGTGGCTTGGATCTAACGAGATATTATTGCTAGCGGGTCGGGTCGTTATAACAGGTGTTAGAGCCGAATACTAGCCGAAAGTGTGAGAACTAAGTGTTATGCGGGACAGAATGCTACACCAATGGGTTTGGTGGGCGCCACCTCTTGAACCTGTAGGACTTATCTCTAGAATCTCACACCGTTTGGTAATTTTGGTGTATATTATTGTCTGTTCTGGTTTGGACCCAACAAGGACATTACGGTCTAAACAGGAAAAGTTTGTAATGCCTCAATAGTCCTACATTGGATGAAAAAATGATTCTGATTGAAATATATGAGGCTTCGTATGCTAGTAATAATAATTGGATTTAAGCATTTTGGATAGATGGTTTAGACCTAAAGAGTTATTATTGTTAGCGGGTCGGGTCATTATATTTAGTTCTTAACCGTTTAATTTGTTGCTCTAGGAGGCTTGAACTTTTGAAATGTTGTAGTATGGAGAAATGGAACTCTAGTGCGGCATGTGTTGTAATTGATCAGTAAACCATAAGCTGTAATTGCTCTGTTTGGTTTAGGTTCGGTTGATTTTTGTTTTAGAACCAAATCGGGAACATTCCTAATGGCCCATTGCGTTGGGTCAAGCTTAACTGAGGCTTAGTTTGGTATTGAGGTCTATCCGACGTTGTTAGATAAAATAGTTAGGAAAAAAGTATATAGGGATATGCTTCTGCGTTCTCCGGTCGGATTGTAGAAAGTATATCATAATCAATTCATCGCAATATGCGGAATGAAATATTACGAAAACAAATATGGTATTTTTTCATCGTATTTTCTCACCGCATGTAACGCAATCTTTCTGCAATCTCAAACGAAGTCTAAAACAAGCTTAACTAAAACTAGATCTTTGCCGATGTACTCAGTACCATTATTAAGGCATGCTTGCAGTACAATCATTTCATTATAAAGTCATTTTAGGAGAAAGATTTTATTTTAATTTTAAAGATGAAATTCAGTTTGTGCAGTGGTTGTTATCGTCAAGAGATGCTGGCTCTAAAGTTAGGAGTTAGATCCCTCTTTGTGCCCCAAGTTTTTTGGGTTAAAAAAAATAAATGAAAAAAAAAATGACACCATTCAAATGGAAATGAAAAGGACTTATTTACAAAATAATTTTCTAAATTTTTGTAATTTGCGAAATAATTTTACCAAATTTATATTTGGCAAACTAATCCTTTCTTCGCCATGTAGAATATAATGACCCGATTCGCTAGCAATAATAACTCGTTATTATTACTAGGGTGGAATACTTTTATTTATAATCCCACATCGTGGAATACTTTTGGAATACTTTTATAAACCCACCGATGTGGGACCCTAAACACGTAGGGGCCAAGATGACCAGACGATGCCTTTGTCATTTCGAGACTTATCTCGCTGTCATTTCGAGACTTATCTCGCTAGTGTTTGTTATTCCGATTCTGACTTAGCCTGTCAATTACTGATCCTAGCTTAGTCTGTCATTCCAACACTAGCTCAGCTAAAACTCATCTCACACTTTCGGATGGTGAACTGGCTCTATACCAAATGTAACGATCAAACCCAGTAGTAACAATAACTCGTTGGGTCCAAACCACCGGCCCAGAATGGTTAAGCTCAATTATTATTACTAGGGTGAAATTCTCTTATAAATCCAATGACAACCACATTTCCATCCGATGTGGGACTATTGGGGCGTCACATAAAATTTTTCTTTGAAATACGGTGAATCGTTCACCGCATTCTGAAAGTTTTTCAGACCTTTTAAAGGCGGTGAATCGGTCACCGCATTTATTAAAATGGTTAATAATTCACCGTCTTCATAATTGTTAGAATTGTACGCAGATAATGAGGTTGTTAGGATTATATATGGATTATTATAATTTTATTTGATTGTGAGGATTGTATGATAGATTATTAGGATTTTCATGTTGTTAAGATTATATTTGATTTGTTGAAATTTTTATATGGTCGTTAGGATTATATATGAGATATAAAAAGAAACAGTAAATAAGTAAAAGATGGTGAATGATTCACCGCTTTTATGGACAATTAGGAAAACGGTGGATTATTAACCATCTTTATAAAGGCGGTAAATCGTTCACGTTTTTAAGAAAAATTTTTAACGTGGCAAAAAAAGGGTTAGTTTGTCCAAAATTTTTTTTTTAAGAATTATTTATCTAATTAGAAAATTTTATAAGGCCATTTTGAAAAGAAAGTCCAAATGAAAACTTGTGACACCATTTAAATGGAAGAACACTTTGTCTTGTGACCATAGTTAGTTAATTCGGATTCGGCAAAAATTTGGTACGGATATTATATGCATAAAATTCGTTTTCTAATTTTTAAATTTGTTGAAAAATTCAGCTTAAAAAACAGCTTCGGTATAAAATATAAAATATAAGATATAAAATATAAGATAATTTATATTTAAAAATATAAATTATAAATTTTTTATTCATATTTTTAATAATTCGGCAATAATTCGTGAATTATTCGCGAATAATTCGGCTGGCCCAAAAATTCGCGAATAATTCACTTTCTTTGGAAAAATTTCGTAAACGGACTGTTTAATTTGAATTTTCAATAATTCGCGAATAATTCACGAATTTACTAACTAGGCTTGTGCTCCCACTTTTTAGATATAATAATATGCTTGGGTATACCCTGAGGTTTAAAACAAAAACGAGCTCATAAAAAGTCAGAAAAAAAAAAAGCTAAAATACAGAACACTTTACTTTACTGTAAATATTTGTTTTTTCACTTTTCTTTTTTCACTTTCGAAAATCTATATTTTAGTCCCTCAAAATTCTAAGTTGATGCATTTAGACTTTCTCTATTAGGATTCCTTCATTATTTCGTCTATTTTTTTATAATTTATATTCAAAATACTCTTAACAATGATATAAATTTATATAAAAAAAATTTTCGTTATAGAAGAAATAATGGTAATTTGGTTCTTTCTCCCTTTTCATTAATATCGTAATCCTCAAAAAATATTTTTAAAATTTTAAGAAGGCAAAATATAGGTGTTTGAAAGCTAGTAAAAAATAAAAAAGTATTTACAGAAAATTTTTATGTATTTTAGCTTTTTTTTAACTATAATTTATTTAAATATTTTTATAAACTAAATATTAGTGTGTAAAATTTACACTCCGTTTTAGGTGCACAAGCTGACACGTGACCATCTCAAAATGGGCCAAATGTTGGATTGTTGAATTGTCACACAATTTGCTCCGGTTTTTGTTCTTAAATGCATGTATCAAGGTTCGAACCACCGACTTCTTTATTATATTTATGAGAGATTAATTTGTACAGTATAGATCAGCATATTAGTGGCAAGAGAGATTTTCAACAATAATTTAAAAATAGAGTCGAACCACCCAATTCGACCTGCCTGACCGTGACCTAGTCTATATAGTGGTCCGGTTCAACTCTTTGAACCAGATAAGCCAAAAATCGCTTTGGCTCGTTAGAACCGCTGAACCAATCTAATTTTCATCAAATTAGCCTAATTTTTTTAATCAAGTCATATTAAAATTCAATGGCTTACAATTAATTTAGCTGATTTTATTTTTTTTAGTTTAGATTAGTCTCGTAAAATATAAAACTTGAATACTTTATATTTACTATAAAATAAAATTAAAAATAATACTAATTAAATATTTGTGATGTTTTGCTGACGTTACATATTGAATTAGTGGTGCTTAGTCATACTTTTGAGTTGTTATTTGACCTGATTTTTAAAACATTAGGTTTTATGGCTTGTGGAATGCGTTTCCGGTTGATGTTCATCCTTTCGTTGACGTAGGAGGAAGTATGGTGTGTCACACTTACACCATATCATCAGTAATAAGTCAATCACAACTCTTTTTTTTAAAAGAAAAATATAATAAAAATAATAAGGCCAATTTGCATAAAAAAAATTATAAATTTTGAGCTTTTGCAAAACTGGGCCGCCTTTTTTGATTTTGCAGATTCGGTTCGAATTTTCAGCAAACTGACCAAAATATTCTTATTATTTTTTCTCTCTCCTCTTCTTTTCTCTCGTTCATTTTTTTTCTCTCACCGAAAAAAGCAGCGGAGGCAGAGGCCGAGGCGGAAACGGCCCGCCTCGCCTCTCACCTTTATGCTCTCGCCCTTGCCTTTGCCCTTGCCCGTGCATCCCCCACCTTTCTCATCTCCGACCTCGTCGAGGTCGCGTCGCGACTCTTTTTTTTTTNTCCTCTCCGACTCTCCTTCACCATCTCCGACGACTACGCTTCTCTCATCCTTCCCCGCCCTTCTCGTCCTCTCCCTCTCCCTCCTTCTCTGCCGCCTCCGACGGTGACGTATCTTCGCCGATGCCGACACCGTGGAGGTTACTGCTGCGCTGCAGCCTCGGAGTGGAGGGTCCTTAGCGGCGTCGTCACCGTCGCCGTGGTCGTTGGCAGAGAGGAGTGACAAAAAAAAGAAATTATAGAAGAAGCGAGAAAAAAAATAAAGATAAAAAATTACAGAAAAAAACGATGAAGATAAAAAAATTGTACCGTTAAAATAAAATTGTACTGTTTTAAAATAACGTTGTACTATTATGGATATAAGTTGCACTACTTAAGATATAAACTGCAGCTTTAAGATAAAAATTACACTCTTTAAAAAAAAATTACACTTTTTGGGAGATATTTACACTGTTTTTTTCTCTCATTGCACTCTTTCAGATATAAACTGTATCCATTAAGATAAAAGTTATACTCTTTAAACGAAAGTTGTACTTTTTGAGAGATATTTACACTTTTTTTCTCTTGTTGCACTCTTTAAGATGTAAACTGCACCTCTTTAAGAGATATTTATACTGTTTCTTTTCTTGTTGCACTGTTTCTTCTCTTGTTACACTATTTTCTTCTCCTAAAGGGTGCAGTTTAAGAGGAGAAACAGTGTAATAAGAGAACAAATAATACAACAAGAGGAAAAATAGTGCAACAAGAGAAGAAACAGTATAAATATCTCTTAAAAGAGTGCTGTTTACATCTCAAAGGGTGCAATAAAAAAAAAAATAGTATAAATATCTCTCAAAGAGTGCAACTTTCGTTTAAAGAGTATAACTTTCATCTTAATAGATGCAGTTTACATCTGAAAAATTGTAATAAGAGGAGAAACAGTATAAATATCTTTTAAAAAATGTAATTTTTATTTAAAGAGTGTAATTTTTATCTTAAAGTTGTAGTTTACATATTAAGTAGTGCAACTTATATCTATAATAGTGCAACGTTCTTTTAAAACAGTATAATTTTTTTTTTAACGGTGCAATTTCATCTTCATCTTTTTTTTCTATAATTTTTATCTTTATTTTTTTTTCTTACTTTTTCTATAATTTTTTTTTGTCACCCCTCTCTGCTAACGGACATGGCGCCGGCGACGACGCTGCTAAGGACCCCCTGCTCCAAGGCTACAGTGCCACAGTGACCTCCACGGTGTCGGCGTTGGCGAACATGCATCGTCGTCGAAGGCGGCAGAGGAGGAGGAGGGAGAAGGAGAGGACGAGAAGGGTGGGGAAGGATGAAAGAGGCGTCGTCGTCGGAGGCAGGGAAGGAGAGTTGGAGAGGGAAAAAAAAAACAAGAGTCGCAGCGCGGCCTCGGCGATGTAGAATGAGGGCAAGGGCGAGAGCATGAGGGTAAGAGACGAGACGAGCCGTTTTTGCTTCTGTCTCTGCCTCCACTGCCTCTTCGGCAAGAGGAAAAAAAAATGAACGAGAGAAAAAAAGATGAGAGAGAAAGAGGAGAGAGAAAAAATAATCAGTTTGTTGAAAATTCGGTCCGAAGCTGTAAAATAAAAAAAAGTGGCCTATTTTTATAAAAGCGCAAAATTAGTGAATTTTTTATACAAATTGGCCTAAAATAAATAAATTTTAAAAATTAATTTTATTGATTAAGAACGTGACATTACTAATATAATCAACTTATTTTAAATACACAAGGGCCTCGGGACCAACAATATGCAGGGACTGAACCACATGTATGATGATTGACTAGAAAAATAATATTAATAAAGAGAAATAATTCTAATAGTTTTTTATTTTTTACAATTTGAGAAAAGTGACAAAAAAAGATTGGCTCACCCGAAAAATAAAATAAAATAATTGTTTGGTTGATCTAATAATGTAAGTTAAGCTAATTAAAGCATTATACAATCCATGTTTTGGGCCTATGAAATCATATCATTGAATATAAATTAGACACACTTGCGAAAAAAAAAAAAAAGAGCAAAGAAACAAAAAATGTATGAAGAGCCCCCTCAATTATAAGACATTTTGAATTGACCATGCCGACTTTATTTTTTAATAAAACCTTCTCAACTTTTTTTTTTTTTTTTATAATTAAGTGATTTATTATTTTTTTTAGAACTCCAAGTTAGAGTTTGGAGTGTTTTGTCATGGAGATTCGCTCGTTTAGTCCGTGCGACGTTCGCCTTCTTTCGTGAAGTGAATAAGTCTATCTCTTTACTTGCTAAGTCAGAAGCTGATCGTCCGAAAACTAAATACAAGAGAGAGAGAGTTTGAGGAATATTATATATTGATAGAAGTTGAGAGTACAACTGATTTTTTAATAAGAGTGGATGGAGGCCACATCCTTATATAGGCCACTCGCCACCCAAGCTACAAATGAAAAGATGCCAAGTGACGCATAACTATATGGTAAAAGAAGGATGCTACGTGCTCATAGGAAACTACATTTATTGCCCATCTAGAAATTTTTAGGGACTCTTGACCCTGCAGCATCCGCACCATCAATCTTAATATCCGCGTAGAAGCTTATAGAATGTCCCAGCAAAACCTTCGACAGAATAGTTCTTCGGAGATTAGGCCGCTGTCAAGGAGAAGTCAGCAGAAAATATTTTGTTCGTAACAGTTTACTGACTATTGAGGATCATCGTTGAATTGAGAAAGATTGTGGGATTATTTTTACTGAGAATTTGATCTCAAAAGTTGTAATGATGTAAAGATGTTCGCTGCTTAAAACTTGATTGATTGCTTCGCAAGTGGTGGAGTGGCGGCTTGTTTATCTTTTTATGCATGTTGTTTTATTTGCGAGATTTTTTTTCTTTTCTTTTTACGGAGTTGTTTGCCTGGTATGAAATTTTAGTTTGATTTAGAGAGTTGTCGACTCAAATGTTTACATTATATTCCTTAAAGGAATTGAATTGCATAAAAAATCACCATATATTCTGCGGTCAATAAAGAGATAGATTTTAATAAAAAAAAAATTGAAAATTTTCCTAAATTCATTATTAATTTTGTCCAATTTAATAATTTTAGTTACTTCTAATAAATAAAATAGATTAATAGAGTTATCAAACTTGATAAAGTTTTAATTTCACTAAATGTAAAAAATTTAAATTAAAAAAAAAATAGAAATTGAGATGACATTGTAAACAAGTCTATTTCAAAATATCCTAAATTTTGGCAGACGGACAGATTGGACAACCCGCAGACGGGTCATCGTATTTGCGGGTTAAACAGATACGGATAAAATTCACTCGTAAGTTTTTGGATAGCCAACATCTTTACTAATACTAGCGAGCAAGTGGACGAGCAGGTATGCGGGTTACCGACAAGGTACTTTTTTTTTATTTTTTTCTTTTTGTTCTTATAGTTTTCAAACACAAATAACATGTATATATTTTTTAAAAGATCAAAATATAATTTATTATTAAAAACAACACATTAAACAACAGACACTACAACATAATTAGGTTATAGGGACACATGTTTGGGACACTTTTGAGTAAGTGTCCCATTTATGCTAAAACTTAGAAACACACCTACTAATGCCTAAATATAAAGCCCAATCCAACAAAAAATAAAAGATTACTTTACTGAACCCACCACACCCAGTCCAATTGGCCCGATTACAAACAGAAAAGAAAAAAAAAAGAAAAATCAATTACCATCTTGTCTTCTCTCTTCACTCAATCCACTGAAATTCTAGACGAAGAGCCTTTACTGTCGTCCTTCTCCGCCACCGCAATTAACGAGATAGAGTTTCGGCGGTTGCTAAATGCTTAAATAAGTGTTAGTAAATTAGCAGCACACTTTTAGGTTATAGCGACACTCTTTAACTGTCACTATATACCTAGCGACCCCACATATAGCAACACTTTTTAAAAGTGTCGGTAATTTTAGCTAGCAGCACTTTTTTGACATGTACCTATATTTAAAAGTGTCGCTATAGACCGTTTTTGTTGTAGTGATAATAAAGAAAAAAAAATGACACCAGTAGAAATTAGTGTGAGAATTTTGAGGAAGGATATGTAAATATGGATCTCTATGGGTACCCGTGGGTTATTAAAAAATGCATATAATTTGAAAAGCACCTTCCATTTCACCCCAAAAACTTTAGATAATGTAAGAGAAATTAATAATCATACCCATAAATTTATGAATAACCTGTATATTCCGTGGGTACAGATTTAGGTTGGCGAATCTATGCCCAGGCAACCAAGTCTATATGGTCTATAGATCTATGCAATAATTTTCCTGAGTGGGCATATCCAATCTCCATCCTAAGTCACCCATGTCATGATATGTCATTATCATGCATCAGTGTCCTTTTTTCATTGGCCTTTTTTTGCATAAATATTGTTGGATTTTATTCAATAATAAATTTTAATAATAACAAATAAATTTGGAATTTAATTTATCACTTAGTAATTTTAGGTTATAATTGAATTTAAAATAACTCAAGTCAAATCGGAATTGATCAAAGATAATCATTCAATCAAATTGTTTAAATTGATCCGAACAACATCAAATTGTAACAAATTGGATGCAAGTGCCACAACAATAATTTGAAGGACTTCTTTGTAATTTATTGGATTTGAGCCGGCCAATCTAGTCAAGTTGAGATTAACGTCAAATTAGTCATTATTTTTAATATAGTATGAAAGAGATTTGATATATGGTATAAATTCAAAAATAATTTTATTATGGCATAATTAAAAAAAATATGAAATATGATATAAATGAGTTTTATAAGTATGGAATTAATTCAAAATCTTTTTTACAAATGTGGAATTAATTCAAAAAGTTTTACATTTGTAGTATTAATTAAAAGCATTGTACGAATCTAGTATAATTTCAAATGAACTTTTCAAATGTAGTAATATTTCGCCCCCTGCCGTTAGTAATCCGTTAGGGTTCCGTTTATAAAATATTATTGTATTTTTTTATGCCAAAAATATCTTCAGCCTTCTCTTCTGTGAACATGGTGAGGGGCAAATTGGTGAGGGGCAAAATTGTCATTTTATCATCACAGTTCACACCATGCCCCACTGTGAACATTTTTTATTTTATAATGGGGTAAAGTGTATGTTTTTTAATGACCGGGGGGGAAAGTGAAAAACCGGATTTTGACAGGAATGTTTTCTGTAATTTAGCCTTATTTTTAATATAGTATGAAAGGGATTTGATATATGATATAAATTCAAAAATAATTTTATCATGGCATAATTTAAAAAATATGAAATATGATATAAATGAGTTTTATAAGTATGATATTAATTCAAAAGCTTTTTTACAAATGTGGAATGAATTCAAAAAGTTTTACATTTGTAGTATTAATTAATTAAAAGCATTTTACAAATCTAGTATAATTTCAAATGAGCTTTTCAAATGTAGTAATATTTCAAATGTGGTATGAATTCAAATTTATTTTGAAATTAATTCAAATACATTTACAAATATAGTTAAAATTTAAATTAAATCAATTATACTTTAATCATGCCTTTATTCTATTTTTGAAATGATGGCTAGCATATTTAAAGAGGAGCTTGGATGTTGTTTGATGTACACAGCTTCAGAAAAATTTTTCAGGTCCTAATTGTTCTTTTAATTTACAATTGTGAGCTTTATTGAGAAATCGTAATATAAGTTTTGTAAAGTGTGATTGTAAGTGGCTTTGGTCTTGCCCTGTTTAAAAGGCTAAGTGATAGTAATTAAATCGGTACCTGAAGGAGAAAAAGAATTGGATTGGAGTAAGCAGAAGGCCGAACCAGGATAAATCATCTATGTCATCTGCTTTTGATTTCTTTCTTTTATTTAGTTGTGTAATTTTTATCTTGATTTATTTTTACTTGAGTTTTTCTTTTTAGTTGCCATTTGATCTGTTAAAATCGGAACGCCGAAAAATAGATCCAGAAAATAACTTAATGCAAGAAAAGAAAAGATAAGCGGAAAGAACACACCGACATTTACGTGGTTCGGCCAACGGCCTACGTCCACGGGCGAAGACGGAGCAAATAATTTTATTAATGTCGAAAAGGCGGAGTACAAGAAAATCTCTCAAAAGACCAAAACTTAATTAGATCCGAAACGCCGCAACAAGCAACTCCAAAGCGGCTTCTCTCTCAACCCGTACGGACCAAAAATGGCCTTAATTTGCCGGCGGCTTGGCTCTCTCTAATACGCAGTGCACAATAGCTTCATCTCGGCTCGGGTCACGACACGCAAGAATGCACGATACACCATGGGTTGGGTTGACTTAATTTAATTAAGCACCAACAGAGTACCCTGAGCGGAGCACCAAGAGCAACCCCTTAATTAATTTGCTTGGCCCTTAATTTGGTCGCTGCAGGAGTTCCGGCTCCTCAATGCTCTATATATATAATATATATTAGAGCCTTAATTGGAGTCGGATTATACCAAATTAATTTGAGTCTGACTCAAATTAAATATTACCAAATTATATAATCCTCATTAGATTAGGATTTAACTTCAACTTAGATAATTACAAATCTAAACCAAATATAACATGATCCTTCAAATATTTCACTCATTTTATGTTTTTGTAAAAGTGCACTATTTGGGAGAGGTAAAGAGGGGAGAGAGAGAGAGGCGTTGAGAGAGTGAGAGAGAGACGATGAGAGAGAGAGAGAGGCGGTGAGAGAAGAAGAGAGAGAGGAGAGAGAGAGAGAGCGGCGCTTCCGCGTTGAGAGAGTGAGCGAGAGACGATGAGAGAGAGAGAGGCGCGGTGAGAGAGAGAGGCGGTGACAGAGGGAGAGAGAGAGAGGCGAGAGAGAGAGACAATGAGAGAGAGAGAGAGAGGCGGTGAGAGAGAGAGAGGCGGTGACAGAGGGAGAGAGACAGAGAGTGGCGCTTCGGGTATGGACGGGGCACGGAAAGGGAGCCATCCGATGGAAAAAATGGACGGCGCAGATTAATCTCTGTTGAAAGGTTGGTTTTGGAAGGGGAATGAGAGCGTGGCAGAATAGAAGTCCCAAATAGTAAGATTGTATAGATTTTATACATTCGGTCCGATTTGTTTAGAAATTCGACAAAAATCTTTTTATCAGGACTATTCGCATAGACCGAGACAATAGGCTGGCAGCAGTGGGAGTACGACACCTTTTTATCAGTTCACGCAAAAATCTTTTTTTCATTGGTTCTTCTTACCGTTGATTGTTGTGTGAAAAAAATTCCAAATAAAAGATAGGCACAAAAATAATGCATGATCCTATTAAATAGAGTAAGTAATTTTCAAATGGGATTGTGCAGCATTTTATAGTGCAACAAAAGAGATTTTTTTATTTTTTATTTTTTTTTTGAGAAATAGGTAGCACGCTATCCGCTTCGCTTATTTCATTTAGAAATAAATTCAGCTAGAAATGTGAATCAATTGGGATTCGAATTTGGGTCTCGGGTACTAACCACGAAGTCCTTTGCCACTTGCTCTAGGGACGATCGGTGCAACAAAAGAGTTAGCTAGTGCAACAACCTACTGCAAGTCTGCAACCATCGTTCGAGAACATCAGTGGGTTCAACTTTAAACAACGAACATATAGAACATGGAATTGCGAACGTCAAAAATAGCAAACACAAATTATCATACAGATGCGACATTTTAACTTTTTTTAAAAAAGTTGCACAATTTGAATGTCTCTTACATATATGGTTCGATGAGCACTCACACCATTTAATTACTAATATTTTGTATATCTCACGAACCGTCCCTAGAGCAAGTGGCAAAGAACTTGATGGTTGGTACCCGAGGTCCCAAATTTGAATCCTAGTTGATTTATATTTTCAGCTAAATTTATTTCTAAATGAAATAAACGAAGCGGGTAGCGTGCTACCTATCTCTCAAAAAAAAAAAAAAATCAATATTTTTTTTATGGTGCACTCTATTTATACATGTTATAAATGTAACGACCCGACACGCTAGCAACAATAACTCATTGGGTCCAAACCACCGGGCCCAAAATGCTTAAGCCGGGTTATTATTACTAGCGTGTAGGCCTCATATAAACTGATCGAAATCAGTAGAGATTTTAGAGGTGGCTCCTACCAAATCCGTTGGTGTAGCACTTTGTCCCACATAGCACTTAGCTTTCACACTTCTAGCCGGTATTCGTCTCTGATACTATTTGTAATGACCCGACCCGCTAGCAACAATAACTCGTTGGGTCCAAACTACCTGCTCAAAATACTTAAGCCAGGTTATTATTACTAGCGTGTAGGCCTCATATAAATTGATCGAAATCAGTATCCCATCCAATGTGGGATTATTGGAGCGTTACAATAAAATAGTGCAATTTCTATTTTAATTGTGCAATATTTTACTAATTAGTGCATATTTCTCTTTAATTGTGCATTATCTCTCTTTCGTTAACTCTTCTGTTGCGCGACTTCATCAAAATGTTGTACAATTTGAGAATTTCTTACTCTATTTAGTAGGATCTTGTGTTATTTGTCGTCCCCAACCTATACAAACCCACTTTTTAATATTTATAATGTGAAAGAGCTTCAAATAATTTAATTTCTAGATGGTAAAATCAAGATTTTTAAAATCTAGATAGTTATTTCTAAGATCTAAAGTTCACGTTAGGATATATGTGTTTCATCGAAAGTGAAAAAGGGTGAAGTGATTTTTGTCCGTACATGTCTACTTCCGTTACTTGGTACATTTTTACTTCACCTTCGGCGGAAACTCAAAGCCTCCAAAATATTATAATTGACTTTGAAAAAAAAATAATACAATATTAACTACGAAAAATTGAATCCAAGTTCTTGACCCGTAGGAGCCATTTTTAGAGCTAGGTTAGGTTTTAAATGGAGGATGTAAAAAGAGTTAAATATAAGCCCATAAACTCGCAAGAGCCACTTCTTAAATCCGTAGGAGGCGTTTTTCTTGAACTCGTAGAAGCCACCTTTAAAAAATCAAAGTTTAAACAGGGGATGAAAAAAGAGTTGAATATAAGCTTTTGAACCCGCATGAGCCACCTCTTCTTGAACCTGCAAGAGTCACCTCTAGGCGTAAGGATCTAAACGTAGGATGGAAAATTGATTGACTATAGGAGACCACACACATTCTAGCTAGACATCAGGAACTAAACGTAGATGGAAACGAAATTGAATATAAAAAATAATATATCCTAATAATAATAATTAAATTTAATTATTTTTTAAATTAATAATTTAAATGTAAATAAATTATTATTACTGGTTGATCGGATCGTTACAATATTAAAAATTTCTCTGACCGAATCAAACAAACACGTGGCGAGGGGAATCAAACAAGAAAATCTCAACCTCAAAATTTCTATATAAAAAAAGGCTTTTCTCGTGACCAAACCCACGTGTAGGCGGGCCCACACACTCGTCCACTTTTCTCCCTACTCCACTGTAGGTGTTCAATTCCGATTACTACACGAATACCACCGTAGAGAAATGTCACCACCGTGGGGCCCACTGGATCTCTTCCGCCCAATGGCGATCCGCCACGTTGATACACAACCCTCCGCTCTTTTTGCGACGCGTGTATGCACCACTACAAATAGGCGATTTGGTTTAGCTATATATTATTTTTAATAAAAAAATAAACATAATGGAAAACAAAATAATTCTCTTATTATATGATTCTGATGCAGAACTATATTCAGGCTTCGTTTGGAATTATAGAGAGTTTGTATTATACGCGGTAAGAAAGTATAATAAAAAAATATCCTGTTTATTTTCGTACGTAATATTGCGTTCTGCATGAGTCGGTTATGATATATTTTTTGTGGTCTTGTCGGAGAACGCAGAAGCATATCTTTGTATGTTTTTACCCTAACTCTATTTTATCAAATTGCATCTGATAGGCTAAGCCTTACAGAGGGTACCGATCAAGTTATTTTTTTTAGTAATTTAAATCGATTTCTTGTATTAGATTTTATTGAGTCTTTAAGTTTTAATTTTTTGAATTTTTAAAATTATTTATTTTATTAATTAACTTTTAGAATTTTTTAACTTTTAGAATTTATTATAAGAAATAAATCTTAAAAATTAGATATATGGTTTAGAATTTTTTTTTTAGATATGTTTGGATTAGAAGGAATCTTAAAATCATGGATTTGTTTTAGATTATATTTATAATTTGAATGCTAATTAGCCTATATTTTGTTATTTAAGAGTTTTAGTTATGATGAAAAATTAGAGATATGATTTAAGACTTTTTTAAAACAAAATTTTCGATTAGAAAAAATATCTGTGAGATTTGTTTTAAATTATGATTATATTTATAGTCTATGTGTGACGCCCCACTTGCAGGGGGTCACCCATCCTAGGCCTACCGAGTTAATAATTTTAACCCTTTTATATATTATATAATATAAGATCACCTGGAGCTCATACCAGGCCTTGTAATTTCAGAGCTAAGTTATAATAATTTTTTTTGGTGTTTATGATTTGATTATAACCGTGGTTTCTTCCTTCCCGTCCTTGTCGTATGCGCGGTGGTTAAATTCTTCTTCATAAAAAGGTATTATCCTTTTCTTTTCTTCCTCATTTTATCTCTTTATCTCTTTTTTTTATTCTTTTTTTCTAAATTTGCTTTTTCAGAATTTCAAAAATAATTCTATAAAATTTTCACACGAATTGAATCACCGTATTCATATCCATGCCCTAATCCTTATTTTTCGATCTATGATTTTTCGACCTACGAGCGATGAGAATTAAAGAAATACGATAAAAATATAAAAAAAAACATAGTAAGAAATACAAAAAGAAACACAATAATTTAATCATTGGGTTTTAAACATGATGACTGAATAATCATGTTTAACTTAAAAATGCCCACACGACTCTCTTTTGTTCAATGTGACTGAATAATCATGTTTAACTTAATAACACCCACATAACTCTCTCTTATTCAGTGTGATGCTCACGTAGTAAGGAAGAGGCCATTTTCGCCGGTTTAAATTTACTGAGATTATTTGTAAAAATAAAAATCAAAGAGGCTAAATGCAGAAAAAAATCTTAATTTGTATTCGATTTCACAAGAAAAATCAAAAAGTCGAGCCGAACCAAACCGAATCAAAAAAAATCTACTGTCACACTTGCACGATATCGTCAATAATAAGCCAATCATATCTTTTTTTTTGAGATAAAAGTATAATAAAAAATATTTTTTATTAACTATACTGGGACGGATAAACCCTAAAAATACAATCTAATTGATTGAAAATGCATGTCAGCAATATAAGGGGTGCATTCAAGATTTTTTTTTTTTTTTCCCCACGGAAACCGAACGGTGCTCACCAGACACACACACACAACAGCAAACATCCCAATACCCAAACATCCGATCCCAGTAAAGAAGTGGTCCCCACAAACCAAAATCGAATCCCGAGGGCTTTTTTATAAAATGACTCTCCATAAATTCAATTTTGACAAAATAGTCCTATCAAAATTTTATTTGTAAAATTAACCCTCCTTTCGCCACTTAGGCGTAACGTCAGGAATTGTTCAAAAAAAGGTGAATCGTTCACCATCTTTATTATATTTATTGTGAAGGCGGTGAATGGTTCACCGCCTTCATAAGACGGTGAATCATTCACCGTTTTTAGTACAAATCTCTACTCTGATGCGCAAATTTTTTTAAGTCCAGAATATGGTGTCCTTGATAAGATGGTGAATCGTTTCCCGTCTTCTCGAGGGCACAGAAACGGAAGATTTTGCACTAAAGGCGGTGAATGATTCACTGCCTTCTGAAGGCGGTGAACCATTCATCGCTTTTACAATAAATATTACAAAAACGGTAAACGATTCACCGCGTCCACGTGGCGAAAGAAGGGTTAGTTTTACAAATAAAATTATGGCAGAGTCATTTTACCAATTTTGAGTTTCTGGAGAGTCATTTTATAAAAAAACCTAATCCCGATTCGCTTTTTTTATATATATATATATTTTATTTTTATTTTTTATTTTTTATTTTTTTAAATAAATTTTTTGGCCCGCCCCTTCGCCTATAAAAGAGTCGGCGAAGCCCCTTCGTTCTCCTCAGACCCATTCCCCCCTACGATCTCTCCTCCGACATTGTAGTAGCGTTTCTAGGGTTTTTAATTAATTCAATTTTACGCATTTTTGGTTTTGGGGGTTAATTTGGGGGTGTCAGCATATATGCAGCAAAAGGGCCGGTCCTATAACCGTCGATCCCGGAGCTTCTCTCGATCTCGCGTCGCCATTGAGGGATCTTAGCATTTTCTTAGCTCTAATTACTGTGAACATCTCATATACCCACAAAACAAGAAAAAAAATTAAATTTTGAAAAAAAAAACTGAAGAGAACGATGGCTTCTGCGTACGGTAAGATAGATCTCTATCCAGATCTGCACATTTTTGTTTTTTTTTATTTTTATTTTTAATTTTAAGATGAAAACATGACCAGATGATGAGTTTGATGGTGGAACATATGATTGAACATATTATGTGTCGTGTTAAAATTTTGTTATGTCTTAAGATGAAAGGAGATGTGAGATTGTGTTGTGGAGCATATGATCGAACACGTTGTGTGTGTCCGTATTTTGAGCTATTATTGTTGTTTTTTTGGTAATGGGGGAGCAGGGGAGGAGGAGAGGATGGCGCAGAAGACGTACTGGTTGGAGCATTCTAAAGAGCTCACCGTCGAGGCGATGATGCTCGACTCTCGCGCCTCCGATCTCGACAAAGAAGAGAGGCCTGAGGTATAATCTCCACTGCACCTTCTCTGATTTTATTTTATTTTATTTTATGTTTTCTGATACTGTGTTATTATTATTATTATTATTATTATTATTATTACTACTACTACTTTTTTAGAGGGAAAGTTCAAAATGCCTCCTATATAGTGCAAAGTTTTTTCTCTTGATTTTTATTTCTACTTTGTGTTTATTTTTCCTGATGTAAGTTATTGCTTCATTTTTTTTTCTTGCTTTATTTTGTTTCCTTGATGATGGATGGTATAATGTGGAGTTGGAAAAGCAGATAAACTATTTGTGAAAAAAATGTAACTCTTATCTTCTGCACTGTGCTGTGAGATGCACGTGGTTGTCTGTCCTAGAAAAGAGCCTGGTGTGTTGTTGGTACTTCGTAGTACAATTATTAGGAAAGGGTGATGATATTCACAACACCGATTTTGATAGGGACAGAGCAAGTTCTAGCTTTATTGATTGCTCTATTTCTTAAACTGTTAGTGATAGCCTGTATTTTCAACTTTTTAACTGAGAGAACTAGAAATTAGCTCCGTCTCTATCAAAATTAGATTTGTGAATGTTAGCTCCTATTAGGAAAGAATGTGAGAAAAAAGGGTCACGTTGGAAACAAATATGTTGTAGGTGTGCACTGAGAAAGGTTGCTGCTTTTGGTATCCTCAAAGTTGCTCTCAAAGGTTGCTGATTCGTTGGCAATTACATGTGGTTGACGTCGATGAATCCATGCGTGCAACGCGAGTGAATGCCAGCACATCAGCAGCTTTTGGGGGCTCCGTAATGGGTACCCAAAGCATTACTCAATTAAGAAGAATGTTGTGTTTTGGATAGACCATAAGGCTCTTTCGAAAGTTGCTGATGTATTAGCAGTTAGGCGCGGAGGTCATTGATTGGCTCGTGTACGCAATATGAGGCACTGTTGTGCATCAGTAGCTGTTTGGAGGTTCTAAATAGTATGCCTAAAGCACTCCTTACTAAAAAAGAGTTTTTCTACAAGTGTTCTAAAGGTCTCCTCAAAGGCCATTGATGCATTGACAGTTAAATATGTTAGGGACTAATTAGTTTATAGTGCAACACAATGCACTGCCAGCGCATCAGTGGCACTTTGGGGGCTCCAAAAAGGGTATCCCAAGCATTATTTAAGGAGAAATAGTGTTGCCATAGGTGTGATCAAACGTTCTTAACAAATTGTCGATGTATTGAGGCATTGATTGGTTCATGCGTGTGACGCGTGATTGCTAGCGCATCAGCGGCTTTTTAGGGGCTAGAGAAAGGGTACTTAGTGCATAACTCATTAAGAAATAGTGCTATGCTATTGGTAACCTCAAATGTTCTCTCAAAGACCGTTGATGTGCCGGCAATCACACGTAGCGGATGCTGAATGGTTCACATGCGCAACTTGAGGTGTTGCTAGTGGATTATTGACACTTTGGTAGTTACATTAGGGGTTATCTAAAGAATTACCAAATAAGAAGATTTTTGCTGAAAGTACCCTCAAAGTTTTCTTAAAAGGCTGTTGATGTGCTGGTAATTACACGTGATTGGTGTTCGTCGGTCAATGTGTGTGATTTGAGATGCTATTAGTGCATTAGTAGAACTTTAGCGCTACATTAGTGTTACTTGAAAGGCTAAAACATAACCTAATGAGAGCAAGTGTGCTAATTTAAACTCACCGGTCTTTTCAAAGGCTATTGATGTTTAAGCAATAATGCACGAATGACATGCTAATTCATGCACGTGAACTAAGGTGTTGCTAGCGCATTTGCGCTCTTTGTGGACTGCATAAGAGATATTGCTAGCATTGCATAATGAGAAAGTGTATTGTTATTTATACCCTCAAAAGGACCCTTTAATGGCTAGTGACATGCTATCAATCACTTCGCATGCACAACTTGAATTGTCGTCATTACTGACAATTTTAGGACTGCACAAAGGATCCCGAAAAATAAATAAAGAATGTTCAAAGGGTATTGTAAAAGATCCTCTTAAAGATTGTTGATGCATTGGCAATCCTGCGTAGCGGGATTTGATTGTTTCATGCAAGCAAATCAAGCTACTGCCAGCATAACAATAGCCCTTTAGGGGTTGCAAAAGGAGGTATCCAAAGCATTACAGTGAGAAAGAGTGCTACTAATATCCTCAAAAAAGTCCTCTCAAAGGCCACTAAGGTGCTAGCAATCCCACGTGGTGGCCAATGATTAGTTCAGGTGCACGTATTGAGATGTTTTTAGTGTATCATTTGCTTTTTGCGGGTCACACAAAGTGGTACCAAAAAAATTACTCAATGATGTTTAAAACTGAGGCAAATAAATGAAAATTAATGTCAGATATTAGTTGGTATTGCGTTGGATCAGGTTGGCCCATTGGAGATTGGACCCAATAGGATTGAAAATTTAACCTTATACCCTAAGCCTAATCGTTTTATGTCCATGTCAGGTAGTCGAGAGCAACAATATAAATCTTTGGTTGTGTCAAGGTGCAAAACTGACATGAATGAGTAGAGCAAATCAATGCAATATATGTCTTTGAAGTGTTTAGTCTAATTAAATCTTATCTTTTGTGTAATTTCTAAAATAAATTGTCATTATTGTGAAAGAAATAATTATATATATCTCAAACCCAGTGAAATTTAGGAAGGAAAAACATCAAGAGAAACAACAAAATGAAGACAAAATTTATTAGAAAATAGGTCTGCAAGCATAATTTCGTTTCTTGATTTAAACCTCTTAACTAACATGTTGTTTGATTTTAGAAAAGTTTTTAAGAACTTAATGGCTTTTCTAAATAGAAATTTTCAATTTCTTGACAGCATATTCTACACCTTCTCGGAATAAAACCGCTAAGTTCTAACAGAGCTTGATGAAATTTTCTAAAATCAAATAACATGTTCGTTGAGGGGTTTAAATGCAAAAAAAATATACTTTGCACCTTTTTTAGATGATCTATATTTTGGAGTGGTTAGTAAAATTTTTTGCCAGAAGATAACATTGTAGGAATAATTGTTAGAAGATAAAAATCATAAACCACAGTAGGTATGTACTAAACATATTCAATTATCAATAGAACTTGCCAAAACATTGAAGTTGTGTATATACTAAATTATCATTAGTCAAAAATTTTAAGTGGGTTTGTTTCTACTTGTGGGTACATTTAATATATGCAACATATTTGAAAATTTCAGTAGGTCTCAATAGTTGTGGCTCCACACAAAAAATGGAGACCTAGCTCCTGCTTGGTTCTTGTCGGTCTATGTAAGCTTGTTTGAGTGAGAAAAATTATGATTTCATTGGATAATTGAGAATAAAGTCAACTTAATTGTTTGATTTTCATTCTATGAAAGTTTCTTAGGACTGTAGGGGGTGAAGCAACTATATTCAGGGATAAGTGCAATATAATAGGTATAAAGTGAAGCAGGGCACAGTTCCATGATATTGGTTATTTCTATGTATTTTAGATAATCTGGTTTGGCTAGAATATCGAACCCCTTCATTTTTTGTTTCCGGGCTTTCTTTGATCTAGTGTAATAAATTGCTTTTCCAAAGGCTAGGTGAGTAGCTATTTCTTGTTCATATCTTTATTCCATCCCTTCTCTTTATCCTCCTTTTCTTCAATTCCTTGGTGTCTACTCTTCCGGTTCCCTTTATAATATGCTTTTGCCAAAATGTTCAAACCCACTATAGCCCGAAGCATCCTCACTAGTTAATATCAAGTATTGTCCGGAGGTAACAACTTTTATTATACATAATCTATTAGATGAGCAAAGCTACTTATACATTTCAATTGGGGTGTACATTTTACATCTCACCTATTCAATGGGTGGGGTAGTCTCATTAGTCACATCCAGTGACCAGTGAGTGACTCCCACCCATTGGATGGATGGGGTGTAAGATGTACACCCCGATTGGGGAGTACAAGTCGCTTCTTCCTTGTTAGATAGTATAGTAGTTTATTGAAGTTAAATAGTGCTCATAGATTACAATATTGTATTATTTACAGTCACCTTCGTAATTAGAAAGATTGGAGGGGCCTAACGCTAGAATCATTTGCATTTTTGCACCTGATTCTTCAGCTTAGAGAGAGATCAGCAATGAAGTAGGCAATATTTCGTAAAGGTGGAGAAAGGAGGGGGGGGGGTGCGCGTCACGAAGGATTCTAACTCTAGACACATTAGTTCTATCTAGTTAGTAAATACGATGGTTGTGACGGCATACTAATGCAGTAATCAGTTGGGATTAGGATAAACAATTTAGCAAGAGGTTTGAGAAAGAGAGTGGATGCTGGTTATTGAGGACGTTTTTTTTTTTAAAAGATTGCAAGATTAGCCTGACTTGTCATGTTTCAGACACATTTGATTACAACAGATATCTGACACAGTTTCTAATTTAATTGTGTTAAAATTCAATCTCTGTTCAATTTACGGTTATCATATCTGAGATTGCTGCCAATTCAAACCTGATGTTTAACTTGTCTCGGAAAAGTTGGTGTTCTATAGATCTCAAGCTCAAGTACTGAACTGTAAGTACGAGAGGGAACTTAGACCTTCGGCACAACATTTTGGCTATTTTTGCATGTTATTTCTCATTAATAGAGTATCAGAGTTATTATATTTACATATAAGAGGTCCCATGCTTTGTGCTACAGGTTCTTTCTCTACTTCCACCATATAACGGGAAGTCAGTTTTGGAACTTGGCGCTGGCATTGGTCGTTTCACTGGTGATTTGGCAAAAGAAGCTGGTCATGTTCTGGCCCTGGATTTCATTGAGGATGTGATTAAGAAGGTATGACAACTTTTTCTCCACAAGGAAATATTAGTTGATAAAGCTAGATTTAGGTTCAAGGGTTTTATATATATATATATATATATATATATATATATATATATATATATATATCATTGCCACTTTACTTATGCCGCGTGATCTTCAATATGTTGCTTGTGCAGAATGAGAGCATAAATGGGCATCATAAGAACGCAAGCTTCTTGTGTGCTGATGTGACATCTCCGAACTTGAAGATTAATGAAGAATCTGTGGATCTGATTTTCTCGAACTGGTTACTGATGTATCTTGCAGATGATGAGGTGATCACCTATGAACTTATAATGTTCTTCTGCACTTCAAATCTTCTCCTAGTAATAGGGTGTTGGCAAGATGAATTTTATGCACTTCACAACTGTTTTCACCTATGTATTAAGAAGGAACTCAGCAATATAATTGTTCGAATGTATTCCTTGGGTAGATTCAACTTATGTATACGTAAGAAGGAACTTGTAATTCCTTGATATTATTAATTTATATGTTCACTGCATGCATGCATGCATGATGTTGCTTTAGTAAATGCAGGAATTAATGATGCTATAGTAAATGCGGGAATTAATGATGCTACTACACTACTACAGTAAGCAAATAATTTTAGGGATATAAATTCTTTGTGTTGATTAAGTCATCCTATGATATGTTATGAACTATTTACATTATTCATCACCTCAAGTGTGGTGAACCGCTTCTTCACAATAATAATGCAACAATATTGCTATTTTAGGAGCTAGATTTTTGGCAACATTACGTAGTAAGTAGTCATGGTGGCAGACCTTGCATAACTGCAACCTAGTTTTTCATGCAGAAACCCACCTAGACAGTAGATGATGACCTTTCATAACTGCATTGCCAGTTTGTGGGGTAGTTTTTGCTTCTTAGTATTTCTTAGAAATCAGTAGTTTGAGTTGGAAAGAAGACGATGCAAGCTGATGCAAGTTATTAGTTTTATGGGGATTTTTTTTTTGGTTAGGATTTTGCACTACATTTTGATGCTCTTCAACATTTTCAGAAACCTTAAATTTGCCTTTCTCGTTGTTTAGAGGATATCTTATTTTAGTTTCTAGTATTTAATCTTCCTGCTATTATTCGTATAGGTGGTGAAGTTAGCAGAGAGGATGGTTAAGTGGTTGCAGGTTGGTGGCTATATTTTCTTTAGAGAGTCCTGCTTCCACCAATCTGGTGACTCCAAAAGGAAAGTTAATCCAACACATTATCGAGAGCCGAGGTTTTACACTAAGGTGACATCCTTAATCCCTTCTCCTTATGTTATGATATTTTGGGCATGCTAATGATTTTATTTTTTGGTTATATGACCTGATCTAACACTTTGACATGCTAGTTAATAATGCTGTTTTGAAATAAAATTTTGCTGAAGAAGTGTAGTTAGCCCTTTTCTGTTACGAGTTCGATTAAACTCTCAATGACATTTTAAAGTTGAAGTCCTGACTAGCTGTTTCTCTCATTTCCTATTTGAAACTTTTTTTTTGACAGGTATTTAAAGAATGCCATACCTATGATGAACATGGGAACTCCTTCGAACTGTCTCTTATTACCTGTAAGTGCATTGGAGCCTATGTCAGGAACAAGAAAAATCAAAATCAGGTTAGTCTCTCTCCTTTTGGTTTATTCCTTATATTATTTTCATCACTATTTTTTTCAACGTATGCAATTCTTTTAATTAAATTGCTCAAATACATTAACTGTTCACATCTTGCAGATTTGTTGGATATGGCAAAAGGTGAAGTCAAATGATGATAGAGGGTTCCAACGTTTCTTGGACAACGTACAGTATAAAAGCAATGGGATTTTACGCTATGAACGTGTCTTTGGAGATGGTTTTGTGAGCACCGGAGGAATTGGTATGTATCTGTTCTTCCTTTTTGTTTTTTTTTCTTTTTGGAGCTCAATAGATGTGGTAGAACATTTATTTGGTTCATCCTGTCCTTGTTGAGAAAAAATTTTCTAGTAGTTATGATTAATAAAGCAATTTTTGTTGCTTTTAGCGCAATAACTTGATTCTGTGAAATTTACTTGTTTGTTGAACTTTCATAATTTACAGTTGTAAACATGTGCTAAACTGCTGATTGGTTTTGAACAAGAAATGGTCATCGAAATATATTACAAATGAACTGCATCTGTTTTTCAACCTTAGTATCTGCTATGTTGCTTAGTAAGTAATGAAGAGTATATGAAGAAAAGAGGAGCAGTACTACTGATTATTACAAGTTTCTATTTGTATAAACTATAAACTTATGATATGTCTGTTAGATGTGAAGAAAAGAGTGGGTTAGGGATGCATTATAATCTTTTTAGCTTATACCACTTCTAATAATTGAAAAGGAAAAAAAAGAAAAAAAGAAAGCTTCCAAATGTTGCATGTACCTATCATTTGACATTAGCTTGCCGAAGAATATTCTATATTATTGTAATTTACGGACACAGTATTCTTATTGCATGCTTCCGTCAACTTTCTCGAGTGCATTTAAGTGCAACAGATTTTCTAACTTAAACATGAGTTCCTTTTTTGAATTTTTGGCTTGCAATCATTCTCTTGTTTTTGTTCTTCAATGTGACCTCACTATTACATTTCCCTTACCAGAAACTACGAAAGAGTTTGTGGCGAAGCTGGACCTTAAGCCCGGGCAGAAGGTGCTTGATGTGGGGTGTGGAATTGGGGGAGGTGATTTTTACATGGCGGACAACTTTGATGTTCACGTGGTTGGTATCGACCTTTCCATTAATATGGTCTCTTTCGCGCTCGAACGTGCCATTGGGCGCAAGTGCTCAGTCGAGTTTGAGGTTGCTGACTGCACGAAGAAAATGTATCCGGACAACTCATTCGATGTGATATATAGTCGTGATACCATACTTCACATACAGGTTTGTCCAGTCTTCATCAAGTAGCTGCTAGTATTATTCTTCTACATGTTATTATCTATTTACTGGTTTAAGACTTGTGCTGTACATCTTTAGTAGTACTTTCTTCTCCCAAGTGCTATTGAGTGGGAATAGTGGTTGATATCTCCACTATTGCACTGACATCCTTTGGAAAGATGGAATTCATGTCTAGAATTAGGTAACCCAAATATTCTTGCGGACTGCTTAGTTTGTGGAGATAGCAATTCCATGGTAAGGATGGAATACTGCTATCCTCGTCGGCGACCAAGTATTAATCATTCATGGAATTTTTGCTTGAACTAATTTCTTGTCATGGACTTTTTTACCTCTCTTTAAACCAAACATAATTTTAAAGTACTTAGCCGATATTTTCTACTGAGAAAATAAGGTTTCCCCTAGGTATTGCATAACCAGACTGATGTTTCGGTGACAAAAAGTGCCACAACCTTGCGCATGAGCATATTTCATAGTTCTTGCAAGCTTGAATACATTGGTATTATATTTTCTAGTAACATTGTAATTGATGAATTCCTGTTATGCTCATTTTTGTTTTTTTAGGATAAACCCGCATTATTCAGAAGCTTCTTTGAGTGGCTAAAGCCAGGGGGGAAGCTTCTCATTTCTGATTACTGCAAGAGTTCTGGTGCACCTTCCGAGGAGTTTGCAGAGTACATTAAGCAAAGGGGGTATGATCTGCACGATGTGAAAGCATATGGACAGGTTGTCTTCTTGAACTCGTTTTCTTTCGAAACCATTTTGTCTTAACATACTTGCGCATACTGATATGAATTCCCGGAAAAAAAAAAAGGGTAACTCTGGTCTCTTTTATTATTGTGTCCTTCTAGATGCTTGAGGAATCTGGTTTTCGCGACGTTGTTGCGGAAGATCGCACTGATCAGGTTCTCTCTCTCACCCCCCCGTGCATGACTTCCATGACAGCATACTACTTGATTCCAGTTACAATGTTAAAACCAGTTTTGTGAATAGCAATTTGAGAAGTCTGAGATACTGTAGTGGGTTTACCATCCACATACATTCTATGAATGTAAAAACTTGTAACTATGTTTTTGTTTATTTTTTCCCTCAGTTTCTCGAAGTTCTGCAGAGGGAACTTGATGTAGTGGAGAAAGACAAAGACGCATTTATACATGATTTCTCTGAGGTGCTTACAATGCTAAAACCGGTGTTTTCTATATTTTGTTGATCTTGTCTCACTCTTTTTGAATTCGATGCACAGGAAGATTATGATGACATAATTAATGGATGGAAAGCGAAGCTGAAGCGGAGCTCAGTTGGCGAGCAGAGGTGGGGCCTATTTATTGCCACGAAATAATGATCGAGAGAGTTTGACATTTTCAATAATAATGTTTGATCATGAGATTGATCTCTTTATCCCTTCGGTTTACCATACTAGATGGTGCTTGGTTTACTATTTGGACTGTTTATGTTTGAACTCGACGAACCTTTATTAGTATCTTATTGTTGCTTAGTTCATTGTGGGACCTCTTTACCAAAATAAATGAAGTTCATTGTGGGAGTATGATGTTATGTTCTTGTTCTACTCTCTGCTTGTTGGGTATTTTGGCTCGAAATTGTCGAACATAACCTATTTTATTTTAGACTATAGAATCAGAATGAGATTTATTAATTTGAATAGTTGTTGTTTATTTTGCAGAAATCAGATTTTTATTTTTATTTCAATTATGAACCAAACATGCCCTTATCTTTACAACTACTAGTAGTTTCCTTTTGTTTTCTCATTTTTAATTTTTTGCAATTTTATGATGGAAACAAAGACTATTGAATTTTATGATGGGCACAAGCCACCTTTCTGTTTTTTCCTTCTTTTTTTTTCCCTCGAGAATTGACTTTATACGACTTACAAATGCACGAGTGCAAGTCATGTAATCGAGCTTCGCCCTCTCACAATCTTATGTAGAAATACAAGAACATACGTATTTTTAATGATAGTTTAATTCGAATTTTACTACGTCCTTTTTTTGATGTGATGTTTGTCATCTCACGTGACTTACCGAATTTTGTTAGGTATATATCCTATGTGTAGTCTCCGTTGTAGAGAGTACTTTTTGTACCGATTATTTAAAGATAAAAAACATCTGATCAGCTCTTTCTTAAACAATTGAGCTTTCGATATGAGCTGAAAGTGAGCTGAGCTTGAGTTAGCTTGCAAGTAGCGAGCTATTGTGACACCCCTTATTCGTTCTCTCTCTTTTTGGTCGATGATAGATAACATCTAGGGTTTAGAAATGTATTTGATAAAACGAAGAGAAAGGGGGCGTTGACATTCATTAATTAGTAAATTAACACGTTAATGGTTATTATCTGAGTTGCTGTTCTAGAGGTAGTAGGTTCAATCTTTGCTTATATTTCTATAAGAAAAGCAAGCTCTTACGACACCCCATATGGTCATGCTCTTACATCACTCTCTCACTTTCCGGTCGGTGGTGTTACATTTAGGCTTTAGAAATATATTTGATGCAATGAACGAAAAGAGGCATTACCATTCATAATTAGTAAATTAACAGCTTAGTAGTTGTTATCGAAGTTGCTTTTCTAGAGATAGTGGGTTCAATATCTGTGCTTATACCTTTATAAGAAAAGAAGCTTGTACACTAGACTACCTTGAGTTAGCATGCAAGTAGAAAGCTCTCTTGACACCCGTTGTTCATTCTCTCTCTTTTTGGTCGACATTACATCTAGGGTTTAGGAATGCATTTGATGGAATCAACGGAAGGTGGAATGCCATTCATTAATTAGAAAATTAACAACTTAGTGGTTGTTATCTGAGTTGCTGTTCTAGAGATAATGGGCTCAATCTTTGCTTATACTTCCATAAGAAAAGCAAGCTCTTTTGACACCTCTTACGGCCATGCTCTTACATCATTCTCTCATTTTCCGGTCAATGGTGGATTACACCTAGGGTTTAGAAATACATCAAAAGGGGCATTACCATTCGTTAATTAGTATATTAACAACTTAGTGGTTGTTATCCGAGTTGTTGTTTTCGAGGTAGTGGGTTCAATCTTTGCTTATATTTTTATTAGAAAGAATCTTATACCCTAGACTTCTTGAGTTAGCATGCAAGTAGCAAGCTCTTTTGACACCCCTTATTCATGCCCTCTAGTTTCGGTTGATGATGGATTACATCTAGGGTTTAGAAATGCATTTTGATGGAATGAACAGAAGAGGGCATTGCCATTCATTAATTAGTAAATTGACTGCTAAGTGACTATTATCTGAGTTGCTGTTCTAGAGGTAGTTGGTTCAATCTTTGCTTAGGGTGTGTTTGGAACGACGTAAAAGCGGGTGGAAAAAAAATTTTCAGGGAAAAATCACTTTGCGACCGTTTGGTTCGATGTACAAAATTTTTCCTTGAAAACTAATGTTACATATACCGGGCAAAACACCTCTTTTCATTTTCTGTGGGAGAGCTACGAAAAACGAAAAGAGTGGAGGAAAAAATCGCGGCGCATGGCTGCTTGATAGCGCGGTCCACAAGGCCATTTCGGCATCCGTACTACTGATAGTATAGCAGCCGGGCTCATATAGAGCTAGACTGCTATACTATCGTTAGCATGGACGCCTCTGTGCTACCAAGTTGTTTTCAATGATGCCACTTCCAAATCAACGATCGGCTCCGTTAGACTTGATCTACACTATTGAAAGTATTTGAAAACTAAATTTCATAATTTTTCGGTATCATTTACNTAAATTTCATAATTTTTCGATATCATTTACATATCAAACAAATAGTCTAAAAATGAACGGCTGAAAATAAAAATCTCATAAAAAATGATGATAGAAGACTTGAATTTAAGATCAGAGGTACTGATCTTACTCTAAATAGTAAAAAGAATTTTCTACAAAAAATTCATCTGATTTGGGTTGTTTTACACCGTTAAATTTACAAATGCATCACATCTACCATTAAAATTGTCAATTTTGAGACCTTTTGATCACTAGCCAAATGATGTCGAAATTTTGCAACTACCTACCTAAAATTTCTATTTCGTCAATTTAAAGTGATTAACATTACCCAATTGATCGAAAGACAATAAAGAATGCTTGCCAGAAATATAGATGACCTTTCTTGATGTCAAAAATCACTTTTGCAGGTAAAAGTTATCCTAATTATTATATTTAATTTGTAAACATTCAATGCTAAAAATAAACTTCTATACTATATGACTAAATTTTGAAATAAAAAAGACTGCTTTATTGCCACATTTGCTCCTTTTTTTTATTTTTGATTATTTGGCAGTGCTAAAACATAAAATTAGATGATCAATTGCAAAGTTTAAAAAGTTTGGGTGGGGAGTATGAAATATTGAATTTAAGTAGTTATCTGCAAACATGCAAAAGATTGAGTGGTTCTGATGCATGTAATCCCGACTCTGCGTACTGATAGATATGTCAAATTAGACTCTACTCAACCATAGATACCATCCCCACTATGAGATTGTCAAATCTCCTATTCAATAATGTGGAGCGACACTTGAATCTCAAATACAATGATGGATAGTGAATTTGATGATCTCACCATGCGAATTATTCCCCACAAATTTATGTTCAAATAGGATGATCTTTATATCCATTATGTAGCCGAAATGATTCGGAATTAGGGCTCTTGCATTGCCTTTTGAGTACTTGTGGATGTTTTGGATCCCCGAAAACCAAAACCAACCATACTTCCATGCTAATACTAGTGTAGGGGACAAGTTTAATTAGTGTTATAGAACTATTAAGCATCTTAATAGCTCAAAAAATCTGGAGCCAAATCGGAACACCTTCCATTCACATGGCATCATAGTTATGTACTGAAAAAACTGCACACTACTTTAAATTAATATGGCATAACTATATACACCTTGGTCTATATGTAAATACATGCTTAATCCAAAAATCGTACCTCAATCTGAGAATTTGGTACCGTCAAATTTCAAGTTGAAGAATCTGAAGCCTATAAAATCACTGTGATTAGATTGCATTGTTAAACATGACTTGCAAGCAATTAGTTTGCAAAAATTCAGAAGCACCATGATGAGATTGGCAAAACCTGCTTTTTCACCGTTAAAATTTGACGTGTGTTGTCCTGTAGTCATTGATCACAAATTGAATGAATTAGAGCTCTTAGCATAATTAGGAGGACATAAATCTGTGTTTTATTTTAAAAAATAACTAAAAATCAAGCTAAAAGGATAGTGCAAGTGAAAAAGAGGCTGAGATTGGGCCATTTATCTGCTACTACTTTTTCAAAGATGTTCGAATAATTAAGAAGAAGACAAAACAATTTACCTGAAGCACAAGAAATCGCTGCAAATGGTTGCCTATGGAGGAGGAGACTGTCCATTCTTGCCAAGCAAAGGCCGCAAGGTCACCGGAGATAAAAAATAAGGGGCCTGTTTGTTTTTATGAATCATGGAGGTTGAACAAATAAAAAATAAACAAATAAGGGGCCTGTTTGCTTTTATGAATCATGGAGGTTGAACTCGTGACTTCGAAAAAGTCAACGGCGTTAGTGTTTGTTTCGGCACCGAAGTCATGAGATCAGCCAAACTCCTACTCACAATTGTACAGAGATCAACCTTTTCACTTCGGTGGGATCAGGGGCTAAGTCGAGTTCACAAAACTCACGAGTTCCTCGCTTTCTGACTTCTCGATTCCATACAACCCCTAAATCATCAGAGCCTCAATAAACTAAGGGAAAAAAGAAAGACAAAATGTATCAACCAAAAAAAGCAAAGAAAGCCAATGAAATTAGAAACACACAAAAGGAGACAATTTCATGAGTAAACAAAAGCACACAATAGTAACTTGGTGAACAGTAGCAGAGGTAAACAGGAAGCATAGCTACAAACATCAGTATAATAATACAAGATAATAAGATAGAAAAAAAAGAGGAAAATTCAGAGAGCAACAATATGTTATGAAGAGCAAGAACACAAGACAAAAATAAAAAAAGAATGTTTAGTGGATAGAAAAATATATGTTATTAATAGCAATCCACCAGAAAAAAAAGGAAAAATTATGAGGAGAAAAAAAAAGAGATGCAATCACATGTCGTGGTGACATAAATTGAAGTAAAAGAAATCCAGCACATTATTTTTAATCATATAGGAACAGACTAGAGAGGAATGGGGGGAGAAAAGGGAGAAAAGACTGCATATGAGGCTCGGATAGACCTATATTTGTCACACATGAGACATTTACATACCAAAACAATAAATTTCCCCTGCATATAATGCTCTCCGCATTTTGGAGAAAGGTAGGCCCTGCGATTAAGCGATGTAATGAGTAATAACAATTGGTTATATGCCTACTTGTGCTGTATTTCTATACATCTCTCAATATTATTCTCTCCCATATATTTCTATCTTCCTTACTCTCATCCATAAAAGTAAACAAACATGTGGAAGAAAAGGAGGAGACACCATATATGTTGTAAAAACAGTTTAACAAAAAATCAAACACAGAAACCAAATTTCAGCCCCTTGTTTTTTCTACTTTCATCGCGTTTGAAAAGGAAAGGAAGATACAGACAAAAGCAGAAGAAAAGGAGCTCAAGTAAAGAAGGATGCAGTAAAAAGACTGATATTGCAGTACTCGATTATTAGAAGCAGGAAGTTTGTAGGAAAAAAAAAAGAAAGGAGACAACATGCGAGTAAAAAAATTGAACCAAGTAAAAAGGAGGCAGCACTGTTGCACCTATTATGCTAAATCAACAACAAAACGAGTCCACGAAATTCAGTTAACTTACTATTGCCTCTACTTTTGTGCGTCCCTGAGATTGGAGTATTAGGGTATCAAGAATGGAACAAACGAAAGTCAGAAAACCCATTTGGATTTGAAGAACTTTTGGCATTGTTGCTTGTCAAAATTTCTAATCAGCTCTCTACATAATCAAGTTTTCAGTTTAGTTGTCTAAGTTTCAGAACAATTCATAAGTTATAGTATTTTTGTCTCTCTCAGCATTGAAACAGAAGCTAAATAATATATTTATCCATCATAATTCTCTAAAAAGGAAAATAGAAAAGAAGAAAAAAAAACAGTAGAAAATTCATAACAAATAAGCATCCAAAGAACACTAACAACTCAGTGAAGACTTCTACGAAGTCCCCCAAAAAAAAAAAGCAACAGAAACTGAAAAGAAGAAAAAAAAAAGAATTAAGAAAAAGACTCATTATATGCTGGTACTTACAGAAGAAAAGTATTTGGATTTCTTTTACTAATACTATAAGTACCAAATTCATTTACGACCTAAGTAATATCAATTTTTTCAAAACTGCTAAAGCTATAATCTTCTTCTACTTTAGCACTCTGTTTGGTTCACGTATAAAGAGGGGAATAAGGTCTTATTGCCCTCTTTATACCCAAACAAGAATTGGGGGAGGTGGGAACTGTTGTTCCCACCCCTTAACGGGTTATCCTAGATTATCCTGGGATAACCTGTTAAGGGGTGGGAATTGTTGTGCCCACCCTAAGTTGGAACAAGCTTGTTCCTATACTTGTTCTCATCTCCTCTTGAGAGCTTTTGTGGAATTTTTGTAGCCGCCTCTCCAACCGTAGCTTTCTTCTTCTTTATGCTTTTTCATCTTCCTACCGCGTCTCTTCTTCCTTTTCGTGCCTTGGACTCTACGGACGAACCTTGCGCTGCTCCTGAACCTTGGACTCTGCAGCGCGACAAGCCAATCTCCAGCTTCGGGCATGGTCGAACACGAGGATGAAGGACCTCGCGGCTGGGTCATCGACGACGGCGGCTGGGACGAGGCCGTGCAGGAGCCGGAGCAGCGGCTTGAAGGGGACGATGGTGGTTGAGGCCGAGTACTCCTCCGCCCCCTTCCTTGGCATCGCCTGCGCCTCCTCCTCTTCATCTATAACACCCAATGGTCCTACATCGGATGGAAAAATAATTATGATTGAATTATAAGAGGTCTCGTACTGTAGTAATAATAACTGAGTTTAAGCATTTTGGGTCGGTGGTTTGGGCCCAACTAGTTATTATTGCTAGCGGGTCGGCTCGTTATAATTGGTATCAGAGTCGAATACCAACCGTAAGTGTGAGAGCTAAGTGCTAGGCGAGGCAAAGTGCTACACCAACGGATTTGGTGGGAGCCAATTCTTGAACCCGTAGGAACCACCTCTAGAATCTCACATCGCCTGGTAATTCTGGTCTATATGTCTATGATTTCGATTTGGACTTGACGAGGACATCAGGGTCTAAATGGAGGGAGTTTGTAATACCCCAATAGTCCCACATCAGATGGAAAAATGATACTGATTGAATTATAAGAGGTTTTACACCCTAATAATAATAACCGAGCTTAAGCATTTTGGGCCAGTGATTTGGACTCAACGAGTTATTATTGCTAGCGGGTTGACTCGTTATACCATCGTCGCCCTTCGCCATTAATGGAGAAGGGGAAGGTGTGGAGGAAGAGGAGGACGAGGACAATGTGGCATTTTGAAAATATAAGTTTAGAGTGAGGGGTATTTTTGGTACCCTAAAAATATAACTATTCACTATTCTTTTTATTTTCCTTAATCATTCGAACTAAGGATCAAAGTGTCGTCACGTGCTGTACGGCACAGGGCGGCACATACCGTGCCGCAAAGAAAGGGGCACGATACAGGGAGGGTCTCGGACCCTTCTATGCCGCGGCACACAGCGCTGTGCCGCACGAGACAAAGTGGCACGACGCAGTGTGCCGCGGCACAGTGCCGTGCTGGTATTGTGTTGTTTTTCTGTTTTCCTATCGATCCGAACCCTCCGTTTCCACCACAGATATTCATTTTTTCTTTACAAATTATTATATCAAAATTTATCGCACCACAAAACTTTTGTCGAATTAGGGGAACAAAATCGAACTCAATAAACAAATTTTGAGGCACATAAAACATAAAATTTTATTTTTGCATTAGAAGATTGAAAATACTGATAAAATTAAAAATTAAATTAAATCAATTGATACTTAAATTTATTTAATTTATTTGTCATACAATTTAGCACTTAATTTTTTTGATAGATCTACTAATTTTTTGAAAAAATTAATTAAAAAATAATTTTTTCAAATACTTTTTAAAATAATTTTTTCAAATTATTTTAAAAATTATTTTTTTTTTGTATTTTATAAAAAAAATACTGTAATATGGTCAAAAGAAAGAAAGAAAAAAAGATGTCTTTATATTTTAAAAATTCTAACCTATAAAAATTTCTATTCTGCATCAGGTATAGTTGTATTTTATATAAAAAAAAGCTTATAAGTATGTTAATTGATGAGTATACTAAGCTATATATAGCAAATATTCATAATTAATTGATTAAATCTTTTAAAATAACATTATAAGGGCTTATTGGAACAAGAAAAACTAAAATAGTCCGCGTCAAAGTTTGCCAGTAGGAGGTCATGCGTATCCATTGGCACGCAAGCATACCATGTGTCGGCACGGAAGCGTGCCAGTGCCGTATCATGCCAGGTAGACAGCGGCACGCCGCCGCCACGGCACTTTAAACCTTGATTCAAACACTATTCTTTTTATTTCTGCTTATTCCCAAATTATCATCATTTACTCTAATTCCTATTTATACCTGAACTTATACCTATCCCTGGAGTAAGTAGTTCTTAATTATACACAAACCAAATGAAGCCAAAGAATATTAACTTGAAATTAGAGAAAGGAAACAAACATTAGACCCATCTTAGAACAAAGAGAACACAAAAGCTATTTTAGAACAAAGGGAACGCATTAATAATTCCAAGAATACAACCAATCCATAGTTATGCAGCACTGTACTAATAAACAGTCTAAAAGTCGAAAAGCTAAGTTACTTTAAAAAAAAAAAGCTAAACAAAACAAAGGCATTATCAAACAGTTGAAAATTATCAACAAAAGGACTAATTACCGTAGTTCTTTACTATCAAAGAATATTTATAATGCAGCAATATACATACACATACACTACCAGCTGGAATGTAAAACCAGGCATACAAAACCAGAAATATCATTTTGTTCTAACTGGGCACAGAGAAAAGAAAAACGTAAAAGCCATAACATAATAAGAAAAAAAGGGCAGTTTGATCATTTAATAATATAGAAGCTGAAAATCATCTCTGTTCATCTCAATATTGTGTGTGTGTGTGTGTGTGTGTGTGTGTGTGTGTGTGTGTGAACTATGAATGACACGAAAATTACTGCATCCAAACATCTAATTCCAGTTCCTTTGTTAGACCTTATAAAGTAAAATTTCCCCGCCTACAAAAAGCAGTAATAAAAGCTGATTAATATACAGCAATTCATGCCCAATCCAAACCATACAAGAGGAAGCAATTCAAGCTCATACACTATCCATACTAAATGCCATATACCAATCTAGCTATTACGGCTATGTTCTTGTGGGTGCATCTACTTTGTCACAGCATTTCACTTGTCTAAATGTGGATCTTGTATAGTCAAGATAAGAAGGGAATGCATGCATAGTCTTTGTAGCCCATGATATTTCATATCATTTGTTCTTTGATGTTTAATATTGTATCTCAGGAATCATAGTGTACTTTGTTTCAAGAAAAAGATAAATACATCAGGATGAAAACAATATATTGAGCAAATTAAGACTTTATCATGGCCACATATATTATTTTGAAAGGTCTAATTACTTAGTACTTACATATACCTATAAACTCCAAATTGGTGGAAGAAATTCACATTGGCATGCCATTGCTAAGCCCGCCGTTCCGTGTGCCCTCTCTCATGCAGCGGGCCTCTATTTTAGAACCTTTGCATAGTCCGCCGCAGTTGCCACCAACACCCACGTCTTCATTACAGATCACAGTGCAAGAGAGGAGGGGACTGCCACATAGGGTGAAGCTTGGATTTTCCAGGCGCTTTGGCGGAGGGCGTTCTGGATTCGTACATTTTGTATAGATGCTCCTCTAAGTTGAGATCTGCAAATCCCACTAGAGGTTAATTTTGCCAACATCGTTCTCATTACACCTTCAAGATCACGAACCTGACAAAAGAAAAGAAAAAGAACAGTATCAGCAGCATTTATGACATGCATCTTGGTTTTTTTTACAATGGAATAGTGCTGATATGAAGGGGATCAATCAAAATAAATACTTACTGACGAGAAACAGAAATAAAAATTAACTCGCTATATCTAGGAACTGAGAAATTAACTGCTCTGAAGCAGAGCAAGATACATGTGTAGAGATATGCATGATATGCATATTGCATACGCATATAAAGAATGAGGTTCTCTTTTTTTATGTTTCTTAGAAAGGATATTAGTTAACAAATAAATGATCCACACCTTGGGCTCCAATGTATCTATATGTTGGTAAAAAATTCAAAATTTCCCAATAATTATTTTACTTTTTAATTCATTAATTTATTATTATTATTATTTAATTTTATTATTAATTAACTTAAGTTTTTTTATTATTGCGGACGTTTCGGCTTGCGCCTCGTGTGCATCGTTACGCGCGCACCTGCTCCGCTTGCGCTCACGCGCGAGAAGCGGACGACCGTTCCACAGGCGGGTGCTCAAGTCTCCCAACGTTCCACCGTGCAACGTTCGATCTTTGACCCTCTATTTATTATAAAAGGGCTTCACTGTTCATGAGTTCATCATGACAGTGAGAAAGCATTTTTGAGAGAGAAAAAGAGGAGTTTCATCATGACAGTGAGAAAGCATTTTTGAGAGAGAAAAAGGGGAGTTCCGGTCGTACCTTGGGGCGGTGTTTCCGGTTAATCCCACACGAAGGACGGAAATACGCCTTAGGGTAGTGCTTCGCATGCTTCCGGATCAAATAATTTGGCATTCTTCTTCCAAATTTTTTTTTGGAATTTAGCGATTATCGGTAAGTTAATTTTATTAATTTTATTACAAAATTAGTTAGATTTATATCACAATCGGATTATTCGTTGCGATTTTTCCCCAACAATCTAAGGCGTATTCCTATCTGATTGTGATTAAATCTAACGAGTGCTAATCCGAAAAAAAAAAAAAATTCATATTTGCATATTGTATATATTTTGTTTGATAACTTGTTTGTATGATTGACATACAAAGTTAAATTTATCAGGATTAGCATTTTTAAAAATTAATTGCATATAATCCGTTTGCATTTTTTTTTTCTTCTTCTCTACTGTTATTTAAAAAAAAAAAAGAGTAATTTTCTACAGTAAAAGTAATTGTTTAGACTGGTTGTATGGATTCCTAGGTCGGAACAAGTTAGTTGATAGGATCCCCTTTTTTAGGTCCCCATGTCCCTCCCGTGTGGTGTGGCGACATGGGACCACTGATTGTTTCTTACTTTGCCTATATATATATATATATATATATATATATATAGAGCTAGGCTACTATACTATCCATAGTATCGGGCTCCGGTACTATAGCGTTGGTTTTCGATCTTAGGGCGTTCAAATCAACGATCCACACCGTTAAAACTGATCTAGGGTATTTAAAGTTTCTAAAAATAAAATTTTATATTTTTTCGACATAGTTTATTTTATGATCAAACTATTTCAAAATTGTCAATTTTCAATGGCTATTATGACGAGTTTGGAGTTTAACGGTGTATAAGAATCTAAATTTCTTCAAATTTTGATAGAAAATACTTTAAACTATATAGATTAAGGTTAACATTCTTGATCTTGAATTTAAAAGTCCTATGCTCAAATTTTAAAGATTATTCAATTTCCACCGTCCATTTTGATATAATTTATTTACTAAGTAAACGATATCGAAAAAAACTAAAATTTTATTCCTAAGAAATTTATATACCCTAGATCATATTTAACGGTGCGGATCGTTGATTTGAAAGCCCTAAGATCGAAAACAAACACTATAGTACCGGAGCTCGGTACTATAGATAGTATAGTAGCCTAATTCTATATATATATATATATATGCTACAGTAATTTGTAATTTTTTTTGCCTTTAAAAAAAAAAAAAAAAACTGTAGCATTACTTTGTTTTCAACAGAGACATTGTACGGATTATATAAGAAAAAAAAAATTTCTACAGTGCATACACCTAAAAAGTTTAACAAGCTTGCTACAGTAAAATTTATTTCTTTCAAGTGGGATTTATGGTTAGCTCAACTACTTTATAAAAGCAGGGCCTAGCCAGTAAGCCCATTTTCAACTTTGTATTTTCTCACTGTTTCAGTATTTATATAATTTGTTTGCAGCATAAATAGTATCTGATTGCATATATCTGCTTGAAATTACCTAATTAAAATCAAATATTTAAATTGTTTGGGCCATCTGTTTGCTGCTAAACGAACTTTCATAAGAGATTAAATTTAAACACTTAAACCCTAAAATATTCTGGTTGACTAGGGTAGAAACTTTAACAACATGTTTGTTTTTCTAAAAAGATTTTTTGAACCTTTTTTGCAGCTCATTTTTATCATCGTTGATTTCTTTGTTCCCTCAACTAGATTGTTTTGAATGGCTTTTGATGACACTTCTAGCCTTAAACCAAAAAAGTTTAAAAGGGTAGGTTTTTTGAGGTGGCAAGAACAATTAGAGGCTTGGCTTATCACCTTAGGCCTCATAATTGCAATTGGAAAAAAACCTCATCCTACTTCTAAAAATTCTTCTGATCATCTATTGAAACTCCTCCATCTGATTATTCTAAATCTGCTACCACCTCAGTTATAGAACCTAAATCTGATAAATCTCCCGAGGAAATTGAATTTCACTGTAGGTTTAGAATTCTTAGCTGTCTATCTGATGAACTTTATGAAACCTATAGGAAATATCAAACTGCCAAAAATTTATGGTTTGCCTTAAAAGATGCCTACATTAGAGATAATGAAGGTGTGGCCAGATTTACCATTACCGATTTTAACAATTTTAGAATGGTAGACAACATTCCTATAAACGATCAAATCTACAAATTTCAGAATTTTGTCTAAGAGATTCATAGAAATGGTTCAACTTTAGATGAAACCTATTAGGCAACCTGTCTATTAGATAAATTACCTCCTTCTTGGACCAAATTTGCCCAAGAGCTTAGACGTATCCAGAAAACTCTTAAATTTAGATCGGTAATCCAAGCTATTAGAATAGAAGATCAATACCGACTTAGAGAGATTAAACCGTCCAACAACCGATCAAACATAAACCTGACTAAGATTCAGAACTAGAGCCATGAGCCTAAACCCAAAGGTAAAAATTTTAAACCCAAGGGTAAAAGCTTTAAGGGTAGGAACCCAAATCGAAATCGGAACTATATCCAGAAACCCAACACCAACCAATCTAGTAGGAATAAGAAGAAGGATGGTTTCTGTTATGTATGTGGCCGGGACAACCATTTTGCTTCAAAATGTTTTTATCAGAAAAAAGAGAAGGTTGTTTACAAGAAGGGTTAAAACAATCAAAACAACTATCCTAAACCTCAGGTCAACATGATTGAGGGTGAACCTTCCAACTCCACTTTTAGGTCAGTCTCCTTTGTATCTTGTAACGTATTGAAACTCGGTAGAAAATATCGAACTTTAGCCAAATTGACTAAAGTGTGCGAAAGAATCAATTGGACAAGTTCCAATTAACCTTTCAACAATATTGGAAGGGTTAGAAATGAGTTTAAAAGAGGTTAGAAAGGTTTTAGCATCGACCGGTGCGAAGTAGAGTCGAATCGGAGCTAAAACTGTAGTCTGGAGCAAGTGTACCGGTACAACCATCGAGTTGTAACCGGTACAACCAGCAGACCGAGAGATAGCAGCTCTCGGGTTTGAGTCTGCGCAAAAGTGTACCGGTACAACCCCTGGTGTGTACCGGTACAACCCCTTGAGTGTACCGATACAAAGTGTGTTAACCAGAGAGGGTTGCTCTCGGGTTTGGCCTTTGCGCAGAGCTGTACCGGTACAAAATAACGTGTACCGGTACACTTTGGTCTGGCAGCAACTTCGAAGTCTGTTGCAAATAGGGATGTTTGGGGGGCTTAGTTGCAAATGTAGCAACCTATATTAACCCAAACACCTCCCCTTTCACAGCAACACCACCCAAACACCTCTCCACTTCATTTCTCTCTTTCTCTTTCTAGAGATTGTGCCCTAGAGCAAGGAGAAGGAAGCGTGGAAGGCATTGAAGGTGGATTTTGGAGGAATAGAAGGCTCTAGAAGCTCTCCATCAAGGTGGACTTGGGATTGCTTTGGGCTAAGGTGAGTTTTATGCAAGAACACATCTAGGGTTTGGATTTCTACCCTAAGTTTTGAAGTTTTGAGCTTGCTTCTAGCTTTAGAACATTGTTGAGGCCTTGAATACATGAAATCCATGGTTTTCTCAAGGTCCTCTCATGGTGAACTTCTAGGGTTCATGTTAGATGCCCTAGGGTTGGTTCAAATGAGTTGGAAATGGTATTAGAGAGCTTCCTAGATGATTCTATGCTAGCTTTTGCTTGGATCCAAGATCAATCTAGGAGAAGACCATATATGACATTGTTAGGGCATGGAATTTGGGCCTTTTGCCTTTGATCGTTTCCGAGGTAAATTGACCTCTCGGAAACCTAATTAGGGGTATTTTCGATGCGATGCGTTGGTGCGCTCGGTTCGTCGATACGAAAAGACTATGTATGAGTTTATGGTAAAAAGCCTAATTTGGCTCTAATTTGGTACAGATCGCCGCAGCACGCGGGATAAGAGTCCTAAAATCACGAGAATCGAACCACAACTCCTCTACTACGATACGAGGTGGGGGGTGCACTCCGGAATCGTTGGATTCCCTTCTATGTCTATGTCACACTTATTGAGCATATACATGTAAAGTATCATTCATGCATATTAGGGTTAATTACATGTGAATCTTGGTTTGACTTCATTTATATGCTTCTAGTGTAGATGAACATAGGGAATTATAGAACCATAATGGACATGTATGTTGGAGCCCTAAAGTTGCATGAATGTGAGACTTGGACCTTGACAATAGTAAAAAAGGGTGACATTGACAATAGAGACGAGATTGACATTGAGAGATTGGTAGTAAACAAAGTTCAACCATTAGTGGCATTGTGACAAGAATGACCTAGAGAGTGGCATGAATAAATAGGTAGGAACCTATTATGATAGTGGCATTGTGGCTAGTAGCTATACATTTCCTAAGTGGGAATTGGATCGATACTCACGATAAGTCTTGGCTTGAGGGTGGTAGCTCCCCCTCAAGCGGTGCGTTCCGGAATTGTCACCACAGGGAGCGCGGTCCCCGAAGACGGTCCCTCGGGTCTTGTAGTGCTTAGAGCCTCTCCGAATGAAAAGGATTTTGGATTGTGAGTTATTGGGGTTAACAAGATTAACCGGTAAGAGATTGGGTAAAGGCCAAAGTAAAGTATGGAAAAGCATGCATACATAATCATTCTTATTTGATTATATATATATATATCCACTGATAGCTTTCTTGCAGGCATAGTATTAGCATTAGTATGGTTACTACTTTCCTTTCCTTTGAAATACTTATACCTAAATAGACCTCGTAGGTAAGTCGGCGAGGTCGGTTGCCGAACCCACTGGGAACTTCGTTGTAATTCTCACACCACTAACCCTGTAGATCCAAGCGCGAGCGGGGCGGCGGAGGATCGAGGCAAGGGTCTCGCGCCATAGCTAGTGGCCACCGGAGTTTATGCATTAGTCATTCCTTTTGTGTACATGTATCAACTTTCTTTTGTTGATATAGAATTGTAAAGTGGAAAACAAATCATGTATTTTTGGTGGAATGATTAAATGTAAAAGAATTTATGGATGAAAAGAGAATGGAATGTATTAGTTTAGTTTACTAATATTTGGTTTAAATGTAATCAAGTATTATATATGGTTGTATGTAGGGGTGGCAATCCAGCTCGCTGTTCACGAGCCAGCTGTGGTTCGGATTGACAAATGGAGACTCGAGATCGGATTCGCTGCCTTTTAGTAAACGAGAACCGAACCAGCTGGATTTTTAAGCTCCTCGATGTTAATAAACGCAAGCTAACACGAGCTGGGGTCAGCCTCGCCGTGTTCGACTCGGATAAGCAGCTCGGAATATCAGTGATATTTCATATTGTCTATAATTTATGTAATTTGTATATTATTTACATATAAATACAATAAATTAATATTAATCATATATTCTTGTATTTATTTAAACTTTTAGCCAAAATAAAAATATAAATGCGATGCTAATTATAAAAGACTCCTATTTATTTAGTAATGTTTCAATATTAGATCAAAGTTTAAATGGCATAAGATTGTAAATTTATTGTTTACTATAATTTAATCTAATCATTTTTTAATTTAATTTGTTCGTTGGCCAGCTCGTGGAGCCGATCCGTGTCGGGCGCGTTACCGAGTTGAATTTTTTCGCTCGATACAATTAACGAGCGAGTCTGGTGTTCGCTCGTTTAACTAACGAGAACCAACAGAGCCGACCCAGCTCGCTCTCGTGTCGGCTCGTTTACACCCGTAGTTGTATGTTTTAGCTTAGAGCTTTCGCTTCCGTTGTTGCTTGCCCTCGTGCAAGCCTTGTATAATAGCAAATCTTATTGTTTGATTGCCCGATTATACTTGATGCTAGAGCCTTGGGCGGGCAAGGGAGGCCCTGTCCGTTCGGCGTCTGTTGACGAGGCCCGAACCCGACCAAATTGGTGGGGGTCGGGGCGTGACATACCTAATGTTAACCTTACCTATCATGATTTAGATTGGTGGTTAGACTCTGGAGCCAATGTCCATATTTGCACTAATAGGTCCCTATTCTCCTCTTATCAGGACACAAGTGGAGGATGTGTAACTGTTGGAGATGGAAAAACTGTCAATGTGTTGGGGATCGGAACAGTCAAGCTGAAGTTAACTTCAGGAAAGACTTTAATCCTTCACAATATGTAGCATTCTCCCGAGATCCGAAGGAACCTAATTAGTGGATCTTTATTAGTGCAATTAGGATATAAGATTGTATTAGAATCCAATAAAGTTGTAATTTCTAAGGGGGAAATGTTCATTAGAAAATGTTTTGCATCTGAGGGTTTGTTCAAACTGAATGTACTTTATTTTGTTGATAATAAAAATTCTTCTTCTTCTTCTTATTCTACTGTTGTTTTGAATACTGAATCTTGTGATATGTGGCATGGCAGATTAGGGCATGTGAATCTTAGATCTATTCTGAAACTATCCAATCTTAACCTTATACCCAAATTCAAGATTGATCCCATATCCAAATGTGAGATTTGTACCCAAGCTAAGCAGCCTAGGAAACCTTTTAAATCTGTTCCTTATAGGGATACCGAGATTCTTGAACTGATTTATAGTGATGTCTGTGATTCCAATAGAGGTTCTACTCGTGGAGGAAGTCGTTACTTTGTGACCTTTATAGATGACTACTCCAAATATTGTTACACCTATCTCTTGAAGACCAAAGATGAAGTCCTCAATAAGTTTAAAGCCTTTAAAGCAGAGGCTGAAAACCAATTGGAGAAGAGGATTAAAATTCTAAGGTCTGATAGAGGAGGCGAGTATACTTCAAATGAGTTAAATCTGTTCTGCGAGGAACATGGAATAATTCATGAAGTAACTGCTCCATACTCACCCTTAGTCTAATAGTGTAGCAGAAAGAAAGAACCGAACCCTATTAGGCATGGTTAATGCTATGATTGTAAGTTCTGGTGTATCTCATAACTTGTGGGGGAGGCTCTTTTATCAACTTGTTATATCCTCAATAGGATTCCCTCTAAGGATAGAATCTAGACACCTTATGTACTTTGGAAGGAAAGAGCACCTAGATTGAGTTACTTCTGAGTGTGGGGGGTGCTTAGTTAAGGTGTCTATTCCTGAACCCAAAAGAAAGAAGATTGGTCCTAAAACAGTAGATGCCATTTTCATTAGATATTCTTTAGATAGTAACACCTGTAGATTTCTTGTAACCAACCCTGAGATTTCCAGTGATACCTTGATTGAATCTAGAGATGCAACCTTTTTTGAAAGCATCTTTCCTTTCAAAACACGTATCTCTAGATTAGCCCCTAATTATCAGCCTACTGTTGATCATGCATCTACTTCTGATCATTTACCTGCATCTGATTTATCATATAGTTTAGATCCTATAGAACCTAACCCACCAGCTGAACTGAGAAGAAGCAAGAGAGCTCGTATTGAGAAGAACTTTGGTGAAGATTTCTTTACTTTCTTAGTTGAAAGTACACCTTCATCATACAAGGAAGCTATAAGTCCTTCTGAAGCTTTTTTTTGGAAGGAGGATATAAATAGAAAGATCGAGTCAATTATTGGCAACAACACTTGGATCCTCATTGATTTACCTCTTGGAAACCAACCCTTAAGATGTAAGTGGATCTTTAAAAAGAAGCTTAGGACTGACGGATCGGTAGAGAAGTATAAGGCGCGGCTTGTTGCTCAAGGTTTTCGACAAAAAGCTGAAGTTGATTATTTTGATACATATGCGCCTGTTGCTCGCATTGCTACTATCCGAGTCCTTGAAGAAGAAATTTATATGACTCAACCTGAAGGTTTCTCTGTGCCTGGTCAAGAAACTAAGGTGTGTAAATTAGTCCGCTCTTTGTATGGACTAAAACAAGCACCTAAGCAGTGGTACGAGAAATTCGACAGTGTTATTGAGTCATATGGATTCCTGACAAACGATTTTGACAACTGTCTCTACTTCAAGAGATTTGATGATTGATGTGTTCTTCTTTGCCTCTATGTTAATGACATCCTGATCCTTGCACCTGATCTTGATTTGATTAACCAAGTTAAATCCTTTTTATCGACTCATTTTGATATGAAGGATCTTGGTAAAGCAGATGTGATTTTAGGAATGAAGATTCTTAGATCATCTGATTCTATTCTTCTAACCCAATCTCATTATACCCAAATGGTTCTTGATAAATTTGGATATTCTGATTGCTCTCCTGTTTCTACTTCTTTCGATCCTAGTGTTCAACTTGTGAAAAACACTAGTAATCCTGTGAATCAGGAGAGATATGCCCAGATTATTGGTTGTTTGATGTACCTAACCAATAGGACTAGACCTGATATTGCCTATGCCATATCGAGATTGAGTAGATATACTAGTAACCCTAGTATAACTCATTGGATTGCTTTGGAAAGAGCATTTCGTTACCTTAAAGGTACTATCTCTTATTCTCTTCGTTTTGTTGGCTATCCTGCTGTAATTGACGGATATAGCGATGCCAATTGGATTTCTGATTCTTTGGTATCAAGTCCACTTCTGGTTATGTTTTTATTCTTGGTGGAGGTGCAGTTTCTTGGCAATCCACCAAACAGACTATAATAGCCAGAAGTACTATGGAGGCTGAGTTAGTTGCTCTTGATACTACTTGTCTTGAAGCCGAGTGGCTCAAGAATCTACTGTCATCGTTTCCTTTGATTTCTTTTCCTATTCCACCTATTTCTATTTGGTGTGACTCTCGAGCTGCAATTGATTTTTGTAAAAAGAAATTGGTAAATTCTAAAGCTAGAAGACATATTAAATTGAGACAGAAGTCTGTTAGATGGCTAACCTCTCATGATATTATTTCTTTGAGTTTTATTAGATCTGATCAGAATCTTGCAGATTGCTTGACGAAAGGCTTGAATAGGACTAAGGTCTTGGAGTCATCGAAGGGGATGGGACTTTGCCCGTAAAGGGCCTTCCTGCAGTGGGAACCCAACCTTTGTGATAGGAGATCCCTTGAAGAAGGTTCAATGTGGTAAAAACAAGCTGCTAGGTTGGCCAAAGAGTACTTTCTACAGTTTATATAGAGGAGCTTTAGCTCCAGTCTCATCCCTATGGTAAGTAGTGCTCTGTGTAGTGGTTGAGGCTGAGCTTATAGCTCTTAATGGGATCCGAGGCGGTAATTTCCGCGAGATGTGTATACACATACCTGGAGAAAATCACCTATATAAGAGTATCCGTATATGGCCGCGGCTATAAGATGTGGGCTGTCCATCGAAGCTTTTATGAAAAATCAAGGTACTGTGCATAACCATTAACGCACAGACCCGCAACGGAAAATTCTGTACTGTGTGTGTGGTAGTTGAAGTCAGGGACAAAGGAACGTAGTTCAAGACCTGGTTCACTCCGATTCCTTCTGATGGAAACTGCTTACACTAAGTGAGGTTAAGTCCTTAAAGACACCTTACCTATTGCATAGTATAAACACCCGATAATTTATTGATTTATTGATTTATTTAATATTTAATTCTTATTTCGGAATTTTGAATTTTGTAGAGAATTATTGGAGAAATTCAATAATTTCTCAATTACTATTATTATTCTTTTATTTATTAATTCTTTTTTCTCTTATCTGTTAGTATTTATTTTATTATGATTATATTATCTTTTTGTTTAATTAACGCACTCACGCGCTTATGCGGGCGGACGTTGCGCGCTCCGCGCGCACTCAGCACTCATCGGCTCCTCGGAGTCTAATTAGCCGGGTGCAATTAATGAGATTGAACGTGGGGTGAATAGACAGTTACAATCTTTTCTCCCTATATATTTACATACTTTGCACAATGTTGAAATGATTATATGTACATTGGAGAGAAAGTATTTTAAATTTTTTTTTTTACTTTATTTAATCTCTTTATCATCGCGTGTTGAAAGAGTCTCCGTCAACCTCTTTCACGATCATGCTCGCAGGAGGAAGAATTCCGATCATATCTTGGGGTGTTGTTCCCGGTTAATCCTGCACGTAAGGACGGGAATACGCCTGAGGGCAGTGCCTCGCACGCTTCCTGATCAATCAAAATTCTTTATTTGGATTTAGCAATTATCTGTATGTTGAGTTTATTAATTTTATCACAAATTTAGTTAGATTTAAATCACAATTAGATTTTCGTTGCGCTAATTGTTCCAACAATAACTTTTATTTTCCTACAATTTTTTTTTGTTTTTTTTGTTTTTCTTCTCTTCTAGATTGTATCCTCAATTTTTTTAAAAAAATTAATGTATATTTTATATTATTAACCAATCAAATATGATTATTTTGCTTTTATTTATTTATTTATTTATTTCTTAAATTTTTACTATAATTTCTATCCGCCGTATTGCGCAGGTTGCTAAACATGAATATTATTTTTTTATTTAAAAATTTATAGATAAAATGGATGGATGCCTATTAAATTATAGACATTTTGAGCAACCTGCCATATATACTCATATACATTTTTTTAATTAAAAATATAATTTATTTTGTTTATCCATTCCTAAAAATCTTAACCTTAATTTGTCTTGGTGTTTTTTTTTTTTTCACTGTGGCCATTTCTATTGCCGTGCGCCCGTGCCACCTCTCCCACCACATCTCTTCTTGTGATACAGTAAAACAGAATGACATCAACCCCTTCCGAAAAGTCTAAATATCTCTAATTACGCATTTAGTTAGTTTCTGTAATTATAAATACCTTCTTTATGAAATATCATAGTAATTTATTTTGTTTCCTTATACAATGTAATACCGACTCTTGAGTCACTTGAGTAGGTGCTTGATTAGGTTTAAGTAGCATCCTGTTAAAATAATAGAGTTTTAGGGCAATTTCAAACAAGTCCCTCAAAAGTTATTTACTATCATATTGCCCTTGTAAATTTGTAAATTTTATTTTGTCACTATTAATTCATAACTATGTCAAAAATACACTTTCGATTGACATATGTTGAGAACAATTACTTAAAAATAAGTAGACTAAACTTATTGCACTATATATAGACGTGCAGTATTATGTGTTGCCGTGTTGGCTAATATGAAGTTATTTCTTATTCAAAAATGACATTATGGGCATGTTTGATTCACCTAGTTTAGAGTATGGAATAGGAATGCCATATATTTATTTCGATAGTTTTTGCTTGTTTAACAAAAATCGAATTTCAATTCCTATTTTACTTGGAAATGGAAATGGCTAAATTCATTTATGATCCACACTACAACAAAATTAGCTTATAAGAATACATTTTTCGGATATTTTTGTGTAAGTCNTTTTGATGAGACTTTTTCTCCGGTTGTCAAGTCGACCACTATTCGTACTGTTCTTTCAGTCGCTCTCTCCTCTGGATAGTCTCTCCGACAACTTGATGTGAAGAATACTTTTCTTCATGGCACTCTCTTTGAGGAGGTTTAAATGAAACAACCACCTGGCTTTGTGCATCCTTCGCTTCCTAGTCACGTTTGCCGCCTACGTAAAGCGATATATGGTCTCAAACAAGCTCCTCGGGCTTGGTTTCAACGCTTCACTTCTTTTCTTTCTGAGATTGGTTTTGTTGGCAGCACTGCTGATCCCTCAATGTTTGTTTGTCATTCTTCCTCTGGCACTCTTGTTCTCCTCTTGTATGTTGATGATATTATTGTCACCGGCAGTTCCTCATCTCTTCTCGATGCTCTTATCGTTACTTTACAACGCGAATTTGCCATGAAAGATCTCGGATCGCTGCATTATTGTTTGGGTATTGAGGTTCATCGCTCTCCCTCTGGTCTTCATCTATCTCAACAAAGATATGCGCATCAATTGCTTCAGCGACATGGTTTTTTTGACAGTAAGCCCGTTTCTACTCCTCTTTCGCCAACATCTCGTCTCTCTTCCCATGAAGGGCATCTTCTTGAGGATCCATACACTTATCGTCAGATCGTTGGTGCTCTCCAGTATCTCACTTTCACCAGACCGGACGTTTCATATGCCGTCAACTCTGTTGCCCAGTATCTTCATGCACCTCGTGAACCACACATGCAAGCGGTCAAACGTATTCTGCGTTATATTCGGGGGACGCTAACTTATGGCCTTCCTATCTCTCGCTGCGACAATCCTTCTCTTGTGGCCTTCGCTGATGCTGATTGGGCTGGTTGCCCGGATACACGTCGCTCTAATTCTGGATATTGCATTTTTCTTGGGCCAAATCTTATCTCCTGGTCTACTAAGAAACAACCCACCATTTCTCGTTCTAGTTCTGAAGCAGAGTATCGTGCTGTAGCCTACACACTTGCTGAGACAGTCTGGATTCGTCGTCTCCTTCGTGACCTTCGTGTTTTCTTATGGCGCTCTATCAGTATTTATTGCGATAATCTCAGCACCACATATTTTGCGGCCAATCCTGTTCTCCATGCTCGCACGAAGTACATTGAACTTGATCATCAATTTTTGCGGAAAAAAGTTCAGTCTGGTGATTTGGCTTTAATTCATATCCCTTCTGACAAGCAACTTGCCGACATTTTCACCAAGCCCCTGTCATCCTCTCGGTTTTCGATATTGCGGCTTAATCTTCGCATCCGACCACCGGATGCTTAGCTTGCGGGGGGATGTTACGATATATTTTATCTATATTAGGATATTGTGTATTATTGCCTTATATAGAGTAGTATTATTGCCTTCTATAGAGTAGGATTATATAGTATGTAATCCTAGTTATACTCTTACTATAGTAGTCATTGTTTTTATAGTAAGACAATCTCTTGTACTATATATATTCGTTAATACAACTCAAGAGGGTATGCACTTTAGCCCTTCTTTCAATAATGCCAGCTTCCAATGAAATAACCAAATCAGTTGCTCATGGGCAGCCCTACCAACTCTTTTGGGTTTCCAGCGGAAAAATTCCCCTGCGGTGAACAACATCAGTCAAGAGACTAACTTTTGGGAACAAAACATTGGCAGCAAAACAAAATTTTTTAATGATTAGCCATGACATATCACCTTCTTAATATTGACTACTGATAGCATAATTGTGCAACAGAAATTTCATATTTTTCATTACTTAGTCAAAGTGCATGTTTCTCTTTGCTTGCCTTAAATCCGAAAAGCTTAATGGAGTAGTCTTAGGAAGCTGAAAGAACAGTAGTGCACTTAAGAATATGATAGAAATGAGGTGAACATATATGGAACTAACTGGACCTTCAGTCCATTTTGAAATTTTTACCCATCCTCTAAAAGTTATGATTTTGGTACCTAACTTTCAGTTCGTCTGAGAGCCATGGATATTTTGTTACAAAATTTGGGCACACCAGTGGCTTTAATAGGAATTTAGTTGCATGAATCACGTGGTATGCTCTAATCAAGTTACATAAGCAGTGCACCAAGTTCTATAAAGAAAGAGCCATCAAATATTTCAAATTAAATGAATAGAAAGATTAGGTAGCATAATTAAAACTATTAACTTCAAAATAAATCGTAGTTCGGGTAAATACCAAAACACCATACAATTTTACCTATAAATGAATGTTGATGGTATTTGTAGGAAGCTTACCTCATAATATTGTCAAGCTATTCCTTCAATTTGAACCTGCCATAGTAAAGAAGTCAATGGCATTAGATAACAAAGGTTATACACGTCTTTGACCTAATTTGCCAAAAGTAATCAGCAGAGTAAGTTACCTAGAAACGCTTAGTAAGAAAGTAATGTACGAAATCCATAAATAAATAATGCCTACATCACTGATTAACATAAAAACTAGAACAGAACTAAAACCTAGTTAAAATTAAAAAGGCACACAAAACAAGGATTTTAAATAACTTTTAAGTTGTACTAGTTTGTAGAGTTGTTTACCCAACTGGGGCCTAAAACTGTCAAATTTTCGCAGACTACTTAATGTAAACTATAATGATATTCCACATAATAACTACTAAATACTAACATACATTTATGAAAAGATCAAAAGTCCTCATCTTCCATTTCATATATTCCATCTTCTTTTCCATCTATATCTCAGTTATCCTTAAAAACCAACACATGATGACAGTTCCTTAACCAACATCTTTATCTTATTTACTTCCCCAAAATTTTCGATCTATTGCCCTATCAAGGCCCTTCCACAAATATCCTTCTTGTTACTCTTACTCTGACTCTTGACTTTTTAACTCACATGTAAACTGTTAAATATAAAAATATATAAACACCGTTTTCTAATAGCTTAAGCTTTTAGAGTTACAACGGTTGTTTCACATGATATCAGAGCAGGAGGTCCTGAGTTCGAGTCACGCCAAGCTCCTAGCATTATTAATTTCCTCCTATTTAATTGAAGTCCACGTCATGGGCCTTGCAAAAATAATCTCAAGCCCAGACGTGAGGGGTTGCTCTAACTCTGACTTTTTAACTTGCATGTAAACCAATAATTTTCCATAGTCAATTCATACTTCTCTCCTCTCTTCCAATTCTTCCCTTAATCCTCCTCCCGCGTAAAACAATAAGCCCAACAATGAAAACAACTTAGGTAATGTTATATGATACAAACTTCAAATATACAGAGATTAGAGTGGTCAGAATACATTACCCAACTTAACCCAGGCTTCTTCCAAGAACTTGTTTCAATGTTCCTCCTTGCATTTTCTGCATCATCCCACTTTCCTGATTCAGAGTAAATGTTAGACATAAGCACCACTGTTGGGCTGTCTTCAATTTGCAGCCTCATAACATGTTTCCTCGCAAATTGTGCGAGTTCTAAATTACCATGAATCTTGCAAGCAGCTAAAAATACTGCCCATACAGATGCATCAGCCTCAAATGGCATCTCACTAATTAAAAGCTTAGCTCTATCCAACAACCCAGCCCTGCCAAACAAATCGACCAAGCATGCATAGTGCTCCATGTGTGGTACGATTCCATGCTTCAAGAGCATTCCATTAAACAGTTGAACTCCCTTTTCTACTAGCCCACAACGACTACATGCCGTCAGAAGAGATATGAAAGTGATAGGGTTTGGATCTACATTGTAACGCGGCATCTCAGCATACAGGAATAAAGCCTCATGCCCATATCCATGCCTTGCATAGCTAGTAATCATCGTGTTCCAAGAGACTATGCCTTTGTTGATTGTTTCATCGAACAATCTTCGAGCGTAGTGCAAAGCTCCACATTTGGCGTACATATCAAGAAGAGAGCTACCGATGAACTCATCCATGAGGCCATGTTTTAGGCTAGCCCCATGAATGCATCTTCCTAGCTCAAGATATAATAGGTACCCACACGAATTTAAGACGCTCGAGAAAGTAAAACTATTAGGACAAATTTCTGTAGAGCACATGGTTTTGAAAAGCTCAATAGAATCCGAATGGAGACCCCGATGGCTAAGTCCCGAAATAATTGTAGTCCATGAGACCACAGTTTTCTCTCCCATCTTGTCAAAAAATTCTAGGGCATCCTTAGTTGATCCAACCTTTACCAGAGCATCTAAAAGTGCATTATTAACCATAAAATCTGATCCAAAGCCGTGCTTAATTACATGGACAAAGAGGCTCCACTCATGTCCCCGGCATGAAGACAACAGAGCAACAAAGGTAGCCACATCGAGAACTAAAGATTGACGCTTCATGTCAACGTACAGCGCTACCGCCTCATCGGAATTTCCATTTTGCCCATATCCAAAAATCAATGCATTGTATGAAACAGTGTTTCTCTCATACATCCAATCAAAGACTTTAGAACCCTCGGCAACATCACCGCACTTCATGTACATATCGATCAATGCGGTATTAACCACCAAATCTCCTCGAAACCTAGACTTCTCCACGGCCGCATGGATCATGCTCCCAATGCGAAGAGACTTTAAACCTCCACATGCTTTAAGCACTCCGGATAAAGTGCAATCGTTCGGCTCCAAACCGACCAAAATTACTTTTCGAAAATACTCTACCGCAACCTCGTTATACCCATTTCTCGAATACCCGCCAATTACGGCATTATGTAAAGCAATATCAGGATTCAATACGCTGCCGAGAATAATCTCCATGTTTTCGACGTCTCCAAAGCTCGCGTACATGTCGAGCAGAGAAGTCGCAACAAAGCAACAAGCATCGAACCCGGCCTTCACAACACACCCATGAATCTGCTCTCCGATCCCTCTCTCCATCTCTGAGCAAGCCTTTGCCAGGCAGCTAAAGCTAAACTCCGTGGGCTGGAAATCAAAACCCCTCATTGCGTCCACGAAGAGCGCGAGCGCCGCCTCGCGAGCGCCGAAGCCGACGAACCCCGAAACCATCGAATTAACCATGATGGCGTCCTTCGCGGGGCAGGAACGAAAGACCGCGGAAGCGGAGTCGAGCCGGCCGACCTTTGCGTAGAGATCGACAAGCGCGGTGCCAACGACGGGGTTCGATCCGTGCCCGGAGACGACGACGCGGGCGTGCAGCTGCGCGCCGGGGCGCGCCGCGCGCAGCTTCGCGCACGCGGCGACGGAGCTCGAGAGCGCGAAGGGTTTGGGAGCGGCGGCGACGGCGAGGGTGTGGAGCTGAGAAGTGAGGACGGGGACGGGGCCTCGGTGGGGCATTTCGTCGAACAGGTTGAGGGCGCGGCGGAGGCGGTGGGGCTTGGAGTAGAGGAGGGAGGAGCCGAGCTTATGGAGGAGAGAGTTTTGGGACGCGGCGGGGCGGATTGCGGAGGCGACGCAGGAAACGGAGCTCATGCCTCACGCGCAGAGCTTAAAGTGGTGGTGCATCATCCCCCGCCAAATTCACGCGCTCTGAGCATTTTATAGGTGCGGGACTTTTTTTTTTTTTTTTTTTGGGTTAATTTCGTGCATGTCCCACAAATATAGTAAATTACGAATATATTCCCATAAAGTTCAACTTTTATAGAATGTTCACATAAAAGTTCTAATATTTTCAAATATATATCTTTAGTTTGTTACTGTTAAAGTACTGTTTATTTTATAGGTGAAATGATCTTTTTACCATCACAGATATGTTCCTCCAAAAATCCCAACTGTTGATTGAAGAAGGGTAAAAAGATCAATTCATCTCATTAACTAATTAAGATTAAATATTTTAACTGTGGTTAACTAATTTTTTCTAATGGATGCTAACTGCTGGGACATATTTGAAAACATTAGGACTTTTGTAGAGACAATATATAAAAGTTGAACTTTGTAGGATATATTTGTAATTTACTATATTTGTAGAGACCTGTATGAAATTACTCTTTATTTTATTATTATTATTTTTTGGCTAGAATACATAAAATCTATATAAGTATCCGTTTCCATCAAGTTTCATCGTTGCTCCTTCTATTTCTTATACATAAAATTAAAAATATCCTTGAAAATGACAAAAATATATTAAAAATTTATTTTTTTTTTCTAAATAGAAGAAGTAACGGAAATTTGATCATTTTGTCCTCCCATTAACATAGTAATCCCCTGAAATTATTTTTAAAATTTTAAGGAGAGACCTGATCCTTGACCCGGTCAAAGATCCTCTTAGGGGAGCGTGTCGGGATGCGGAACGGCTACGATTAGTGACCCTCGAAGTTTGCGCCCTTCGACTGGATCAAGCGATTCGATTGATGAGGGATCGAATCAGCCGAGTTCAAAGACTTTCACTGTAAACTCGGTTTGGCTGTAAGAGCCGATTGTACGAAAAGCACAGAGTTTTAGATTGGCTGATGAGCCGAATAGATGAAATACATAGTGACTAGTCGGCTGAAAAAGCCGAATTCCTTTATATATTAAAATGAAGTTGGGAACTCATACAAAATAGAGTGTGTCCGAAGGGCATACAGACTCTAAAAATCTATATTACACTGAGTGTGCACGTGGAGCATACAGACTCCAAAGATCTAACTTAAAAACTACTCCTAGGAAAGCAATAAATGCGGGTAAAAAAGATTACATGCAGACTACTCCTACAAAGCGATAAATGCAGAAAAGGGAAGTATTGAAAATGCGGTGGTCTTCTTGTTCAGGGGAGAGAAAGATCCCTTTTACAGGCTTCGAAGTTACTATTTATAATATCTTATCAACCCACATTATTGGTTAGTTATAGTAGTGGGGGAAGTGGCGTAACCATGATTATGGAAGTTACGCCCCACTTCTCATGGAAGTTACGCCCCACTTCTTAACCATTCCCGCCTAAATGCTCTTGACCTTCAGGCGCCTTATTGCTGACTCCTGGTGTATCACGTATCCTTATTTCTTTAGCTCATACATTGGTTAGGTCGGTGTGTTAATTTTTTGGTATCAACAGCTGCAACGAGTATATTAACACTTTTCACAAATGCACTCATAAATTTGAATGATTAGATGAGGATGGATGTCACGCCCCGCACCCCGCCTATTTGGTCGGGTTCGGGCACGCCGAGAGACCGCCGAACGGACAGAATTTTTCTTGTACGTCCTAGGTGTCGCAATCGATACAATGTACGAGGTTCCAACCAGGAACATATTTCAATCAAAGATTGCATAAGGAAGTATCAAAAATATAAAACTACTTGCTATTATAAGCATTCATACTAGACACATTCTTACATCACAATTACTATTACATTTTTCCAACTTCCAAATACAATGCAAGTTACAATAATTTATTACAAGTTTTATCCATTCATCTTGTTCTTTTCATTTTCCTCTACCCCTAGGCTATGCCGACTCGGGTATTGCTATCTCTGGTCTCTGGGTAGGTGCTATCTACGGAGCTACGCCCTTGCCTCGCGCCGCCGCGCCGCTCACGTGCGAACTTGTAATACCCAAAACAACGTGGGGTGAGAACCAACTCCATGATTCCCAGTAGGTACGGCCACCCAAGGGAAAAGCTCGACCAATAGGTCCAAGGTGGCACTGCAATCATGTTAGTCCAAAAACATCTACAGAAATAGATCATCATGTTATTATGCAACTAACAGATAACATGCCTCACAAAATGCAATATGAACATTATGCAAATCTTGTAACTCATGCAAGTAGATTAATTGATTCTACTTCAAATTATTAGCCATTCTTTACTTGTAGCCGTTCTTTACTTTATTAGCTATTCTTATTCATTAGCCGTTCTTTACTTTATTTCCTTGTCACACTATACTCATTGGCGATTCTTTCCTAAAGTTATCTTTACCTTAGCCATCTATGCCACCCGACTCGGTCTTGAGTCAATCAACAGCGGATAATCCGCGCTCTGGCTGCTCAACAGCCTACTGCCCTCTATGACTTAGCCAGCTGGCGGCGAAATCGTCGCACACGCCGAACACTGGTTCAGGTCCCTTGACTTAGCCATCTGGCGGCGAACATCGCACCTCACCCAACAATGGCTCAAGTCAATCCTGGCGGCCTAACCCACAAACCGGCTTAACCATCCGGCGGCGAAATCGTTGCACACGCCACGTCAATGGTTTAGCCCCGGGCGGCGAAATCGTCACACACGCCCCACACCACTCTCGGTGTGATCCATAAGCTCTGGGATTCCGGAATCCATTTCACATAACTCAAGGGTTGGCCTTAACCCTATAGTGTCGACCTATCTAGGTCCAATGTTCTTTCCACTCTAGTTCCACTTGATTCTAGGCTTGATGCTTTATCACATAACCTAGGTTTACTTTAACTCTAGGTTTATTCCACAACCTATGTTCTTTAACACTAGGTTCATATTCATTCTTATCCATCCTAGGTTCATAACACTAGGTTCAAATTCAACCTATGTTCAATAATACTAGGTTACATGCCACACTTGTTCAACCTATGTTTATCAACACTAGGTTACATGCCACACTTGTTCAACCTATATTTATCAACACTAGGTTCGATGCCACTCGATCTACTTGACATGCTAGTCGTCCAACCGAGTATTCTACAGTTCACATGCATATATAATCTAGCACATCCTCATAATGCTAATCATTTATGTATTATTATGCACTTTCCTAGCATCATATAATCATGCATTCATGCAATTTTCTAGCATTTACATATTATGCCCGTCATGCATTCTAACATTTCTACATCACGTTATATGCATCTACTTAGCATTTTACATTATGTCATTGACATGCATTCTTCACAACAGGCTCATATGTATTCTCTTTAGCATTTACTACATGCATCCATCTAGCATTTACATGCATCAATATGAAACCACATTACTTTAGACATAGAGGCGATCTAGTCGCTTCGGTAAATACAACCCACCTCACAACGCTTTCCGATTGCTTGTAGTCACTTGCAATCGGCCTCCAGCGGCACCTGTGACCTAGTTCGGCCCAAACTCTCGCGCGACCACCCGAACGGCCACCAATTCACGATCCGAAAATTAAAGGTCTATAACTTGATGTCAAGATGCTCCGGATCTGTTCTCGTAATTTTTGGACGTCGCCTCGGCCCTCCAGGCGGAAACGAAGTTTTAATGGTCCGTTTCTTCAATAACTTTGCGTAGGCTCGACGAATCGCCGAACCGACTTCACCAACGCGTTCGTATACCTAGCAATTAGGTTTGTATAGGGTTAATTTACATTTAAACCCACCCATGACAAAAGCCCCAAATTTTGGTGCCATAACAATGTCATTTTGCCATTTTTTCTAGATTGATCTCATCCCTAAGCAAAGATTAGCTTAGAATCATCTAAGAAACTCTCTAATCTCATTTCCAACCCATTTGAATCATTCCTAGGGCATCTAGAGCTAACCCTAGAAGTTCGCCATGAGAGGACTTTGAGAAACCATGGATTTCATGGTGCTCATGCCTAAAAAAAGCTTCTAAGCTTGCAAGAAGTCCAAAACAGCAAATCTTAGGGTAAAAATCTAAATAAACCCTAGATGTATTCTTGCATGAGAGCTCACCTTAGCCCAAGCTCCTCCAAGTCCATCTTGTAGGAGAGCCTCCAAACCCTTCAAAAGCTCCAATCTCCACTTGATCTTCTCCAAATCCACCTCTTCTCCACATTGGTGGAGAGTTTCTAGAGAGAGAGAGAGAGAGAAGAAATGAGGGAGGAGGGGCTACTGTGAACGGGAGGGTGTTTGGGGTTATATATAGTGTGCTACAATTGCAACTAGGCCCCCAAAATAATTGTATTTGCAACAGACTAAATCTGTGTTGTCAGCCCAAAGTGTACATGTACACTTCATGGTGTAACTGGTAACACGACCGCGTATGACCAAACCCGAGAGCAGCTCCCTCAGGTTTGGGGCATTTGTACTGGTACACTTTCATTTTGTACCGGTACACTTGTCTGTACCGGTAACAACTCGATGGTTGTACCGATATACTTTGCACAGACTTGATTTTTGACTCCGTTTCGATTATATTTCACGCCGATTGATGCCAAAACCTTCCCAATCTCTTTGGAACTCATTTTTAACCCTTCCAACACTGTTGGAATGTTAAATAGAACTTGTCCAATTATTTCTTTCGCATACTTTAGTCAATTTGGCTAAAGTCCATTAGGGTTTACCGAAGTTTCGGTAGGTTACAATGGACTTTAAATTCTCCTCAGTACACTTTACTCCCAACAAGCAAATTGTACTTCTCTTGCCCTTCCTACATAGCAATATATCCACGTCATTTTTGCTACTTTTTTTCTCGAAGTAGCAATGAGCCAACTAAGTGATCAGTCTTTTACAACACCTTATAATCCAACTCCTATTTGTGATTGTGGTAAATAGTGTTGAATTTGGATATCAAAACAACCACACGGTAAAAGTCGATGATTTTATCGATGTCCAAATTGGGGGTAAGTTGATGTGATGTTTTAGTGTGCATATAATTATTAATTAAATTCTAAATATGTAATGTTGTATATGTTTTACAGGTTGAGGAACAAAGATGGTGCAACTATCTTGCTTGGATAGATAATTTTCAACACAACAAAATTAATCTTAAGTACTAGATCCAGATGTCGGACGAAAATATAAATAGAGAAGAATTACGAAGTTGGAGGAGAAAATCCTATTCTACCCGAGGCTTGTACATTATATACTTGTTCCTGCAATTTTTTACAAAGTCCTTTTCTAAGTGGGGTGGCAGATCGTGTATTGAACACTTTTTCATTTATAAAATACAATCATAATTCTTCTTATTAAGTTTTTAGAATAGTTTTTCTCTGTACACAACAATAAATATTATGTAAGAATCTTATGAGAAATCTAGAATTCAAAGTAATTATTACAAGATTGGTCAGCTATCAATAAATTGTTAGAAGATAAGTAATTTCGAAAATTTATATTAGTAGAAAAATTAGAGTAGCATACACGATATCTCAATTAATTTTCATATAGTAGAAAGTATTGAACATCATGAGTACCGGAGGATAAAGCATTTTATCATCCTAGCTTTTTAGGGGTAAATTCATTATTCTATATTTTAACTCTCATTTAACTATATTTTAAGCCGGGTAGATATGATGCACCATTAACGGCAAGGGTAGTTGTGATAATTTTACGTGTTTAAAGAGATATTTATAATATTTTAAAGTTTAAAGGGGTATTCACGAAATTTACAATTTTGACAGGAGTACTTGTGAAATTGCCCCTGCTTTCTATTGTCTTGCTAGCAAATGAGCAAATATTTTTGTTCTGACTCTTCTTTATATAATAGTGTTAGATAGCTCTCAATATTAATCAGATCGGTACTTAAAAAAAAAGAAGAAGGTTTATCTTTACAACACACTAAGCATGTTGAGAATGCATCAAGCTTGCATCATCCTCGCTGCCAAATTGACCTCGGTGAGCATTTAAAGATAAGGAATACTCACAACCCGCACATTGCAGCGAATAAATATTATTAAATAAATTAAAAAAATAATAAATTATCAAAAAAGATAAAAATAAAAATATTTATATTTATTAAATAATCTTAAATGTACACATTGAGCCCAGAGTAATAAAAAAAATCGCCTAGAGTAATAAAAAAAATCATAAGAAAAATTCTGAATTAGGCAAAATTTGAAATTTACACAGTACTCACATATTATTCGCTTTCCAATTGCTTAGCATTTATGAGACATAGAATTTGAACCTATCATCTGTTGACTTGAAGTCACTGGCAGAGCAAAAAAAAAAAAAGAAGGTAGAATAAAGTAAATTACCATAAAATAAAATCTAAAAAAGTAATAAATGGAGGACAAATAGGGTCAACTCAGTATACATCTTGACTAAGCAAAACCTAACAAAGATTATTTGATTTGATGTAGATGGAGAATAATATGTGGTTAGTCAAGGATCACAACATAGTTTCAAATGACAATTAAAGCAACAAAATAATGATCAAGCTCCCTACTTGTTGGGGTACTGAGCATATGCTAGAAAATACTTTTCTTTTAATTTTTTTTTATTGATGCTCACTAAGAAATTTTGATCAATTTTAATGTTTTACGAGCTTGCATTTGAATCATTCCATCAACTTGTGCCTAAGTCCTACTTGAAAATATGCTCAAAATATACAGGTGGTATTACCACACTGCCATCTCACTTCCTACAGAAGATCCAATAGCGCTACTCAATGGCACATATACTTCCAAATCCCAAGAAGATAGTTCATAAATTAGGTTATAAAGAGAAAAAAAATTGACTTATAGATTACAAAGAAAATTGTAACAATATGAAAGTCTTTACCTACATAAATTAAATAATTATCTATCTTAGAAGTAAACCACTTCGAATTCATGAAGCGATGCATTTGATGACCTTCGGGGAAGGAGAAGAGTTCAATCGAGAGTAGTAACGATAATAATTATATCTCTTATTTTCGCACAATCTCAAAAATAAAAGACTATTTTTGTAATAATTTGTAAGTTAAAGGTAATTTTTTAAGGGGTTCATCTTTGCCTTGTTAACTGTAGTTAATAATTTGATTAGGATCAAAATTTTGAACACATATGCAAACTAATACCATTACCAACAACACAATAAATGTAATAGACTTCAAAAGGCAGAGAATAGATTATAAGCTTCGAGCTCACAGTGGAGGCTATGAAATGTCGGCTCAAGCTCTGAATCTAGAGGTTCGAGAAGGTTCAAATTTGTGGTTGTAGAGAAGGAGCCGAGCTAGAAAAATTGCTGGTCATGCTGCCGTTGCACGACACCCCATCGCTTCTGTCGCTGTAGCCGATTATTCTTTTCCCCTTAATGCACATAGCGACAAAATTTTAGAATTACATAACAATCCAAGATTTTTGAATAAATTTGAGGGATAAGTTTCCACTAATCTCCTCTAATTGTGAGAACTTATTACTTAGAGATACTAAATAACATGTGTTTTTCTAATTTCCATAAAAAATAATATAATAAGCAATCAACAGGTAAAAATGGCATAAGTAAATTAGATTAGGGACCCTAACTTTTGTCATCTGTCATGATTCTTGGTCATCTCTTCTGACCGATGGTGATGGTAATGATGATGAGCATGATGATTGACTTCGATGGGCCCAGCAGCCTTCTCCTTTCCCTACCTCTACCTTAGTTTCTTTAGACTCCGATTCCATGCCCGTGGTCGTTGGATTGATGTAGGTGGAGGTCATGTCGATGTGGACTATGCACAATGCGGTGAAGGGCTCGGGGAACTCACCTTCAACATGGGCCTTGATGGCAATGGTGGCAACGAACGTGAGTGTGAAGTGGAGGACATTTTCTTTTCGCCGGCAGTGGTGGCAGCGGAAAAGTCCTCCCATAGGAGGTCAGTGATGGTTGCAAGGTGGCAAAGATAGTGGTAGGCGGTAGGAGAAGGCAAGGAGAGAGGAGGCTAGAAGGGCGCAAAGGATAGAGAAGAAGAAGTCGGCGAGGTGTGTCAGGCTTAGGGTTAAGGTGAGATAGTGTGAAAGGGATGTGTACGGCGGTATGGGCAGAGGAAGGGAGGAGTCAAACGGCATTGGTGAAGGGAAGAGGAGATGTATGCCGTACCTTTTAATGGTTCCTTCTCTATGTTGATCATGATCTACAATTTAGAACTGGGGGAAGAGAGAAGAGTGGAGAGGAAAATAGGAAGGGTGAGATTTTTTAGGGTTTAGAAAAAATGGAAGAGAAAAGGGTTGGGACAAAAATCAAAGAGGGTAGAGTTTCTTAAAAAGGAGATAAGGAATTCGATTTCATTAATTAAAAAAATGGTAGATCAATAGTTTCAGTCAAGGTTTTATGGTTCAATGGAAGAAGGGAGCCCATATCAAATAATGAAGACGTAATTGACAGATGGGGCCCACACTCAACAATAAAGGAGAGATTGCCACGTGGCAATCCTTTGGGGATTAATATATAGTGTAATATAGTAATAGATGGGGATTAATATATAGTAATAGATAGATAATAGACAATATATAATAGATATATATTAGGGTAGAAACGTATAAAACTTATTTGAACTATAGAGTATTGTGATTTAGCTATTTAGCCTTTCTAAATTTTAATTTTACTATCTAACCTTTTAATTTATTTAATTTTAGTCAATCAACGACAATTTGACTTATAAGTTGCAATCAAAGCTTTCAACTTTTAAAAGACAAGTTGACATCGGCTCTAATCCTCGATTTGCCCATGGTAGGGAAAGGATATGTAGTTTATAGCGACGCCTCCGAGAGCAACATTGGGTGTATTTTGACGCAAGAGGAGAAGGTTATAGCCTATGCTTCTTGGCAATTGAAGAGTTATGAAATGAACTATCCTATCTATGACCTCGAGTTAGCCGTGGTGATCTTTGCCTTGGAATTATGGCGACATTATCTTTAGGGTGAATATTATGAGATTTTCACGGAGCATAAGAGCCTCAAGTATCTGTTCACATAGAAAGAATTGAATCCGAAGCAACGGCAGTGGTTGGAATTGTTGAAAGACTACGATGTCACAATCTTGGACCATCCTGGGAAAGTTAATGTGGTAGCAGATGCTCTAAGTACAAAGTTTGCGAAAAATCTCGCAATGTTGATCAGTAGCGAAGGGTCGCAATGGAAAGAAATGCGACATTTCAATTTGGAGGTTGTTGCATTCGACGCCTCATTGAATCTCATGGCACTTATGCAACTGACCTTGTTGGAGAAAATTAAAGAGAAGAAACAGTAGATGAAAAGCTCCAAAGGGTGCAGTCTGATATTGAGGGTGGGCACACAAAAGATTTTATCATGGACTCCAAAAAGGTCTTGAGATTTCAAGGTTGGTTGTGTGGGCCTGGTGACTTGGAGATCCAAGGAGGAGATCCAGGGAGGAAATCTTGAAAGAAACACACCGATCTTTGTATACCATACATCCGGACGGCACCAAAATGTCTAAAGACTTGAAGACCTATTTTTGGTGGCTGGGTATGGAGGGTGATGCTGGGGGCTTTGTGGTTCAATGCCTAGTGTGCCAACAAGTTAAAGCAGAGTGTCAATTTCCAATAGAAAAATTACAAAGTCTGCCTATACCAGTTTGGAAGTAGGAGAATATTGCCATAGGCTTCATTGTGGGCTTGTTGCCGTTACAAGCGGGCCATGATGCGGTATGGGTGTATAAGCTATTCGTCATTGGATTTGCGGGAGTATCTAAGTTATGATGAGTGTTCAGTAAGTATGCTTGAGCGACAAGAGTAGACATTACAAAACAGCTCCATACCCTATGTGAAAGTGTTGTGGAGCATACAAGAGGAGTGAAAAGCTACTTAGGAGCTCGAGAACACCATGCAGGTGTTTTTCTCACTTATTCGGGCAGTCGATGTGTGGTATGAATTTTAGTTTTGCAGATGATACTCTTTTTAAGAAGTGAGGGATGTAATATATTGAACTTTGGCTAAATTGACGAAGTGTAGAAGAACTCACACTAGATATGATTAAAATAAGTTTTGCGGAGTTTAGACTGAGTTTGGATCGTATTAAAAGTAACTCAGATTGAAACAGACTTCAAAACTCTAAATTCAGTGTTCCATACCTATAAGAATGCTCGGCAGTGAATCAGGCACCTAGAAATGGTTTCAGAGGGTTCCTCGAAGTGCCCAGATCATTTAGATCCTTATCCAGAGAGTTAGATTTTTAGGAATTAGAGATTCAAACACCCGGATCACCTTGTAGGCGCTAGGGTATGAATTTGGACCCCATTTACGAACGCCAAGACAATTTTTGGACTCCTAAATTGAGAGCTTTGGTCATGCTGGAATTAAACATTCAGACGCTCAAAATCTCCTATGGGTGCTCGAAACAACTTTTAGGCCATCTACTGTGGGCTCTCTATACTACTTTCCGATGCTCAACCCAAGAGCACTTGTCGTGTGAGAAATCGAACTTTTCAACGCCCGAATGGAGAAGTGGGTGGAGCCAGAAGGCATCCAGAACAACTTTTGGGGAATAGTTACGTGTTTTAGGCACTGTACATCTTCTATTCGGATGCTCGAAAAGTCAGGCGGGCGCCCAAAACCTCATGTGAACAGTGAGTCTGGTTTGCTATAAATAGAGATTTTTGGGAGTTTAGTTGCTAATGTAGCAATCGTATAAAAGGATTTTTCACAATAATCCTAATCCCCACAGCCATCGTGCCCCTTGTCACTCTTTCTCTTACTTTCTCTCCTCCCTTTCTCTCGATCTAGAGGAGAACACAATCCACTATGGTTCCGGGCTTGGGATTGATCTCATTCAGAGCTAGGAAATGGTGGAGAGCTTTACAAGGAAGCTCTAGTAAGAAAAAGAAACCTTTCTCTCCATTGTTTTGGTTTGCAAAGAAGGAGAAAAAGGTGACTGAACATTTTAGGATTTGGTTTGAGGTTTTCCCAATAGAAATTTTTGGGGTTTTAAAACTGCTAGAACTATTTTTAGGGTTCTCTTGGGGTTTCAAGAGATCAAGTCCATCACCTTGGTAGAGAAGCTAGCAAAGGTAGGGAATATCACCGAAAAGGGTTTGATCTCTCATTAGTTCATTGTTTCTTGATTTTATTAGCATGTTAAAATAGCGAATATTGATTTAAATGTGATTTAGTTGCATACTAGGAAGAACTAAGGTTTTAACCCTTTTATATGAAAATGGAAAAAAATGATTAAGTGTGTGTAATGAGAATGTAAACATAGAATATAGGTTAACATGTGTGGCATCTAAACTTAGGTCAAAACCTAAGGTAAAACATAGAAATATATGAACTCTAGATTGAATGTGAACTAGAAAACACGTTTGTGTATAATGGGCGTGTGTAATAACGCTAGAAGTCATTGAACTTAGGGTGTCATGATGTGTTATGTTGCAGCCTTCCAAAAGTGTGTTTGGGAGTACCACTCACCCTCGACTCCCTCATGTACAATGGGGGGGCTGATCACGCTCGACTCTCACTAAGCACCAAATGTCGATCCTCTCGACTCTGCATGTGGTACTTGGAGGGATAATATCCCTGACTCCAAGTGCATACCAAATTGGAGAGTAGTACAATCTCCCTCGGCTCTCCATAAGTTATGTATGTCAACTAATTGGATAGTAGTGTGATTTTCCTCGGCTCTCGATGAGGTGTAGTGTGAGAGGGAACCATTCAAATAGATGGTTGGAGACATGAGGTATCGGGTAAACCTACAGCTAGTGGCATAGTAGTATTTTGAATATTTGAGGCATGATAGTTGTAAAATTCAATTATTACATTTCTTGTATAGAAATAATTGTTGTTATTACTACCTATCTTCTTATGCCTCCTTTGGATTGAGTGAGTGTACTATCTATAGTTCTCATCTCTTGTGATTTACCATTTTTCAGATTCTAGCATTGCCGGCGAGGTGCATGACTGTGGCAAGAGCGTCATGGAGCAACAGACTTAGAAAGAGCTTTAGGAGTACCCTTATATTTTTTGGATAGTCAAAGTGTTTTGTCATTTTGGAATCAAAATTTGTAAACTCTAAAGAAATTTAATTTTTGTGAAATGCATAATTAGTTGTAGACTTTAAATTGTTAAAATGAATGTTTCAATTAGTAGTTGTACCCTGATATTACTTCTATATACATATTGTGTATGATTGTATATGTTGATATATGATTCCGCTTTGTTCGGATAAGAAAGGCCTTGCTCGTCCGGCAAGTTTGTGTGCGTGTCCGAGCGGGCCCAACTAGCGATCTCACAGCGTGACAATCCAAAGAATAGAAGTAATTACATAGGAATATCTAATAACGAAAAAGTTGATAGCACCAAGTTTTTGGTGCTATTGGAAGCACCAAGCTAGACTCATATTTTATATCTATGTATAACATTTATATGTGCAAAATATAAATTTCTACTATTTGAGTTTGGGCCCAATCCAAAATTAACGAGGTCCTATTCTTTTGTAAATTTCAACCATTAGATCAAAGATCTAATAGATAGAATTTTAGGATTTTTTTTTTCACATAGAAGCTTTTAAGTCAAACCCTAACATTATAGTAAATTGTAATAAATTTTAAATTAATTAATTTGAGATTTAAATTTACGTCGTAAATAATTTGATCTGCAAATAAGGAAGCATGGCTTCGTAAACTAGCTGAGCTAATGAATCGAGCATAGGCTGGCTTATCAAAATGCGAGACGATCAGGAGTTAGACTTTTCCAACTCATCACAAGCACGAGTCAAACACGGACCGGTCCCTTAATACTTTCGAGTCGATCTTAAGCTGGTCTTAGCTCGCTCGTATTCGGCTCATCGACAGCTCTAGATGAAATAGAGGTTTTTAAAAAACAAAGAGGTAAAGTGCAAAGCCAAATATTTGCCAGGAGATTTTCTAAATTTTACACAAAAACATTATTTTGACAAAATTGTGTAATTTCACTAGTTGTCAGGGACCTCTCTGCAATGTTTCCTACCAACGTAGTAGTCGTAATAGGGTTAGATGGATCCGTGTGCGGATCTGATAAAGAGCGGATCGGGTTGCGGGTGCTACGATCGCCCCTCCTCCGCCGCCGCCTCCGCCGCTCGCCGGAGCTCCGCCGCTCGCCGGAGATCGTATACCCAGGTGAGTCCCCGCCACCGCCACCGCCACCACCACCACCACCACCGCGCACTCCGATTCCCCCCTTCTTCTCCTCCTCCTCATCCCCATTTCGAATCAACTGTTAAAACCCTAATTCGATCACTCTTTAATTCCCCTCGTTCGTGGATCTTTTGTAGTACGCATCTGTAAATTTGACTTACGTTTGCATAATTTTCCCTAGAATTGACCCGTAATGCAGGATAGGTTGCATCTTCTCTACTGGAAAATACTCACAGTTTGATTTATTATCCGTTTCTCGCCCCTTTTGATCAGCATGATATTATTACAATCCAGAGACTGGTAGTTACTTGGCCCCGTTTGGAATCTTTCGATGCATAAACATTTTGCTCGGCGCATCTCTTTTTTCATTTAAAGACGTTTGTATTTGGTCGGCGAGGAGTATGATTGAATGTATAGAAATAATGCATACTATATTCGGTATTCAAATAATTTTCTCAGAATAAGATAAATCGTGTTGCATGTGAAATGCGCTATCCTACCTAATCACGGATGCCGAGACTTCTAAGGAGTTAAATCAAACTCCTAACTTGCAACTGTAATTGGATAGTTTATGTTTTTCACTAAGGCCTTGTTTGGATGCATGAATATTTTGTTCAGTATATTTTTTTGGTTTACTTAAAAAATTTGTATATTTGGACGATGAAAAGTGTGATAAATATTTAGAATGAAATCTTAAATTCGGCCTCATAGGTGAAATATGCTGTTCTACCAAATTATGGATAGTAAGATTTTTTTAATAAGTAAAAAAATTAAATTTCCTACTTGCAATCATACAAAAAAATTCTTATACCGTATACGTTACCCTTGAATAACTTATTCCGACATCCACACAAGGCCTTATAATACACCCATGAACTTACTGCTACAGCGGAAACTGAAGCTCCTTTTCGGGGGTCTGACGATTACATCAGTTTCTTAACCACTGTAAAAGCTCTGGGCTTTTATGTTTTCAAATGCTTTACTGCTTTTTTTTGAAGCAGAGAAGCTGGTTTGTAAGCTCCTTTTTGAAGTAAAGAATGGTTTCTTTCTTCTTCTTCTTCACTTCGGTAATCAGGATATCTCTTTTCGTTCATAATGCAAGCTGTTTCGGTTCTTTAGTGGTGGTTTTGAATTTTGATCTTCCTAAACTATTAGATACTTATGAACCTTTTGAGTTATCTTTCCTTTCATTTTTCAGAATGTCAGAACCGCCAATAGCAGCTGCAGACGTGGCCGCTGGCACCACTACTGCAGTGGTACAGCCGCTGGCAGCTCACAACCCGCGAGCAAGAAAGCTCCGATCTTTGGTGTGGAACGACTTCACAAAGGAGCGCCGGGCTGATGGCAGCTTTGTTGCCATCTGCAACCACTGCAAGAAGCAACTAACAGCGAGCAGCCGCAGCGGCACCACTCACCTCAAGAACCACCTGGGCATCTGCCTCTCCACCAAGCGCACGCTCAAGCGCAAGAAGCTTGTCGTCCGCCGTCTCGTCCTCAAGTCCGTTGATGCCAAATCCGATGCTGGGCCTGCCGCCGCCGACTCCCACTTTGATCAAGAAGTTAGTCGCCATGATCTTGCTCGCATGGTCGTTCAACATGGCTACCCTTTCTCCATCGTCAATGATGCCGGATTTAGAATGTTTGTTAAAAACCTCCAACCACAGTTCAAGATATTGTCCTACGATGAGGTGAAGGCCGATTGCATGAGAATATATGAAATTGCAAGAATCAGGTTGCATGAGGTGCTTAACAAAATTCCCTGCCGGGTGAGCCTCTCGATTGATACGTGGCAATCCAACAGGGGGGAAGAATTCTTGTGCCTGACATGCCATTACATTGATGATGAGTGGAAGGTTAAGAAGAAGATTCTCAACTTCCTACACATCGATGCTCCCTCTATGACGTCAGAAGAGATTGGCAGAATGGTTCTGGAGAAGTTGCACGAGTGGGGCATCAATAAGAAGTTGGCGAGCATCGTATTGGATAACTGTAGTAATGGTGAAGCGGTTGGTAAAGAGCTTCTTGGATCACTTCGGACAACAGGCTTCCTCCTTTTGAATGGGGATCTGTTGCAAGCCCATGTTTGTGCACATATGTTGAATCTCATGGTACAGGATAGCTTAGAAATGGCATCCGAAATAGTTAACAATGTCCGGGCGACCATGCATTATGTGAAGTCTTCAGAAGAAACATTTGCTAAATTTCAGAAGGCAGCGAAACAGCAGAAGCCACTAGTGCTTGACTCTCCAAATAATTGGGCTTCCATATACTTAATGCTCGACTCTGCGTGCCAATATGAAGCTGCATTCTTGCAGTTGGCAGAATGGGATGCGGAGTACCCAGGCTTTCTGGCATCGAAGGATTGGGCTGATGTCAAAGCCCTAACGGAGATTCTCGAAGTTCTTTACCACACTATGGAGAAATTCCCAGCAGTAGAAAAGCCGACTAGTAATCTTTATTTCAATGAGATTTGTGGTATCCATTTGCTTCTGAAAACATGGCGCACCAGTTCGTCTCCTGTTGTTGCGTCGGTCGCTTCGCAGATGCTCAAGAAGTTTGAACAGTATTGGGACTCCACCGGAATGGTGATGGCATTTGCATCTATATTAGATCCTCGCTACAAGATGAAGTCGGTTGAGTACTTCTTTAAGCTTATTTATAATGAGCAATATGAAGTCAAGACAAAGATCGAGAGTGTTCATAAAAGTTTTAACAGCCTATACAATGAATATGCTGTTAGATTAGCCAGCTCGTCAAAAAATCAAGCCTTCCTCTGCTATGTCGGGAACAGTAGTGGTTGCACCATGAGTTCTAATTATGAAAATGGGGGAGAATCGAAGACCATTTCTAGCATTACTCTTTCTGATGCTCAACGTGGGCTGGATCAGTACCTTCAGGAAACATCGTCTGGGCAACCGATGAAATCTGATTTGGATATGTATTTGGAGGAAGCCGTGTACCGCCCAAAAGAAGGCCTTCCAGATAATTTTGATATTTTGGGATGGTGGAAATCCTTTGCCGCAAAATATCCAGTCCTTTCTTTGATGGCCCGTGATATTTTGGCGATTCCTGTGTCAATTTTACCATTGGATAGTGAAGCTACAACTCTCAACGACTATTTCAGTGCCATGGACCCTGTGACCATAGAGGGCTTGGTATGTGCACAAGATTGGCTGCGAGAGGAAATTGAAGGTATGGATATGTTTTGCAATTGCTTCTATTCTTTTTGTTCAAATTTGTAGTTTTGTTGCCGATAGTACCTACCTCGTATCTAACATCAGTAGCTGTTGGATTTCTACAGCTACTCACGTGGATGGTAATGCTGATCAGAGTATGGTACCTTCAAATGGAAATGAATATTCTTCATCACCAAAATAGGTAAATTACTTATATAAAACTTCCTAGTTGTTTCAGATTGCGCTGTTACTTTGATTTTGCTGTTTCTATTGGTTCCATATGCTGCTGAATAGTCAATCACTACCTGTACTTATTTTTTGGTTATGCTGACAGTAATTGTAGTATTTTCTATATTTTCAACTGTTGTTAGATGCAAACCTAATGTGTGGCACACATATTGTATTACAATTTCTTTTCTTGTATTTGAAATGGTATATCACATAGTTGAAAAAGAAACATGAAATGTTATCAAATATTAGTGTTCGGATATATTAGTGTTCTCCGACTCGATAGTTTTTGATATGGATTCTCGTGACATTATAAATTTCTTACTCCTTTACTGTGTTGAGTTCAACTTGAGAAATATAGCAGGCATGTTCTCTCATGATGAAATTCCTTTTCTGAAGATCATTAGACTGTTAATGCCCTACAAAACAAGCAATAGGAAGACATGCTTTGTCAACCTGAGGAGCAAGTCTGAAAATTATTTTACCTTGACCAACATAGTATTGTACGTAATTATAATTTTTCATCTAATAGCCAAATACGTACGACATATTCGATAATGTGCCACAATAGAGAGTCAAATACATGCTGCTACGAATTTTAAAGTCGAAAACAAGAATAGCAAAATTCTTGTGGATGAAGCCCCATAATGACCTACACATGAATGTGGCTCTTGAACTCAAGGCCGAGCGACGACAGCATTGTACAAATTTGAAAGATAACGATATGTACTCATATATTATTGCAATAATATCTGTACCTTCTTGTTAGAGCTAAGAATTATGCACAAGGGTATGAGATGTTAATTTGATTTGTTCTCCATACCTATAGATGTCAACTCTTGATAGTGTAGGATATGGTATGGCCGCGGTTACAATCATATGAAATGAGCATAACAATTTCCACTTTGGTTTGAGATTTTTCCGCTGTCAATTATCATATGTTACTACACTCTGAAGTTTATCTTTGGTATTTTGTACCTGGTTAGAGCTGGGTCCATTCAAGATGTGATAATCTGTATTGTATAGGTACAGTTTCCCCATTGAACCTAACTAACTTGCATTTGCACCTAAGTAGAAAATATCATTGTAATCACTATGTGCCTGTCAATTTCCTGTGCTCTTTTTGATTATAAGAGGTGTAAATAACTTCCCTAAATCATCATTATTTTGGTGAAAACATCCCTTCTTGCAACTCTTTGAGTGTCTCTATTTCGTATGCTTTCAAGCGTGTGTAACCATTTAAGGCTTGCCTTCCTCTTATAACAGGTCCTTCGTAGCCAAATAATCTTTGATTTTTTCAACATTATGAAGCCTCCGATGTAGAGATTTTCAACCATTAGATGATTGAAAACGTTGTAGAAGCAATATCCTTTATCATAGCCAATTAATTGAATAAACCACCTAAAATCTATGGATATTTCCTGACAATTCTATTGGCTTACTATCTTTGATGTAATTTCTGGCTTTTTATTTGTTCATAAATGTCTCTCACAAGTGATCACATTTTCGGGGAAAAGAAAAGAGAAAATACGGTTGTCCTGATTATATTGAAATTATTACATGAACCTTGTCATTTATATGCAGTTCTATTAGCTCCTCATAATGAATGTCAAGATTCTTATTCACTTTATCCAACCTCAATTAAAGGGTCATAATACCGTTTCTCGCTGTTGTTCTAGTACAAGTCCTTCAGGCCTTGTCTCTCTATTGTAGGAGATCTATAAATAATTCAATGTTGTCTCTGACTTGCTTCTTGGTACTGTTTCTTGTCATTTATATTATGCCTATTATGCCAGTTCAACAACATTCTTTATGTCAAATAAACTTTGCTTCAAACTTATTTCTGTCCATTCAACTCTCTTTTTACATTAGAAAGATGAACCGAGTTAACATTTAACATAAGCAATCACCAATTGTATGTTTTTATCATTAAGTAGCAAGCTAATAGCTTTTATTGTCTTTTGTTGCTAATTTTGCTAACTATGCTTTCTTGTACTTCAGTTTTCTACCTACTTCTTCTTCAAACCACAGATTAGAAGATTATTCTCTAGAATTCTATACATAATAGTGCTGACTGATCTTTCTTTAGTTACAAAAAAAGAGTTGATATTAGGCGATTACCTGAAGTATGAGACTAAATTTTTGAATTTGCTTCTCAGGAAATCTGATCGAGGTTTATTGCCATTTTCTATTAATCAGTATTTGTCCCCATATATCCTTCATAGACTAGGGCTGAGTCTGAAAAAACCGTTCTCGGTAAAGTAAGTAATGCCTCAAATTTTCATCATTATATGATTTGGACTTCCTTTTTTTTTAAACCCATCATTAAGGCCTAATTTTTTTTTTTTTTTTTTTTTCCTTGTTTTTGTCCTCCAAATTTTTTGTGATTGATTGCGTCGGTGGATGAGCTGCTCTATTTTTGTCTTTGTTGGTTAGCTTGTGATGCACCCTACTTGGAGGTGGAATAGTGAATTCTTCAAAAATTTCAAAAAAAGCGAGACGGAAAAGAAAGTTAATGCTAAGATGATGGTTTTGTTTAATAAACAACAATTATTATTAACAAGATGGCACTGATCCCAAACAAGGCCTAAGCTTTTTATAAGATGACAAAATTTTGCCTTACTTCGAACCTCCCTTCCAACAAATGCCCAGGAGAAAATTATACCCTTAATCGGCTTCATACTTTCTAATCGTGTTTTTAATCGAAAAGCGTAACCAGATCCACCCCAAGAAGCCTTTTATAGCTACAAATAAATGCCTGATATTTTGTAATCTGATCATTTACCTCCTAATGTTACTGCATAGATGCGCCCTTTTTTATTTGAGCAAAATGTTCCTATAAGAATGACTAAATGCATCCATTTTCTTTTTTGCAGTGATCAGCATGAGATGGAACAAGTGTATTTCTAATTTTTTTACTCTCCTAGTACTCTGTCTTGTAAATTACATTTTTTCTTTCTTTCTTTTTTCTTTTCTTTTCTTTCCTTTTTTTTTTTTTTTTTCCCCAAGAACAAATACGTATGTAAAATCATGTGTCAAGTGTAATTTGGTATTCTTCTGGAATTACCTGCTTGGACAATGTGGAATATATTGATTGAAACTGCTACATGTGGATAACAAGTGGTGTGAGGCAACAAGAAGCTAAAATGAATATCTGAGTCTTTACAGTGGAAGTTCTATTTTGATGCTTCCACTTTTGCTGCAGTAATTTGAGGAATTTTAACTTTTTTTTTTTTTATAAAAAAAATAGCACTACTCTAGAAATGCTTCAGCAAACAGAATAAGAGCTATAATTGCTGTTTGTTGAGTTGCCTGAGGAATGAAAAGTTGCTTAAAATTGTAGTTAACTTGTAATTTAATTGAATAATTTTGCATTCATGGTAGAGTTTCAAATCTCTGACCTTTTAATCAGTAATCCAGAATACTAACCAAGTGTGCTAAACAGTGGTGGCGACAATGCTATATTTTCTATTATTGATATATTTCTTCAAAAGTAAGTCACTCAACGAGCCCGCCAACATGAATTTTAAATGAAGGGAATTTGTTAGAAGTTGTAATCCAAACTTTCTTATCTTTAAAGAGTTTGAATTGGAGGTTACCTCTTTTGTAAGTTCAGAATATGATTTAGTTAACATCAAATTATCTAGTTTTAAATCATGTTGGTTGGTGAACGGGTGCATCGGATGGAATAATTTTTCATAAATTAATTTCTTTCTCATCTATTTTGAGATCAATTCTTAGCTATTAAGAGCACAGCGCCACGAGTTAGACCTTGTTTGGATGCATGAATATATTATTAGATTAGATATGCTTATTTATTTGGTTGACGCGAAGTGTAATCTGATGTTTAGAACGGTATTCCATATTCTAACTCCAAACCATTTTTTGGAATAAAATAAAAGGAAAACTTTAAATACCATCCTTGTGGTTTCACACTTTCTCACTTTAGTACCTTGTGGTTTAAAGTGTATCAATTTATTACCTTGTAGTTTTATTTTTATCTTTTTATTATCGATTTTATTAATTTTTTTGTTAAATACAAAGTTAAACTAAAGGGTATTAAAGTGAATATTCAATAAACCTAGGTGGGGTATCTGAAGTTTTTGTATATAATTTAACGAAATATTAACGAAGAGGCTGACGTCGAGATAAAAATGAAACCACAGGACACTAATTTGATACACTTTAACCATATAGTACTAAAGTGAGAAAGTGCGGAAACCACAGGGGTGGTATTTGAAGTTTATCCTAAAATAAACTATCTCACTGTCGGCTGTTGGCGTATGTTATCTTACCAACTTAATAATGACACGATCTTTTGAGAAATTACTTTCAATCAAACAAAAAAATTCTTTTACTTAATAAACTATTATTTTAATAATTTATTCTTACATTCAAATAAATAATCACACAGTTGAAATATGTTATCCTACCAACTTAGTAATGACAAGGTTTTTTGAGAAATTGCTTTCAATCAAAACAAAAAAACTAAAGAAGTTATTATTTGATAACTTATTCTGAAGTTCGAGCGTAGCTGTCAAACAGACTGGGTGTCTGCGGATTGGCCTGGCCTAGCACTGTTGCGAGCCATGCTAGGTTGTGCTGCGCCAACACATGGCTCAGCACGGCACAACCCGCTCATGAGGTGTCGGTCATTCTGGCCGAACCTTGCTGGCTTGCATCCTGGTACGATATGGCTGCAAGCATAGATGCTGGCCTTGCTTAAGAGGCTAGACCAGCTCGTCCATATTTTATATATTTTTTTTATAATTTATAATTTTTATAAATATGACCAAATTATTTAAAAAATATTAAAAAATTATAAAATATTAATTTTAAAGATTTTATTCCCTTTCTCCAGTAAGAAAAATTATATATAAAAAATAAAGTTTCAACTTTTGGACACCATGAATGATAAGAAAAAAAATACAAATATTTGGGTATTTTATTCTTTCCATTTGTTTCTAAATTTTAAATAATTTTTAAAATATCTAAAAAAATGAAAATATAAAATGAGCAGGCATGAGATCTGTCTGTGCTTGTACTTGCCTCTAACTTAATTTTACTCATGTGGAAGAAAATTAACTTATTCAAATTGATATTTCTTCAATATTAATTCTCCCATTTAAAAAATTTTAATTATATTTGCGATACTGTTAGAATTCATAGGCTCAAAAATGAGCTCTCATGACTGCTTTTGAAATCAAGATTTTATTTATTTATTTTTTTTTTTGGAGGAAGTACAGAGGCAACGAATGTCCTGTTAAAAGCGGACACAAAAGCGACAGAGATGGACAAAACACAAAGGTAGTACTGCTGAACAAAACAAGGATAAAGAAAAGAGTCGAAAAGAAAAGAGTCGAAGGCGACATTCAATAACGGGTCAGTTAGAACCATCAGGCTTGTAACACAGCTCGCCACAGATTGATGAGGCTCAGAACTGTTCGTATAGTTTCGTCAACACCGGTGGAGCGGGCATCGAAGATGCGCCTATTTCGCTCCTTCCACAGTTCCCAACATGCCGCTGCAAAACAGAGATCGAACACCTTCTTGTGCCGCCTACTCACAGATCTTCTTGCTTGGTTCCATCGAGCAGTCAAATTCTCTGATAAAGTAGCAGTCAGTTGAGGTTTGATCGGGATATTGTGGAGCAGTCAGTTGAGGATTGATCGGAATATTTAGATAGCTAACAATTAAACCCTAAATTCTTTATAAATATACGACGTTCAATGTATCTAATATTTCTCCCACATATCGCACTTCTGCATATTGTTTTGATGATAATTCAACTTAAGGATATGGCTAATTTGGGACTGATGGAATCAAACTTCCTATTTTCCTAATCCAATTTTAGCAATCCGACGATGAATCATGCCGAGGATAAGATTAATTGGAGATAATGGTAAAGAATGGAGAAAGAATGAGGTAGCCGGAGGAAGAAGAAGACTGTAAGAGGGACTAGAGAAGAATGGGGGAAGAAGAAGAGAGGAGTTGGAGGAATCAATAATTACTTGACAAATATGCAAAATGCTAATTTTTGGGAATTAAAATGCCAAAAAAGAAATATTATAGAGGACTGTTTGTGGGTCGCTATCTCTGCAGGTTGGGCTATTCAGTGGATCCAGGCCCGAACACTTGCCTCCAATGGAAGAACCAAGATGTTCAAACTAGTGGCTCAGATTCTCCAACAAATTGATCCTTTATACCTCCTAGTTCACTCGGTCACCTTGTGACTCGTCAGTCTAAATCTTTTTCTGTTCCTCGTCAACCCTAATATCCTTCTCCATCGCCTCTCTACTGCTACTAGCATTGTTGCACAAATCTCTCTATGAACTATCTGGTCATGTTAATTCATTCTCGGGTTTGTGATGCATTAACAATGTGCTTCTACCTTTGCTTCGCCTTAATATTGATATCTGTTAGTTAATCTGACCCAATTTTGATATATAAAATAAAATGGATAACTACCCTGATATGTTTCCTTACAATAAAAATTTCGCATTAAATGCTTCTAATTTGCTTTCCTCCAATAACTCAATACTATTTGTAACAAAAAAACATTCATATATATTTGTTTTCTTTTTTTATAACAAAGAAAGAAATAAAAATATTCATCTTACATGTGTGTATATATAATAAATGCACTTATGAAGCATACATATAGTGTTCAAAATACGAAAACATTCATTTTATATGTTCAATTCACACTTTTTTTTTGAGAGAGAGAAAGGTAGCATGCTATCCTCTTTACCCATTTTATTTAGAAATTAATTTAATTGGAAATGTGATTCAAATATGCGACCTATTTAATTCACACAAACAATATTTATTTTAGCTAATGTCTTAATTACTTTTCTATGGAAAAAGTGTAAAAAGTTTGTTGTGTTGTTGGTGCTAATCATTAATTTTCTTCGCCTTTTTCATACTCTTATATCTTTTAGATGTGCCGGAATATTAAAACCAAAAATTTTAACTAGCTTAATCAGAAGTGGTGACAACATTAAAGATCCTAATTAATCAAAGATCTTTATTGCTTTAAGAAACATAATTCTTGCCTCGTGACGGGAGGTCAAGTTGGACTGAGTCACGTTTGAAATGACGGGAGACTGAGTTGAATCGAGTCTTATACGAATAGCAAGAGGCTAGGTTGTACCAGTCTTGAGCTGTTAGAGAATGCAGTTAATTCACTTAAAGTATACAGACTACTGTTCATAAGTCTTGATTGTGAGACCTACCGTAACTTGTTCGAGACACTACAGTAAGATATGTGTTTAAGTTTTGTAGGTGAAACATGTTGTAGGGGGGAAGATATAATACACTGGATCTTTGTAAATAGGCAAATTTGCAGTATTGGGGTATTTGGCCTTGCTTTTAAAAAGCACTTTTTGGCTGAAAAGCGATTTTCGGCTCAATAGAGCATCTGGCAACTTATTTTTAAAATCTGATTCTGCTTTTTAGAATCAGAAAACTGATTTTGAAGGCCTTAGAATCAGAAGCAGAAAAAAGCTGCTTCTTGAAATCTGATTCTAATTTTGGATTTAAACTTCAAATTTTTATTTTAATTTTAATTTCAATATTTAAATTTAAATTTAATTTTAAATTTTAATTTTCAGATTCATTTTAAACTTTTTAAAATTTAAAAGCTACGCCTGCCGAGCAAGATGGAGGAAGGCCGTGGAACTGAAACCACCTCTCTTGCCCTTACTTCTCTTTCAACGTCTATTAGAGTACCATACCTCTTCAGTCTTATATCTATTAAATTACATATAGTGATCACAGAAAAGTTCGACCTGTTTGTTGTTAGGAATATCTCGAGTCCCGATAAGGGATGGAATAATTTTAACTTTTAAATTTTAAAATTTGAAAATAGATTTCAAACTTCAAATTTTAAATTTTAATTTTAAATTTTAATTTTAAATTTCAAATCTAAAATTTTAGATTTTAAAATTTAAAATTTCAAATTTCAATGACAATTTAGATTTTAAAATTGAAATGTAAAAATTTAAAATTTTTAAATTATAAATTATAAATTATAATTTTCAAATGATAAATTTCAAATTTTTAAAATTTAAAATTTAAAATTTTAATTATTAAAATTTTTAATTTTTAATTTTAAATATTCAAATTTTTAATTTTAAATAATCAAATTTTTAATTTTAAATTTTAAATATTCAAATTTTAAATTTTGAATTTTAAATTTCATAATTATTTTAAATTTTAATTTTTAAATTTAAAGTTTAAATATATTTTTAAATATTAATATTTAATATATTATATTTTATAATTATTTATATTTTTAAATTTAAATTTTAAATTTTAAATTTTAAATTCTAAATTTAAATTTTGAAATTTTAATTTTAATTTATATTTTTATATATTAAAATTTTATATTTTAAAATTCATAATTATATATATTTTAGAAAAAATTCCACCATTTTGGGCTCCCTTATCCTAAAAATGTATCAATTTCTAAATTTTAAATTCACATAATATTTTAAATTCAATCTAGAATTTAAATTTCAAATTTTAAAATTTAATTTTAATTTTATTTAATTAAATTTAAATATAAAATTTATAATTAATAATAATTAATAATAAAATAAAAAATTAATTAACAAAAAATAAGTATAAATAATATATTATAATTAATAAAACTATAATAATAATAATAGATAATATATATAAATAATAAATAATAATTATTATAAATAATAATAATTAATTAATTAATTAGTATTAATTAAACTAATAAATTAAATTATAAAATAAATAAACAAAGTAATATTAATAATTACTAATAATAATTATAATAATTATAAATACATATTATAATAAGTTAACTTCAATTATTTAAGTGTAGTATCCTTTATAATATATTATATTATATATATTAATATATATATATATATTATATTATACTATATATATATATAGTATATATACGAGCTAGAATAGACTTGTAAAAGTATCCTGGGATATAACTTGTGTGTTTTTTACCTTGGAGGAGAGAGGATTGAGAATGATGTGTGGTTGTGTAGTGGTGTAGGTGGACATAGTTTTAACTCCAAGGCTATTAATAATCAAAAAGTAGATCCAATTGCTTAAAAACCTAATACACCATAAATAGTGAACTTGTAAATAGTACCTATAATCCCAGCTCAACTCTCTCTCTTCTCTGTCAAGGTCTCTCACTCTCTCTTCTCTCCTCCGTCCTCTCTCTCTCTCTCTATAAATATAATATAATATATATATATATATATTAATATATAATACTATATATATGATTCCACCGTCCCAATCATGCAAACATCTTATCCATTAGAGTGCAACCTACGCCTCCTACCACTTAAATTTCCCTCCCTCTATTTTCTCTGGACGCTGTACGCAACTAGGAGGAGAACCGTTGGAGCTCGTGTGTCGGCCGACAGTCGCGCCGCGTACTGTATGACGCATTGTTTCGTTTCGTAACCGTGCAGAGGCCGGGCGAGGTGCGTTTACGCCGTTTCGACGTCGGGCCGGATCTGGGTTTGCGTATGAAGGTGTTGTATCATCGAATTCTACTCCTATAGCCGCCTTGTTAGTCAAATATTATAGTTGGATATTGCGTTGGTACTGTTTCAGTCCATATTCACTGTTTATCGCATTGTTCTAGGACTTTTATTGAATTGGGAGTCATGTTACTGTTTGTTACATTATACATCGTTGGCTTGATAAAACATAGCAGAAAACCAGCGTTCGCGGACCGCTGGCATATGTTACAACCTACCTGATTTAGCCCTGGGGCCGTTTATTTTTTATAGCTGTTGGCAGTAACTCTCCATAGTGAGTATACCAGTTAAGTAGATTTCAGTTACGCTTGTACTGGGATGCCGGAGCGCGATCTTTCCACAGTAGTGTTTACATAATTTCCAGCGGATTGTGGTGCCGTGTGGTTGACGGCGGACCAGGATTTGATCCGTTGATATCAGATTGTGCCGCAGGCACGTACTAGTGGTTTGGTAGTACTGGTTAGACCTGTTTTCTTGACTTTAGCCTGGGAGCCTGATTGAGCTCGACAGAGAATACGCTTGGCATACTCGTTGGGTCGCCCCACGGAGTGCCGTCCGGAGTCCTGCTTATGTACTTTCCTGTGTCTGTATGTCCCACTTGACCTAGTTTGCTATCGACCGGATTTTTGCCGTGGAGGCTAGCGTGGTCCTTAGACAGCGGGACGGTCTTTCACAGTCCCCGGGTATCGGTTATCACAGTCCCTTGAATAGATTGGTCAGCATTAATATCTTTACACAATATATTAGTAGAGGATGATAGTGTATTGATATTTACTGTAGATGTTTCCAACTTTCCTACATCCCCAGCTCCTTCTGTAGACTTAGTGGTGGACCGAATGATTGGTTGACAGTACGGCACCTCACTGAGGACTACCGTTTTTACAGTAGTTCTTCTACCCCAGTTGTTACCCTGTTTTTGCAGAGCCTCGCGGCGCGCTCTTTATAGGCAATCTGACTAAGGCGTCGCAATCTTAGACCCCTACCCATATTGCTGAGAAGAGGATCCACCAATTGCAGATAGTTCAGGTTTCTTTTGTGATCATGTACATACAGTTGTCTATAACTGGTGGAGCACGATCCTTTGTATATCGTTTTTTATGTATGATGAAGACTTGTTTTTATCTACATGTTTGGTTTCTTTTACAGCTTTATACTACGTTGAGTATTGTATATTTTTTCGTACCGATACTTAAATAGAGGAAAAATTACTTGTATCGCGGATTTGTCGACCTGTGCCCAGGAAATTGGTGTAATCCGGGGCAACAATAGCATTAAATAATATTTTAAATAATTAATTAAATTAATAATTATAAATCTTATAATTAAAATTAACCGGAGAACTACCGTCTC